>NW_022991187.1:1801440-2305284 GCF_902827175.1 Gymnodraco acuticeps
CTCTTCTCTCTTTTCTCTTTTCCTTTCTCTCTCTTCTCTCTCTCCCTCTCTCTCTCTCAATGTTGGTATGCAAATGCGCCTTTTTTCAAATGACACAGTGCTCTTTTTTTGGCGGTGTAATATGTAATATATGTTGGATTCGCTCAGGTGTGGCAGGAAACACTACCACTTTGTCAGAACCTTCCAATAAATACAGAGGCAGCTTTGTACAAAATATAGGACAATCTTTATTACGTAATTGGGTAGGTAAGTTTGAGAAACCGCCTCGAGATACACTTTTTGTTATATTCCATGGAATGCTCTTAACAAGTGCTTTGACAAAAAATCCATAAAAAAACGTCATCTGTAGAAGCCGTAGTACTATAAAAAGCACGACCAATCATTTTTGCCGGCCCGGCTAAAATAACTGGATGGCCTACCTGTCTGTCAGACTTCCATCTGTTCACAAACTTATCTCGTGCCCTCATTGGTCATGTGCGCGTTCGTGTGTGTTGGAGGAGGGGCTCTGTAAGGAAGTGGCAGATTTTTGCGGCTCTGTATTTACAAATTCTAGCGCACTCGATGGTTTCTCCAAAATTACCTACCCCACCTCCTCGTGTGTTTCAATATTTTTTTTAACATTTTTGTGTTTTTTTAAAAGGTGTATTGCCCTCTATTTTTCCATTTGAATTCTATACTACACATCTTTTTGGTTATTGATACATTATGGTGGCTGCTAGTACTCCCATTTCCCCCATATTATAGGAATTTGATACAAAATTACAAGCCAAAACAGATAAATAAATAACTGTAGCATTACATGCAAGCCCGCCTTAACCTGCCATCAGGCCCTGGGGCTGATGGGTTTTGTAGGCCCCCTATTTAAACAACAAATCAAAGTCATTTATAGCCTCGGCAGGCTCTGTGATCGCACTTCTCCACTCTGCTCTACACGCGCCTGGTCGTCTCCTCCAGCTGAGTGACGTATCATCATCATCAATGTTTATTTATATAGCCCAATATCACAAATGTTACATTTGTCTCAGTAGTCTTCACAGTGTGTACAGAATATCAGTATGACAATACGACACCCTCTGTCCTTTGACCCTCACATCGTACAAGGAAAAACTTCCGGAGAAAACCCACAGTTTAAAGGGAAAAATGGGAGAAACCTCAGGGAGAGCAACAGAGGAGGGATCCCTCTCCCAGGACGGACAGACGTGCAATAGATGCCGTGTGTAAATCGAAAAGATAATACATTTACAACATAGGTAGTCCAAATGTTTGGAAATGCATGTGTCTATAATAAGAAGATGAATCCACGAGGATGTCAGCAATCTTGTGGGAGCCATCAGGGAAGTAGTATGGTGAGAGTCTGGCAGGACCGCAGAGACAGGTTCAGCCACGACTCGAAGTCCAGGACTCAGATCCAGTGCTCAGGATAGAGGATCCAGGACACACGACCACAGCAACAGGATTAGCCTCGACTCAGGATCCCGGCGTATATATGGACACAAAAAAGAGATTTGGGGGAAACTGGGTTAATCGGAACATGAGAGTACACAGGTACAAACAGCCAGAAAGACGGAGTAAGGTGCCCCCCCCAACAGTCCAAGCCTATAGCAGCTAAACTAACGTGTCTACATACATGCACTCCCTTAGGATAGGTTGAGGGAAAAGGGTAGCAAATAAGAAGTAGGAAACAGAGGTGGAGAGGCACACACAGGGAGAAAGGTCCCCACTGGAACCTGAATTGGTTAGAGGTAAGGAGTAGGTCTGTGGCTACGTTCCACACTCCCGGGCCGGGCTAGGCCTTCTCTGCAACCTGTTACCCTCTATTAGAACCTCGAGAGGTCATAGAGGGGAAAGGTTTGGATAAAGTTTTAAATATAAGATCTAGGTTTTTGGGATTTAAGTGAAAGAGTAAGAACTAAAATGTATAGGTGAAGAGGCACAACGTATCTACGTCAATGCACTCTTATTCGATTATTTTATTTTATCACTATAAGCTTTATCCAAAAGGAAGGTCTTAAGCGTACTTTTAAAAACGGATAGGCTGTCTGCCGCCCGAACACAAACTGGAAGCTGATTCCACAAATGTGGAGCTTGATAAGAAAAGGCTCTGGCTCCCATTGTACTTTTAGAGACTCTAGGAACAACCAACAACCCTGCATTCTTGGAACGCAATGCCCTAGTAGGACAGTAGGGTATAATGAGTTCTTTAAGGTAAGATGGCGCCTGCCCATTAAGGGCTTTGTAGGCGAGAAGAAGAATTTTAAATTCTATCCTGTGTTCTATAGGGAGTGTCATGGCTCTCAGCCACAACAAACGCGCGACAGAAAACGAGGGCGTGAATAGGAAAAGAGGAGTTTATTCACTGCTGCTGAAGGACACAAACGACGAAACAAGAGGTCAGCTGGTCGTGGCTGTTCTTCGCGTTGCGTCCTCCTGCCAGAGAGAGATTGCAGGTCTCACTCAGGCCCTTTAACCCTCTGATACCGGCCGCCAGGTGTCCTCAATCCCAGCTGATAGACCAAAGGGAAAACCTTAAAGGAACATACACACAACAGAGATCACAAGGCAGGGGTCGTCACACCCACCCCCTTAAAGTCGGTATCCCCAGGACCACCGGCACACCAACCCTGAAAAAAAAAAAACACCAGTAATGAACAACAAAAAATACAAGACATACGGCACCCCACTTCCAACAAAACCAACAATTGCAACATACAACCCTCACACTGCCAACCGCTCCTCCCACACCCAGCCACATCTTTAGCAACACAGGTAAGCAACCTGAGAAGCACACTTTAAAAGGATGGGCAGAGCGAGAACGAATTATCAAACAGTATGACAGACAATACATTACCGTCACGGCCCATGTTTCCTCAGTTGTAGCAGTTAGTTTCACTGGCTTTACTGCAATGCACCGCAACGTGGCCACTGTTGCCACACCTGTAACATTTCACCCTACTGCAACGTCTCTGGATGTGACCAAGCCCACCGCAGGAATAGCACTTCCGATCGTTGGCATGCCCACAGTCACAAGCCATGTGTCCTTGGTCTCCACACCGATAGCAGGACATTTCCTTGCCTCTTCCTCGACCCCTGCTGCCGCCGCCACGACCACCATCAACGCTGCCGCCACCACGACCACCATCAACGCCACCGCCGCCACGACCACTTTGACTAGTGGGACAATGCTTGGTCTTCTGTTTTCTAAACATGTTTTTGTCCATAGCACGAGTGATCACACAAGAGGACGTGACATCTGCCAACACTGTAGAGCTCTCCTCAGACCTTGACTCAATCGGACCGCCAGTCACTAAAAGCACAGGGGGAACATCAGTCCAGACTCTGCTACCTGCCAAACCGTTGCCCAGGATGAACTGTATCCCCTCGATTGGCAAAGCTGGACGTACACCAACAGCCACCTCACCCTTAACAAGACCACAGTCAATATACATCCTATGAACAGGAATAGGAAGAACTTTTAATCCCATTCCCTAACTCAGAAGGTTGTCACCAGTGTCACTTTCATAAGACAGAGGCAAAACAGAGTCAACAATATAGGAGTCAAAAGCCCCTGTGTCTCGCAAGATTTTGATTGGAACTCTGACATTACTACCTACCAATGACACCAAGCCGTCTCGTATAAATGGATCATAAGATGCCAAAACCTCAGATCCACCTAAGTGGGATGTAAGCACATCGGCAACACAGCAGCTTTTCAGAGGAGCAGCCAACGCAACAGGCCCAACAAAATATCTTCCTCCCTCAGATTTTGCTCTAAGCGCAGGACAGTCTGCCTTCCAATGGCCTTTTTCGCGACAGTAGTGGCAAATATCATTATTATCCCCCTCAGATTTGACCAAACCCAATTTCCTTGGCTCCATCCCAAATGAACCAACCTTTCTACTTCCCTCAAAAACAGCCAGGGCCCCAGAGTGCCCTCCGAACCTGCTCTTATGAAGCAACACAAACTCATCAGCTGCCACAGCAGCTTCCGCCGCAGAAGTGACCCTGTGTTCTGTTATGTAAGTAGCAATCTTGTCTGGAAGAATATTTTTGAACTGTTCCAAAGTCATGAGCTCACACAAATCGTCAAAAGTAGTGACGTCAAGAGCAGTTAACCAACGCTTAAAATGAACAGACAAATCCCTCGCCATCTCCACATATGTTTGATCTTGTTTTTGCTCAAAGGACCTAAAACGCTGTCGATAGGCCTCTGGCACCAGTTCATATGCTCTAAGCACCGCTGATTTTATTTTACTATAGCTGGAGCTATCCTCAAGACATAAGGAGGAATATGCTGACTGCGCTCTTCCTGTGAGAACACACTGAAGCATCAAAGCGCAGTCCGCATCAGGCCAATCTCTAGCCCTAGCTACACGTTCAAATAATTTAAAAAACGTGTCGGGATCACTTTCATTAAAGTGAGGCGGCAAGCGCAGGTTATTAACATCAAAACGATGAGACCTGGGCACCTGTTCACCCTGCCCTTCACCGGACAACGCGCCAAGAACAGACAGACGATGTCCCTCCAACTCTAACTTGGCTTTCTCAGTTTCTTGTCGTATCCGCTCCACTGTGATTTCCTTTTCAATTTCCAACGCATACTTTACTCTGTCATGTTCCAGCTGCAACAACAACATTTCCTTCTGCTGCTCAAAAGAAAGTGCACTAGCCTGAAAAAGAGGTTTTAACAAAACCCCCTCTTCCTTTGCAGCAAACACTCCTGTCTCACTTAATGTCGACACTATAGAGTCTTTTATGTTGTCTTTCACCCTTCTATCACCGACAATAGACACAGAGAAATGCTCAGCAATTAGGAGCAGCTGCTCTCTTGAGAAAGTGGCAAGAGACTCCTGAGACGGAGCTTCAATAAATGCCTCTACGTCAGCCATCTTAATTTACACCGACCCCTCACCGGAACACAACACCGGACCTTTAAACCGAAAGAAGAAAACAAAAACACAACAACAAAAACAAACCGGACAGATACCACCACGTTTATTACGCGTCCAAAGTGGAACACTCATTTTTTTATTGGAGTTTCCCCACTAACTCACCATCCCACTGACTAATCTCCTCCCTAGTCTTCATGCAGTTACTTGTGGTGGGTATTTATGCACTGGAGACCGCTAATCCAGCAAAGTGACTAGCAAAGTGGCTGCTCTTCGCGTTGCGTCCTCCTGCCAGAGAGAGATTGCAGGTCTCACTCAGGCCCTTTAACCCTCTGGTACCTGCCGCCAGGTGTCCTCAATCCCAGCTGATAGACCAAAGGGAAAACCTTAAAGGAACATACACACAACAGAGATAACAAGGCAGGGGTCGTCACAGGAGCCAGTGTAAGGCAGCCAGAACAGGAGTAATGTGGTCCCTTTTCCTAACTCTGGTTAGTACACGAGCTGCAGCATTTTGAATCAGCTGAAGCGACTTGACTGACTTCTTGGTACACCCTGATAATAAAGAGTTACAATAATCCAGCCTAGAAGTAACAAATGCATGGACTAGTTTCTCTACATCGTTTTGAGGCAAGATATGCCTAATTTTGGCAATGTTGCGTAGATGGAAGTAGGCGGTCCTTGAGATTGATTTTATGTGGGCGTTAAAGGATAAATCCTGATCAAATATAACACCAAGATTCCTTACAGTCTCACTGGAGGCCAAATTAATGCCATCCATAACTAGTATATCTTTAGATAGTTTGTTTCGTAGATTATTTGGGCCGAGTACAATAACTTCAGTTTTGGTTGTGTTTAACATCAAAAAGTTTAAGGTCATCCACGTTTGCCCCAAGGTCCCCGCCGGCGGGTACCCTTGTTTTTTTTTCTCACGACACTGTGTCTCAGGGGATCTTAATATTTAAGAACCTATTAATGTGTTATACCAGATTAACGGGAATAATCTCAGCTAACTGACGATACAAACCATTTTTACCAAAACAAAACACAAGTCTCATAAGAAGCATTCTAAATGACCCCTGAGCGAAATATGCTAACCTATTACTGCACCTATAATCACTCCTAGCTCCCTTATTACTTATACTAGGTGCACATCTAACACATCGTTTATGAACGCAAGGAGACACAGAATCTAACGGTGCCCACCTCAACACTGAAAGATACAAACTCACGACGTTATCAACAAAAACGTACATCAAAACATATGGAGCTAGTTAGCTCAAAATGGCTCTGGTAGTCTGGTCAAAAGTGGTCTTCAATGGCATTAAAACGATAAAAACGATGCTGAAGTTAATCCATAGGTTAATCCAATGTGTCTGTGTCACTTTGAATGATTTCTGATAATCCATGAGCAACACATCTGCTTTTCGGTTTTGAGATGTCAGAGCTAGAGACAGCTTCGCTCTGGAGCAAAACTGTGTGTGAAAAGCCCCCACCTTTTCGTTTTGCCATGTGTGTGTGTGGGGAGATTCCCCTTCGATTTTATTGGCTCTAACGGTCAGAAAGAGATGTCACATGTCAAAATCGAAGAAGGGGGGCCAGAGATAAGGAAAATCCACCCAAATGGCCCCAGAAGAGGTTTTTTTGTGCTAAATCTGTCTAAAAAGGTCAAATATCACTTGTTTTGCATCAATCTTGATACAGGGTACTTATTATATGTTGTACTTTGAATTCCTAAAGCTTTTAGTCTACTAACCCATCATCCAAGGTTAGTTTTCACTATAAGTACAGCCATAAACCTCAGGTTCTTTTTAATGTCCTCGACTCGATCATTAATCCCTGTGATGTTTCTCCAATTGTGCCATCGACTACTTTCTGTGATAAGTTTCTTACATTTTTTATTGAAAAAGTGTCTGCTCTTAGGCTAGCCCACACTAGTGCTACCCCAGATTCTGCTCCCTTTCTGTGCCCTGCTGTCCTCGACCACTTTGAGCCTGTATCCCTCTCTTCTCTCTCGGATGTAGTCATGCACCTGCGGCCGACAAACTGCACCTCAGACAGCATTCCCTCTCGCCTTCTCAGAGACGTCTTCGAATCAGTTGGAGCAAGTATTTTATTACTTATAAACACCTCTCTTAGCTCAGGATGTGTCCCAGCTGCCTTCAAACATGCCATGGTCAAGCCACTACTTAAAAAGAAAAATCTTGACCCCTCCATTCTCGCAAATTTTAGGCCCATTTCCCAGCTACCTTTTTTATCAAAAGCCCTGGAGCGAGTAGTTTACGCCCAGCTGCAGTCTTTCTTAACCACGCATGGCATCCATGAAAAGTTTCAGTCTGGCTTTAAACCCATGCATAGTACTGAAACAGCCCTTTTAAGAGTTTTTAATGATCTGCTCCTAGCCGCCGACTCAGGCAGCCCAGCTGTCTTGGTGCTGTTAGACCTGACAGCTGCCTTTGACACTGTGGACCATAGCATCCTGTTGTCAGGGCTTGAACAGTCCGCAGGCATCACAGGCTCTGCCCTTGCATGGTTCAGGTCTTACCTGACAGACCGTAGCTTTTTAGTGCAGGTAGGTGTCTTCTCCTCTGCCAAAGCCCCTCTTACCTGTGGGGTCCCCCAAGGCTCAATTCTGGGCCCCATCCTCTTTTTACTGTACATACTGCCCCTAGGTTCAATCCTCACGAAACACAATATCCCCTTCCACTGCTACGCGGACGATGTACAGATCTATCTGCCTCTCAAAGCAAATGTCAACTCACTACAGCAGTTGATGGACAGTTTAACAGAGTTAAAATCCTGGCTGAGCAAAAACTTCCTCAACCTCAATGAGAGCAAGACCGAGGTAATCTTTTTTGGACCCCAACCTCTAGCCTCTCCGGTTGATATTCTGGGCTCCCTAAGTAAAAACATCCTCCCCTCTGTCTTGAACCTTGGAGTGACCTTCACTTGCACTTTTAAATTCGACAAGCAGGTCAGCACCGTAGTAAAATCCTGCTTTTTTAAAATAAGACTATTGGCCAAAACCAAGTCGTATTTATCTTTTAAAGACCGGGAAAGGGTTATTAACGCCTTTGTGACCTCAAGACTGGACTATTGTAACGCTCTGTATGTGGGTATGGACCAGGCATCAATTAAACGCCTGCAGCTAGTCCAAAACGCAGCTGCACGTCTCCTGACTGGCCACGAAAAGCGTGACCACATCACCCCAATTCTGGCCTGGCCAATTCTGACTGGCTTCCAGTCCGGTTCAGAATTGATTTTAAAATCCTTTTATTTGTATTTAAAGCACTAAATGGGTTGGCTCCGGCCTATATAGCTGAACTCCTCCAGCGCTACACCCCAGCCAGAGCTTTAAGATCTGCTGACCAGCTGCTGCTGGTAGTGCCTAAGACCAGGCTCAAAACCCGAGGGCACCGAGCCTTCGCAGCAGCTGGCCCCAGGCTCTGGAACACTCTTCCCCTCCATGTGAGGTCGGCCCAGACCCTAGGGGCTTTTAAATCCACACTGAAGACACACTACTTCTCTCTGGCCTTCTAGTTAGAGTGGGGTTACGACTCCTGACTGTTCCATGTGTTGTTTTTATCTGTTGTGATTTATTGTGATGTAATGTGTTTTTATGTGTTTAAATTACATGTACAGCACTTTGGCTCGACCAAAATCGTTTTTAAATGTGCTCTACAAATAAAAATTGATTTGATTTGATAAGTACAAAATATTTTTTGGACGGACACTATAATTTACAGTTTTTTACCATGTTCAATCTGAATTTTCTTTAAAATAAAAAACATCTATATTGATTCTGACTTTTCTACATCCAACTCACAGGTTTATCATTACTTTGAGAAAAAAGATTATTAATGTAACCCTTTTAGAAGGGAAGATATGGTCATTTGTTCTGGGAATGTCATTTTCGAGTCTGAAACCTGAAAAACAGGCTCGGGGCCTAACAGGTTAAGTCCTTGAGGCAGTCTTGAATTTTATTTAGGTGATTGGTTTCATCATGCTTGATGGATAAATATAGTGTCATCCGCATAACAGTGGAAATTTACAGAATGATTCCTTATAATATTGCCTAGCGGGAAGCATATATAGTGTGAACAATATCGGGCCTCCCTCATGTATTTGTCCGGTTGCCGTTGGCTCCCATCCACGTAGCAAGTCCTCGTCGTCCTCTCCATCTCCTCCTCCAACAGATAATGTCCCTCCTGTCTGTTTTTCCTCTCCCGCTATTCCTTCGTTATCAGAACCAGACGGCCTACTTGGCTCCGAGGCCCTGCGGCCGGCACCGCTGCCGCTCGGTACATAACTAATCTGTCCTTCCTCATCCTGGCCTACTGGTTTCAAATAACCTGTAAGCTTCGGCATTTTTTGTAATAGCTGCTTGTCTCGAAACTCCTTTTCGCTCAACAATTTCCTTTTCCGAGCGCCACTCTCAAACTTTTTCTTCTCCGACATTTTCTCCTAAACAACCTTCATCTGTCACTCAATCACTCGCAATTTGAATAAGTCACATGTGAAACATATTCTCATTCTGATTGGCTATTAAGTGGTGCCCACTGACTGTTACGGAGTCATCATTTTTGGGAAAAATCTCTGGAATCCATCGATCTGATTGATTAGCAGAGCAAATAATCAAAATAGTATGGAGGGAAGATATTTTCGTTTGGATTACTGGTCTGAGGGAAGCTCGTGTGTGTGTGTGTGTGTGTGTGTGTGTGTGTGTGTGTGTGTGTGTGTGTGTGTGTGTGTGTGTGTGTGTGTGTGTGTGTGTGTGTGTGTGTGTGTGTGTGTGTGTGTGTGTGTGTGTGTGTGGTGTGTGTGTGTGTGTGTGGTGTGTGTGTGTTGTGTGTGTGTGTGTGTGTGTGTGTGTGTGTGTGTGTGTGTGTGTGTGTGTGTGTGTGTGTGTGTGTGTGTGTGTGTGTGTGTGTGTGTGTGTGATGTGTGTGTGTGTGTGTGTGTGTGTGTGTGTGTGTGTGTGTGTGTGTGTGTGTGTGTGTGTGTGTGTGTGTGTGTGTGTTCTTGCGTTTGTGTATTCTTGCGTTTGTGTGTATTGTGTTTGTTTCCCGGGGAAAACACTCACGAGAAACACCGGCTGTTGTTATTCCTGCTGTGACGTCAAGTTACTCCGTTCTCCGCTTGTAATTATGCCGTTACAAGCTGCAAAGTTGTATTTATCATCTGAATTTGCCGAAACAAGTTTAATATTCTGAAAGCCAAGACTTTGTTTATTTGAAATCAGATGAAAACAAACTGTAACGGACCCTGCCGTGTTATCTATGATTACTATAGTATACGCCTTACATTCATAATGTCAGAGGAGGGAGGGGAAGCGGCGCTGTGGAACAGCAGAGTGGCGAGGGAGAGCTGTCATCTTCCCTTTACAAGCTTCAAAAATGTATTTATCGTGTGATTTTGGAAATAAAAGTTTCATATTCTGAAAGCCAAGACTTTGTTTATTTAAAATAAAAATAAAACACCCTTTTTTTTTATTGGCTCATGATAGGCCCCCGATCTCCGTAGGCCCCTGGGCTTCAGCCCAGGTCAATCCATGCATTAAGGCGGCCCTGATTACATGAGTGTTTGATTATGATATGGGTTCTCAAGGCTTCAAAACAACACATTTTGTTTTGTAGCTTGTTGCATTATTAGTTGAGGTAAGAGTGCGGAGCAATTGCTTGTGAAAATGAAACCGGTTTGAACACATTGTGAACATCATGTTCAAGATGGTAAGATATAAGTAGTTCTAGGAATCAGTTCTAGGAATCGACTCCCTCCAAATGATCGCGACCTAAGATACAAAATATTTTATTATGTGGCACCACGTGAGATCGAATCCAGTTAAGTGGCTTTTTTTTCTGTCTATAAATATTCCATTTGTATTACCAGAAGTGGTCAAATTGTTCCAAGCAAATGCTCTGTCTATCCACAGCAAACACAGCAAACCCTGTACTGCTCCAATATTCTAACATTAGTGAAAAATCTAACACTGTGCAGACGTTACCTGTAGTGACATACTGACATGCTCCAATACCAGTGGCAAACCGTCAGGGCCTTCAAGGTATTCAGAGAATACCCTGGAACACTCAGATAAAACAAACAAAAAATGGATTTAATTATATAACTAAAATGTAATAAAATGAATAAATGAGGATCGTATCTGTGTTGTTGATCTGTAATATTACAGTGGTACGTTGATTTGTTTGTCCTTCTCGGACCATGCACTACGCATTTCAGTGGTGTTGTGTTAGAAAAGAAAGCAACCAATCAGATCTTGTTCTGGGTCTCTGGGTAGAATAACCTTCAACCAAGGTATTCTACATCCTTGATCGAATGCACTGGCCGTTGCACTGAATGAGAGCGTACGTTTGGACTGACAGTTTGATCAACCAATTGATTTGTAGCCCATGGGCGTATTCTTTCAGAGTTTCCCTCGGTTCCAGGGTATTCTAGAAGGCCCGCTAGTTAACTGGCTCGAGGCAGAGGATCTAGATGAATGCGACGAAGCAATTCATGCCGTTTTATTGTTTTTAACGTTGAAATGACATGTGCAACAGGTGAAGATGAAGTTGTTGCGGAATTGTTGTGAGTACCCTTTTCAAGACGACAATTCAGTGAAAAGACGGACATTATAATGCCGCGGAGGGGGGGCGGCGGCAGAGGCGGCGGGGGGGTGTGTGTGTCTACAGAAGGTCCAGTTGTGATAGACACGGTTCGCCACTGTCCAATACACAGTGTGTACAGTCTAACATTTTCCAGACGAAAGTCAAAGCCCAGGGCAGTAAGTGAGCAATTTGGGCCTTGCTTAATAAACAAGGTGTACCACCCATTTTCTCTTGTTGCATAAAGTCCACTGTATAATAATTAAGACAGGTGAAGTCCGTCAATCAGCCTTAACTTTTTCTACTAAGTCCATGAAGTTCTTATTTCGGCCCACAAACCCCTGTAACCAATGTTTCCAAGGACTTGTCATGTTCATTTGAAAGCACAGTACCTGTAGCCACAGTGTATCAAGGCAGGGTATTGTATCTTGATTTGCAGCGCACCACCCACATAAATTGGCCTCATTATAGAGCAAGTCATTTATTGTATTTTAAGCGTCAGAAGGGAAAGCTCTCCGAGTCATTTTTGGAAAAAAGTAAGCTGTTTTCAATTAATATAAGTGATTCACCTGATAAAACACAACACATACAAGTCAACACCCAGTGTGCTGCACTCATTTTACCTTGTACACATCCTTGTTTTCTAAGAACATTTAGACTTGTATTCATCCCTTAATCTCTAACCTTAGTGTGACCCTCACTACTTTCCCTTAAAGTGGCCCTATTGTTCTTTTGGGAGATTTTCTCTTTCCTGTAGTGTCATGTGTTTTTGTGCATGTCAATAGGCGCGTTCACACCAAGTACTTTTCCCACAAAGGTTCCTGAGAACTACGATTTAGTTGCGTTCACACCAGAAAGTCCCAGAAACTAAATTAGTTCTAGAGAACCTTTTTTACCCCCTTTGCAGTCCCTGCTAGAGAGCAGAGACTTTCGTGGGAGAAAAAGGTTCCTATGTCTGATTGGCTGGGCGGAATGCAAACCACGCCCCGTAAAACTCCCAACAACTTTTGTGAAGCCGCCATTTTATTATCCTCGCATTGCATTATTAGCATTAGCCCAGCGCAGAAACGCAGAGAGACTAACTTATGACAACACAAAATAAAACATGGGAGCGGTGGAGATGAGGAGGTGTCGGCGTTCTGGCCGTTTACTCCCCAACTCCGGGGACTTCCGGCCAGGGATTTTGGGCGGCAGTATACGCCGTGAAGTTGTTTGCGGCCTGCCAGTAAACCCAAAGCAGAAGAAGAAGAAGTGACGTCAGCGGCTTCATTTGCCTAATCCACCCCCAGGAACAAATTTCCGGTGTGAACGCGATCTGTACATAGTTCATGAGAACTAAAGAGTTCTCAGGAACCTTTGTGGGAAAAGTACTTGGTGTGAATGCGCCTAATGGTCTGCAAAGGCTAGTTTTGCTAGTTTTTGTGAGTTTCTCTCCCTCTGCCCCCCCCCCCCCCCCCGACCTCCATTGGACTCCTTTGTTTACTTTCGTAACATAATGACTTCACTATGTAATACTCGTGCTTCTATTAGCTAGCGCTCCAACATATTGTACGTGACATCTCTATGCGGTTGACCAATCACAACAGATCCAACCAGCTAACCAATCAGAGCAGACTGGGCTCTGGTTTCAGACAGAGGGTGAAAAGAGGTGCTGCAGCACAGGCAGTATGATAATATAAAAATAAATACCTTTTTGAACATTACAGTATGTAAACATGTCCCAGTAGAAGAACAAAATATAAATATGAAAATTAACTCAATAGGGCACCTTTAATTCTTGCTCACACAATTCCTTTTATACTCCATTCCTTCGATTATCATCCTCCCAACATCCACACATTTACACTCATGTAATGAACATATACAAAAAGCATCCCTCTCTAATATATGCTAGAAATGTAAAAATAAAAGATCATAAGTAGAAGATAATCATGTTAAATAAAGTCATGTTAAATGCAGCTTTGTCTTTCATGTCAACATTGAATTATTTATTTAAAATTAACTCTACCTGCACTAGAAGTAGTTGGGCAGCTGAATGTTATTTTTACTTACTATTCATGTCCTTTTCCATGAAAAAGGAGTTGGGTTGAAACCCAGGGTGACTGCACCTTTAAGACGTTGTTAGAGGGCTCAGCCCCTGGCGCCATGTAAAGCATATTGTAATAAGGCTTAACATGCTGATTGAAGATAAAGCTGAGAAAAGGAAATGTACTGTAGAGGAAAGGGAACTGGGTTGTGTACTCTACTACTGAATGATCCCTCATTGAAAAGAACAACATGTTGTAGTATTTTGACTTTATTTTTGTAGGGACTTTCCTTGTTGAAATAAATCATGTTCAGTGTTATTGGGAAAGCTTCATGACAGTATCTCTAATTGGTGATCCCAACAGGCTTTAGAGATAAAAGGACAGGAGGCCATGGGGAGAAGGCGGCATCTGCCTTCCTTTGTTTCTAAATTCCTCTGCTGCACGCAAGTCCCTTGACATGCTCACCTCCTCAATGCTAGTCAGACTAAGATTAGAAGGACACAACTCATCACTGTAGGTTTGCAAGAATCTTGACCGTCCAGTTAATGGTTGAGTTGCATTGAGGAGCCCGACCGTGCAAAAGGATAGATGTGAGCGTGGGTGGAGGAGATAGGTGAAGCTGATGTCGAGACAGCAAACGGACATGAATGGCATGAAAACACAGCAGAGCGCCATGCGATAGCATCTCCTCAGTCGGCTTCCTTTTTGCTTTGGAACATTGCTCGCATTGCTAATGGTATATGTAGGCATGGACGAGCTTAGACCTGTTCCTCTGACTTTTAAAATAGAACAGCCGGTCTCTGCGTTTTGGTTCTTCCTTCAGTGCCAGCTGAATAAACAACATGGCTGGAGAAACATGCCTTGTTATCCCCAAAGCCATTAGAGAGACAGCCTTCCCACTGAGCCACAATGCAGATAGTGCTGCCTTTTATAGATTAATTGGCACAACATGCCCAACCTATGTTTTGTGCACTTACTGGAACAGCATCCATGCCACCTCACTAAAGCCAGAGGATGAAGCACATTGTCAGGCGGGTTTTGTATTTCATCTTTGTGAATATCCACCTTTTTCCTCATTTCAAATGTCCTGTATATATTTACAAGCAAAGTGTTTGTGCAGCTCGTGTTTCACATTATTTCGAGTGAGTGAAAACGGTTTGACGCAAGCAGTGTCGACAATGTCAGCCAAAAGGTAGGGAAGTGGGAAATGAATCCACAGTGTCACAGTGTTGATTACAGTTTAGGAGAGTAGAAGGATTTCTAATAGGATTACATGTCATTGAGACGTAAAATGCTCCTGTAATTGTTTATCAGGAGCAGGCTAATGGCAGTGATCAGGTGGACAACACTACCATTGTGTGATTCTCTGTGACTGTTAAGATATTAATGTATGATAGTTCGTAAAGATTGATATAAATCTGACATCTCAAAATGTCTTCGGAAATGAGAACCCGGAGCCATTTGTTAATGCGCCCTGACCTCTGAACACTTGGATTTGAATGCCAAGTCGCACAAATGTGAACTTTGTTTCGATTTGACTCCTTTAAGACTTTTATTTCAAGCTTAAAAATAAATAAAAACAGCATTGTGCATTTACAATATGTCTATCGTCAATACTCAGCTATGTTTAAAGAAACAAAAACACTATCAACTGCATCTGGAATGGAAATTGATATGGAGTCACTTGGTCAAATGAAATGGAAACTACTAACAAAAAGGTACATTATTTATTAAATATTCATAGAAAATAGGAAATGAAGACTAAAATCTAAGTTAAAGAGCCTACTCGTCCAGCTGAGCATCACGATGCTGCATTGATTTGGTGTCACAAGGTCATGTGAAATAGAAGCTATTGACAACTATAAAAACACTCAAATCCAATTTAAAGAGGTCTGGCTACTCATCCAGTGTAGTATTTCAATGATGACAAGGAGTCACTTAGCATGGGAGCTATTGAAAAATAAAAAGACCCTTTGATGGAAAAATGCTGAATTGTCAATAAAATATTCATATAAAATAGAAACACTCAAAGTTTAACTAAAAGAGGTTTGTCCAACTCCTCCAGTGTTCAGATAAAATGCTACATTGGTCACATGACATGGAAGCTATTGTGATACAGTGCTGCATTGTGGGCAACAAAACAGGAAAGATGCTAAAACCGAGCCTAGCGTGTTTGTTTGGGTTTGTTCATAATGCGGACCTATTTGACATACATACATTTTGATACATTTTGTACAGTGGCGAACCGTGTCTATCACAACTGGACCTTCTGTAGACACACACACACCCCCCGCATACGCTCAATCCCCACCCCACTGAATTGTCGTCTTGAAAAGGGTACTGACAACAATTCCGCAACAACATCATCTTCGCCTGTTGCCAATTCAATGTTAAAAACAATAAAACGGCATGAATTGCTTCGTCGCATTCATCTATCCTCTGTCTCGAGCCAGTTAACTAGCGGGCCTTCTAGCACCCTGGAACCGAGGGAAACTCTGAAAGAATACGCCCATTGTATGATTGGTTGATCAAACTGTCAGTCCAAACGTACGCTCTCATTCAGTGCAACGGCCAGGGCATTCGATCAAGGATGTAGAATACCTTGGTTGAAGGATATTCTACCCAGAGACCCAGAACAAGATCTGATTGGTTGCTTTCTCTTCTAACACAACACCACTGAAATGCGTAGTGCATGGTCCGAGAAGGACAAACAAATCAACGTAACACTGTAATATTACAGATCAACAACACAGATATGATTCTCATTTATTCATTTTATATACATTTTATAAAATTGTATTTATATAATTAAATCGATGTTTTATTTGTTTTATCTGAGTGTTTCAGGGTATTCTCTGAATACCTTGACTGCCCTAACAGTTCACCATTAGTTTTACATTATACAGAAAAAACTGCTTTAAACATGTCCTGACTTGTTATGAAGACTTTTAACTTATTAGCTATCTTCGTATATTCATACTTCATTTGCGGCCAAGAGCAGCCCTGCCACAACTTGAATAGGATGTTTGTTTGTTAATGATTTTAAGAGATTCGTCTTTAATGCATTTTCTGTGCAGAGTTTCCACCCAACAAACAACTATTAATCCTCTGTGTTTCCCTGACTTTCACTCTGTCTGCTGCACAAATCTCCACTTCCCATTACTGCTGTAGCCTGATGTTGGCAGATTAGACCTGGAGTTAGCAGAAGAAGTGTCCCTTTATAAACTGATTTGAATGGCACTAAATGGCAGCGCCAGGTCAAATGGGCACTTAATAGCCAAGGAGACGATGTTTGCTGAGATATGGAAGCGATTGCCTTTTTCTCATTGTGACTTATGCTTATCGCTATGTCAAGAGTATCATGTTGTACATGATCTGCATGCTCTTTTGCTACAGCTATTCCATGTTTACGCTTTCAGCACATTCTCCATTCTTGTGATTAGAGCCTTGTCCTGTTTTTTTCTTTGTCTTACTGTTGTTGTTTGTGATGTTGTTTTTGTTGCACGCCATGAGAAAATAGTTTTGGTTATGTGTAGCGTGTTTGAACAACTATCTAAGTAAACTGCTACTTAGATCTTGAGTTTGATGTCATTGCTTTTCCACAGCTACAGCTATGTTACTCACTTTAGTTTGGTATGATACTGGATAAATAATGAGACCA
This sequence comes from Gymnodraco acuticeps, assembly GCF_902827175.1. Taxonomy (NCBI): domain Eukaryota; kingdom Metazoa; phylum Chordata; class Actinopteri; order Perciformes; family Bathydraconidae; genus Gymnodraco; species Gymnodraco acuticeps. The sequence continues at coordinate 1,818,617 of NW_022991187.1, forward strand.
TACTTTTCATGAACTTACAATATTTTAGAAAGATTAAGCTAAGCGCTGGATGAACCCATGCGCATCCATCCATAGGACCATTATTTTCTGCATTCTGCATATGTGTGTTAGCACAAATCCTTACATGGTTTTGTACAGCATGTGTCTGACCAGCAAATATCCAACTGCACAAACCATTTGGTAATGATAGTTTCTCTCCAAGTGTGCCAGGTGAGACTTGTCTGCAACATCTGTGAAGTCAGGGTACAAGAATCTAAAGTAAACAATTTATTCATGGTCCTTTTTTTCAGGGTTAGGCTCAATAACTCATCTTTAAATTGAGAGATTTTGTGCAAAGGAACTTCCCACCGGAGGACAAATACTCCAAAGAGTCTGTACTTTAAATGTCATGGCCATACTGATCATAATTCCATTGTTGAGGTATACTAAAATAGATTTATATTGTGCAATTTTCCAAACTCACATTGGTTTCTCATAGTTTCTCAAGTATGTGTATTAACCGGTATTCACTCTCTGTCCTAAACGGCTTGTTGGAGCTCCGGCCCCCCCCTCCCTGTGAGCCCAGTGTGCTCTGATTGGTCGGGACGTTGCGAGGCTCACTGCTCAGTGAGCTGGCTTACTGGTGTGGTTTCCGGGTCGGCGATACAGCGAGAACAAGCGAAACTCATCCTGAGCACACACAAACACTCACAGCTCAAGTAAAAACAATAAGTGTGGCTAGATATTGAGTAAAAAAAAGGTTTATAAACGCTGTGAGCATTTCTCCGCGATCCCAACTCGTCTATTACCAACCAGGGAGCTCTATGCAAGTCAATGGGACTCCCTGTTAGTTGAAAATGTACGCTAAATGTCCCCCCCACTGCGTTTGATAGTGACGCCTGTGAGGAGCTCCGCGGATTGGTCCATTTCGGTTTGGTTTGGTTCCAAGAAACAAATGGAAAAAGAAAAATCTCCAACGAGGCGTTCTGGGGCAGCATAGACAGGTATTTTCTGTATTAGAGTTTTACTTTTTACTCGCTACAGGGTGTAACATAACACACAAGGGGATGTGTAATAACCAGAAAAGCATGACATGGGAGCTTTAAATCCAATAAAGTTATCTGATTATCCAGTCTAATGTCATAACCAGGGACGTGCACAGACATTTGGAGGGGCTATTGCTCTAAACTGGAAAAAGGGCAGCCCCCCCTCATAAAAACACAACACTGTCATTGCAAGTGACACTCAGTTGACTTTTATGTCCAACTGCTAAATTCGTTATTCAGGCACATTTTTTGTTTTGCGGTCCATTACTCATTAAAATATCTAATGTTAGTAACTATTAAAGAAAAAATGGGGACAATTCTGTTTTAATGTAGTTTGACCATTGTAACTGCTATGCAAACATACTGATAAAATAGGGCTTCTAATTAGGCTACCTTAAATAAACTCACTAATGAATGAATTATTTATTTAATTAATTAAACCAGTTCAATACGCATTATTCTTATCATTCTTTATGAGCTCAGTAACGGTAAGGCATCTAATTACTTATTTATTTAGTATTCCATAACTTAATAACAGAGATGGTCAAACTAAAGTGGTAGAGACATGGCAGAAATCCTACAATGAAGCGGGACAGTGAAGTGTTCTCCGTGAGAGGGCGATCAAGAGCGAGCGGCCCTGTTGAGGGAGTTTACAGATGAAAAGACACAGAAAGACAGAAGCACAATAGCAAGTATATTTAGGTGTTTTTTTTGTAAATAAACGACGGTGTCAAGAGGATGTTAAGTCCCCTGGTTTCTCCCCTTTACTCTAACTGGCATGAGAAAACTCAAAATCAATATAAGCCTATTTAAAAACGGGGACATTTCCGGGGACAGATTGACCTGGGGATTGGCCACCAAAGCCATGCAGGAACATGGTATGATCACCATAGCCATATGAGGCCGGAGGGCTTTCCTTTTTTTTTTCAAACCTTTATTTAACTAGGTGGTCCCATCGAGATCATCAATCTCTTTTTCAAGGGAGACCTGCAGTAAGTAGGTTACAACATGAAACAGAAAACAATAAAGGACATCATACATCACATTTACAGGGCTACATTTACATACCTATCGGCATTGACAAGTACCAACAGTATCAAATAGCATTGCACCTATCCGAGCTTTAAAAACATGCAGCGGAACCAATTTGCTCAGTTTCAAATATTTTTGAAGACTGTTCCAAGCAAGAGGAGCTGCGCACATAAAAGCTTTCTTACCTAAATCAATCCTCCTAGCACTTGGCACATGTAACAAAACCACAGCATGAGATCTCAGGCAATAGCTACCTGCAACTCTCCGTGTGATCAGAGAGCAGATGTAATATGGGAGTTTACCCAACATGGCTTTATAGATGAACATGTACCAGTGACTGAGCCTCCGTACAGTTAGTGAAGGCAAACCTGCCCTGGCATACAGGGTACAGTGATGAGTGAGTGCTTTACAATTAGTAACAAATCTCAGTGCACTGTGATAGGCAGCATCTAACTTGTGCAGGTCTGGGCAGGTGCATTCATATAAATCAGATCACCATAGTCCAGCACAGGTAAAAAGGTCACAGAGACTAGCCTTTTCCTGGCCTCAAGTGAGAAAAAGGAATTGTTTCTGAAAAAGAAACCAAGCCTCAACCTCAGCTTTTTAAGCAGATTATCGACCTGACGTTTAAAAGAGAGGCAATCATCAAGCCAGATACCAAGGTATTTATAACAGGCAACCAAAGTGGTCTCTGGTGTCTTCCTTTACTTCCAGCTGTCAGATTGTAAACAAAGTCACGTGACTGGGGGCAGATGACAGCGCTGACAAGGTGTGTTTCCTGCAGCGAGACGCTACAATACTAATTGTGGGCTTATCATGTTGATTCGGCCACAATAGAAACAAAAACAAAACTCTCGCTCTATCCAGAGGGGCAGGTCAGCCAAAAAGGGCAAACGGGCTGTTGCCCGGGCAACATTAGCCGTACTTGTGCACGTCCCTGGTCATGACCCACTTAGCCTTAATAGAGTTGGTAATAAAGCCTGTGAGCTAATGTTTTTGTGGGAGCGCACTGAAGAGATTAGTTCAGCTCAGCTGGCGTTAACAACACTAATAAAAAGTTGATTAAGCACGCTTCAGTGATTTCTTATGCATATTTTTAACACCCACTCTTTTCACTTGCATGGAGAAAGTTAATGCAGGCGTATACAGTGAGCCATGGGAACACCAGAGAGTTTCAGAGTCTATGAATTGCATTGGATTGGAGTTACTTCAGTGTATATACGTCTATTAAAGCCTGCTAAATCTACAGACAGTTTTCGATTGTATTAATTGTACATAGCAATTAAACATGTTAATTTAATCCACTTCTTGTTTCACTGCTGTTTCGGCCGTCTTACTCTTTTCAGAGTTCTCACAGAGAGTCTTCTAATTGAATTCCTCATTTATCTAAGAGTGAAATCATGCTTCCTTCTCGAGTTAGAGGCTTCCTGGGTTGATTGTCTCTTACATTCCCCTCCCGCCCCCCCCCCCCCTTAACGAGAGATGTCTGATGAGAGCTATCCAAGCATCAGGCTAAACACAATTTGATACTTTAGAGGTAGGATTGGGTGTTCACTTTATTGTTAACATGTAGTTGAATTGGCCTACCCAGAAGTAAGCATTACATTGTTCCTGTGGCAAACACATGTTTATGATACTAACACATTTTGTTCATTTGGATTCTTCCTACAATCACACTCTTTTGATTATTTTAATGTGTGTAAATGCAATCGGCAGAAGTAAAAAAACTAATGTAAGGTTATGAACAAACTACAACAGGGTCTCATGGCTGGGAATGACCACCACTGCAAAGGCAGCTAATGTTCTGCATGATGAAGTTTAGTAGTCTAATTTAGTCCTGTGTTAGCAATCGCTGTTTTTAACAAACATAATAGCTTTGGACATTCTCAAGTGGGGTATTTTTTGACATCTACAAAATAACATGTTTAAAAAAAGCAATGACTCTGAGACAAGGTAAGCGGATATGATCAAATGCTAACTCATTCTCCGGTTTTAGGACTCATTCCTGCACCACTCTGTTCTCTGACCTTAAGCAGAAGAAGAATAAGAAGAGCCTGATGTCAACATGTTTACCAGGCACACATTAGATCTGACTCTAGATTGCACACTGTCTCCATCAAATCTTATCACACGTCACAAACAGAGTTGCTCTGTTGATGTGTATCTAAATACGTTTGAACATAATTTGTTTTTTTTAATAAATGTAACAGATACCACACTTCTGAATGAACCTACTCAGTGTTTATTCTTAACAGGTGCACACTCTCAAACTGTGTCACAGACAATTTCAAGAGCCGTGGTGAATCAAGTTTCCCTATTGAGCTTTTTTTAACCCTCGATGCGATCGTGGTACAAGGGAAGTTTCCAGTGCCGCATGCGGGTGTGTTGAATGACGCTGTCGTGTGTGTGCTGTGTAAACTCTACCTCCATCTGTGGTGCAGGTAGAGCCCAGATGGCAAGATTGCAACTCACCAGGCTTTGACCCTGAAGCTTTCCAATCAACAGCTTTTCATCCGCTATGAAGAAAAGTGTTTCACTGTTCATGCAAGCCACATAAAGGAGAGATTGACTTGTTTTGCATAGCTTATGTCTCGCCTTCCTCATAAGAGAGTTGAAGAGTGATGAAGCTGGCATTCTGTTCCCTCTGAATGCTTTGACAGATCATCATAACTACTATAAATGGACTGCATATAAAGAGGCCCTATTGTGCTTGTTTGGTTTTCACTTTCCTGTGGTTTGTTATAATGGTTTTTGTGCATGTAAATGGTCTGCAAAGGCTAAAATCCCAAAGTTAGTTTCTCTCCCACTCTCCCCCCTCTTGTTTATTTCCGTAACATAGTGACATCACTATGTAGAACTCACGCTTCTATTGGCTAGTGCTCCAACGCATTGTATGTGATAGGCTAAGAGGCGGGACATCTCTAAGCAGTTGCTCAATCACAACAGAGCCGGCCAGATAACCAATCAGAGCAGACTGGGCTCTGGTTCCAGACAGAGGGTGAAAAGAGGTGCTGCAGCATAAAAATAAAGACCTTTTTGAACATTAAAGCATGGAGGCATGTCACAGTAGAGGCACAAAGTACCAATATGAACATTATAGGGCCCCTTTAAATAGCCTTTTTGCGACGATTGAAAGCATTTTCTGTCGTGAGGAGTAATACAATTCATACACACATCGTTGGCCGTGCGTTTGGGAGCAGTTCAGGGTTAATTATCTTGCCCAAGGACACATTGGCATGTTGACTTCAGTGGCCCGGCATCACCCTGCGATGGATGTGGATGACCACTCTTCAATCTGAGTCACATGCCTACATTATTTGGATTTATTTCAGAAAAGTAATTCAAAGACTTGTATTCATGGTGCAAACGTGATGTCAGCTCATCTAACAACATATTCATGTTAACTTAAAGGAGACCTATCATGCAAAATGCACTTTTTAATGTATTTTATACATAAATATGTGTCCCCGGTGTGTCAGGGAACTCACAAAGTATCAGAAAACAAAACCCTCTCTCTTTTCCTCCGTACCCACATCAAAAAAAAGGGGGGTGCTAACAAGCAGATCCATAATTTTCTCTCCTATTACGTCATTGGCGACATCCGGCCGACGTGACACGTCCCAACCTATCGTCTCTGTATACAGTCGCAGCTGTGTGTCTGTATTCTGCCCTTGCAAGAATATTTTGGAATTGCAGGCTTGGCAGATAACTTAACACGATCAGGAATAAACACCCAGGAGACAGCAGGTCAGTTTAGGATGTTTACTGATTAATTTCCATTTCCATTTTCATTTCCATTTCCATTTTTGTAAAACTGAAATACAAACAAAATACACAGTCACGAGACATTGTCACATTAAGCACTAAATACAGATAAACAAGACTAAACAGCAGAGTACCTGTTAGCATAAACGCTACAAACATTTCAACTGCTGCTCACCGGCTAACAAGTTTAGCATCATTCATTGTTCTACATGTTTGCATAATCAATTTAAATGTGCAACTAAGTATACAGACACAATATATGGAATGGTACTTACAGACATAAAGACCCTAGGATTTGAGCAAGGACTTTGTTGACAGGAAACAACCCATGTGCTCCTAGACAGACAGAAACAGGAAACTACAGCAAGCATTTATGGACACACAGTGCAAAACCCAAAACCCTTTGCAGGCCCTCTTAAAGGGGCAGCACAGTCTGTGTATTCAGCAGGATGTCTGCAGGAGGCACTTAGAGTAAAGTTGGTATATATAATACATATAATGGCACTGTTCTAGCGGTAAACACTTAAAAACCTGTTAAGCCCCAAGGTCCCCCTCGGCGGGTCCTTTTTTTTCTTTCACAACACTGTGTCTCAGGGGATCTTAATATTTAAGAACCCATTAGTGTGTTATACCAGATTAACGGGAATAATCTCAGCTAACTGACGATACAAACAATGTTTACCAAAACAAAACACAAGCATCTAAATGACCCCTGTGCGAAAAATGCTAACGCACTTTGGCACAGAACTCAAGATAAAAGATACCCTTATTACTTATCGTAGCTGCACATACAAGATATCCGATTAAAGCTGAGGTTCCACAGATTATTTAGGTATATTACCATCACTGAGTGATCCGAACTCGCGACAGGGGAAGCAAACACAGACATCACAACACGTACCTTTACGGAGCTTTTACGGGAGATTGTCCGTAGCTGTCAATCTGATCAAAAGACTTGTTCAATGGCATTAAAACGAGAAAAAACGCGGCTGAATCGGTTAATCCATAGGTTGATAATGTTTCTGTGTGATAATTTTTTTAATTTATAATCCATAATTCCATTTGTATGTAAAAATCGGAGAGTAAAAGTTAGCTGCTAATGGTAGCCACCAGAGTTATCGCAGCTTCCGGTCTTGGCTATGCGGCAGTCTCTCACACACACACATGATGTGGGAGTTCCCCTCGATTCCATTGGCTCTGATGGTTAGAAAGAGATGTCAATCAGCAAAATCGAGCAAGGGGGGCCAGAGATAGGTCAAATCCACCCAAATGACCCCAGAAGTGGGTTTATTTTTGCTAAATCTCTCTAAAAAGGTCAAATGTCACTTGTTTTGCATCAATCTTGATTCAGGGTACTTATTATATGTTGTAGTTTGGATTCCTAAAGCTTTTAGTCTGCCATCCCATCATTCAAGGGTGGTTTTCACTATAAGTAATTTTTTTTGGACGGACACAATCATTTACATTTTTTTACTGTGTTCAATCTGAATTTACTTTAAAATAAAAACATCTATATTGATTCTGACACTTCTACATCCAACTCACAGGTGTAACCTTGCTTTGAGAAAAAAGATTATTAATTTAACCCTTTTAGAAGGGAAGTTATGGTCATTTGTTCTGGGAATGTCATTTTCGAGCCTGAGACCTGAAAAACAGGCTCGGGGCTTAACAGGAAGAAGCTATGTGCTGTATCAGAAACAATGAGCAGCGTGTTTTGGGAGTATTATGCTGTGTGTTTACATTAGCAAGCATGCTAACACTCAGCTAACCATGGAGCTAACGCTGTAGGCTACTGGAGAGAATATGTGTAACGTAATGTCCTTGTGGTAAACCCTGCGAGAGAGAAAGGTTTGAGCTCCATACTGTTTCAGAAATAATGCTTGAAGTGGTTTGGAGCATAATATGGCATTTAATCACCGCAGCGTTTAGCTGAGTTTCTCCCGGTAGAAAACTCTCTTAGCAGGGGAAAGCTGCATGACGCTACAAAGGGGCGTGGCTAGCAGCAGCCGTTCCATTTAAAGCAGAATCAGCCTTTTTGGAACAGGGCTGGAATAGAGGGGTATGAGCAGTATGAGGTATGGCTACAATGGGTGATCTGTTTGGTATTGTAAGCAAAAAACTTCACAGACCTGTTTTGTATAGGTATGGCCCTACAATATATTTTTCAAATATAGCATAATAGGTCCACTTTAAGCTGCAGTAAAAGCAGACATTCTGTCCACAATGACTGGGTCAGCAGAAATAGCCAGTCTTTGATCAGGCTGTAAAAAATAAATAAAGGAAACAGCTGTAGTTGTGCGTGTTGTCTGAGTACAAGCCTCTCCCCACTCAAACATCATATTGTTTCTGTCCTCTCTGCATCGCCTCTCCCGGGCTTTAGGGAGTGACCTGAATCTGAAGGATGGTATGTTGCTTTAGTCTTGCTGTTTGTAATTCCAGACACGTTGCATCAGATGATCAGATTCCTTCAGGCTTTCAAATCCAGATCTGATAAACCGGCATTCAACCTTTCACCTCGCATCCACCTGCAGCTGTTTGTTTTCCAATCGCAGTGGAGGCAGAAGATGAATCAGCATGAATAAATCTGAGCTGATTGGACATCATGACATACCACAGTGTTGTTTCCTTATCAGTATATGAATTATGCAACAACACAAATATGCTGTAACTCTGATGTTGGTGATTAAGCAGCCCAGATAGATTTCTAGGAAGACAGGTCTGTTTTTAAACTTTAGTAATACTCTTTACTCTGATAGTGGCGTCAAAGTAAAGAGGCTTTTCGGGTGAAATTAGTCTATAATGGCTGAACAAACAGTGTTGCATTTATGCAGCTGGCATTATCAGCAATCCAGGAGATAACATGCCTGTTTTTACTGGAGGATGCAACGGGAAATGAGGACTTGGGTAGGGGATGGTGGGAGTGAAGGGAGGGGTGTACATGAGACCATTGTGAACTTGGACATGTCTGGGTTTCCTTAGGCCAGCATGACTAATTCACACACACATACACATACACACACATACCCATGGAGAGTCATTGCCAGTGAAAGTTTGTGGGAACTTTGCTTGGACCAATGGAAATCAATGGCACAATTATAGCATTCAAAGCCTAGTTCCCTACAGACGTTAGGTATATGGTGTAAATACAAAAACAAGAGATAGTTGCTTATATCTATATATTTATTTAAAGTTCCCGTGGGGACTATTTCAAGCTCAGCAATACAGTTGACATAATGCCTCGTGTCTTTGTAAATTGGGACATTTACATTCCAGTCTTGTTCTCAGGCCCTCATGCTGCGCTCCCCATGACCATTCTCCGGGCAAGTCCCTGACACAGTGCGGCCGCAATGAAATCCAGTTAAAGTTTTCTGACTCAGTACATCAGGACCTGAGGACCGAGAGGCAGTTGATAAACAAGTCAAAATGGTCTTGTGTTGCTGGTATTTGCCAAAAAAAGGGGCTTGGGAAATGAGTTCACATTAGGTTTTATTAACTTTTATTGTTGTTGCGAGAACAGTAATTGATTACAATTTCACAGCTTGAACAACACCAGGGAATAGAAAGCATGTGTAAACAATGTGTTTAGGCTTAACCTCATTTTCAGGTTCATATTTGTATTGTGTGTCTCTACTGTGACATGTTCACATGCTTAAATGTTCAAAAGCTCTTTATTTTTCTCATACTGCCTGTGCTGCAGGACCTCTTTTCACCCTCTGTTTGAAACCAGAGCTCAGCCTGCTTTGATTGGTTTGCTGGCCGGCTCTGTTGTGATTGGTCAACCACTTAAAGATGTCCCGCCTCTTAGCCTATTATGTACAATGTGTCGGTCAGAGCGCTAGCCAATAGAAGTGCAAGTGTTACATAGTGATGTCTTACATTTTGGAGACCAACTATATAACACACTACAAGAAAGGGAAAACCCCAAAAAGCACAATAGGTCCATTTCATTGAAACACTTTCTGCTAATATTCTATCTGAGTATTCTCATACTTGCTCCTAATGCATCCTTCCTGGTCGAATCAGATCTTCGTTCCATACATTTTGCATTAACTTAGTTCACTTTAGTTCATACAAGGAATGCATTACTGTATTATACCCATACCTAATGTGAAATAAATGTACTGTAGCTGTGCAAGCTGCTCTGCTGTCACGGATGATCTTTGTTTCGCTTTGACATTTTGAACATTAAACCATCAAAACGACTGCTGCTTATGATTAACACTCAACAACTCTTCCCCCTGACATCCATTTTTCACAGAAGATAAAGTGAAGATCAGTGGCGGCGCTAGGGGGTGGCTACCTGGGCTCAAGCCCCGGATTTTTTTTTTTTTTTTAAATGTCTCGGGAGTAATGTGCAGTACCGGAGTCCACCAGAGAGGCAGCCGCTGCGGTACATTAGCCTGCGTACGGCGTAGCCTTCCCTACCCTGAAGAAGAAGTGATCCTTCCTAGTGCCTGACGAGTTTTAAGCTAATAGTAATAGCCTATAGGCCCTGTGCACAAGATGGCGTCTATCAACTTCCGGCGGCTAGGTGTGCGGCTGAGTACTTCCGGTTTGAGTACAGAACTTTGACAGCTTGACAGTTTATGTCACACCGAGAGCAAGAATGAGCGGATTTCGGGGTAAAGAAAAGCGATTGGCCTTCCAGCGTGTAAGAAAGTCGGCACTACATTGCTGTGTGCCCCTTTGTACAAATTCGTCCCGTTATCAGAATCAGAATACCTTTATTAGTCCCACAGAGGGGAAATTTGCAGCGTTACAGTAGGAAAGAGCCACAGACAGCTTAGTGTTGAATATCTTACATGCGTTAAAAAGTACTAAGTTATAATATAATAAAAAATATGCTAAAAAAGTACTAAGTTATAATATAATAAACAATATGCTAAAAAAAGATAAAAAGTTACATAATTTTCAAAAATACAGATAAAAAACAAATCAAATCTACAAATCAAATCCTGTAGCAGTTCTTAGGATTTAGCAGCCCGGTATATATATTACAGTTATTAAAGATGGCATATGTATATAAAGTATATATTGCACATAAAGCACATATTGCACATAGTTTGATGGTATTTAACAGCAGCAAGTTACACAATGTTGTAATCGGGAGATAAGTTTCCATTAATTTCGGCAAGCCTGGGCAACAACGATTAAAAGATTTCTTGCTCCCAAACCAATTGTGTATTTCATTACAAAAAGCAGTTATACCATACTATGTTTAGGTACTAATTAATTATATCCTCAAAACAAACGCACACACAAATAACAAAGGAAAATACATAATTTAATAAATCCACAATATGATAACATTTTACAGATTAATTTAATAAACTTTTACAAAACATAGGTTGATGTTATATCGGGGGGGAAAAAACATATTTAAACATTTCAATTAGTCTGCATATTTAAGTAATGCTAGTTTATATAACAGATGAACAGATGTACAATATCCAGAAAGTAGATGCAAAAAATATATATAATGTGTGCATTTCCAACATATAGACATTTTTATTGATTGGGATAAACCCCTTGAGATGCACCATCTCGTTTTCAAGGGGGTCCCGACAATAGCAACAACTTACAGACATACATAAACAAAAAGACAAAATGCAAAACATGACAAACCACATACAGTCTGTTAAGTAAAATTCAAGCAATGCACACAATCATTACAATTTGAGACAGTCAAGCAAATCAGTTTCATCAATATCAGTTATAACAAGTATAGACCAGTTGAAAGTGAGATGATAATGCATGTTTAAACATACCCAATGATGCAACAGATCTAATAGCAGCAGGTAAAGTATTCCAGTCTGTTGGGGCTTTAAACATGAACGCTCTTCTGCCAATCAATTTTTTGCAGAGGGGACAGAGAAATAAATCTGAACAGAATGTCTAACTTGATGATTTGGTGAGTAGGGTACAAAATACTGCTTTAAATAAGGGGGATAGTTAAGATAAATGCATTTAAATATCAGCTGAAGCCAATGCGTGTGTCTTCTTACATTTAAAGAAGGCCATTTAAGTTGGTTATACATTGTGCAGTGATGTGTACGAAAAGGACAACCAAGAACAAATCTGCATAATCTGTTGTAGGCTATGTTGAGTGGAGCAAGATCTGATTTATGTGCATTTTGGTAGACAACAACAATAGTCCATAATCTGAAGAATATCCTCTGAAAGAGTGTTAGTCGTTGAGTTGAGTAGTGAGCCATTCGTTTTTTTTCGTGGTGCGATGTCTGCTGAGAAGTCCTTGTATACTTCGCTGACTTGGAGGACATCTGGGTCTGGCAGCTCCCCCCGCACGGCCTTGTAACGTGTACTCCTTTGAACATGTTTATATGATAATCAGGACTTTAAGAACAATTTTACACTCAGACAACAATCACAAAGTTGTCGCAGGCTACATACAATTACTTAGGACAATATATATTACCTTACATCGTCAGCAACTGTAAACTGCTTTGGCATAGTGGAAATGAACACTATGTCACTCACTCTGCCTGGTTTCACACCCTATTAATTACACAAAAGAATTGTCAATTTAATTGAAAAGGTCGTCGATGCAACATACTAAATCAGCTCTTGGCACAAAGGAAATACTCATTAAATCGTGGATTGGTTGTGAACACATACTGTACTTACCTTGGTTCTTGTTAGGGTTAGGGTAATGTTGTGAATCGAGTGGCCCATGGTGGTGGTGGGGTTATGGTATGGGCAGGCGTATGTTATGGACGACGAACACAGGCCACTCGATTCACAACATTACCCTAACCCTACCCCTCACACCAGATACTGCCTGGTTTTCGGACCCCCCCCAGACCCCCCCCAATAAAGCAAAACTGCACGTTTCAGAGTGGCCTTTTATTGTGGCCAGCCTAAGGCACACCTGTGCAATAATCATGCTGTCTAATCAGCATCTTGATATGCCACACCTGTGAGGTGGGATGGATTATCTCGGCAAAGGAGAAGTGCTCACTATCACAGATTTTTCAGATTTGTGAACAATATTTGAGAGAAATGGTTATTTTGTGTTTATAGAAAATGTTTTAGATCTTTGAGTTCATCTCATGAAAAATGGGAGCAAAAACAAAAGTGTTGCGTTTATATTTTTGTTCAGTGTAGCTAGCTACCAGTTGATATGAGCAAATGTATTGTCACTATGTAATCTGTTGCAACACGTCAGCTAGCTGGGCTTATTTGAATCCTAAATCACAGGTTACCTACTCTTGCCACATCAAAACCCCAGAACATGAACCTGATTGAGGCTTTGAACCGATTAACACTTTTTATTTTCCTCCCTACTCTGAGATCGTGAGGCTTTTCATGCTTTCTCATGGACCTGTAACAGCTAACCCTGACGCTCACTCTCCCTGAAGGTAGATCTTTGTTTGAAACTGTGGGGAATTGGATATCATTCATGTTATCCAAAAAAATGTAATAGTACATAATTAAAACGCTTTACACTGTATCAAGACTATACATTTGTCAAAGTTAGCCAGTAACTACAGCTTTGTTTGTCACTTACCTTCATAATTGTCGACGTAGCTGTATATGTAGCTACATCTTGAACCCCTTTTCTCTTTTGCTCCTCGGGGCTGAGCCTGCCGCTTGTACATCACTGATGTTAACCTTCGGTAGGTCTTGGAGACATCGAGTGTAAAATAGTGCGTATATAATATCTATACGCTATCTATACGCTATCTCTCTCGCTATCTATACGCTATCTCTCTCGCTATCTATACGCTATCTCTCTCGCTATCTATCGCTCTTCCCTCTACCGCTCTACTGTAGACCGGAAGTTTACAACCGCACACCCAGCCGCCGGAAGTTGATAGACGCCATCTTGTGCAACTAGCCCATAAAGTTATGGATATTAGAAAGTTATTTTCATCGAAGCAGGCAGCAGCAGCAGTATCAGCAGCTGACAACAATGTCATCACCAGCAGTGAAGAAATGGATGATGTTTCAGGTTTGTGAATCTAATGGTGATATCTGCACTCTGGCTGACTGAGTAAGAAGTGAAAAAGAGTGATGTACTGTAACGTTAATCTTATAGCTAGTAAACATGGAGTAACCAAGGCAAGGCAAGTTTATTTATATAGCACCTTTCAACACAAGGCAATTCAAGGTGCTTTACAAAAATGAAAGACATTCAGACAAAGGCATTTAAAAACAGTAAAAGATAATAAAAGAAACATTAAAAGAAAAAATACATGAATAAAAAGTACATGAATACAAAGTTACAGTGCAGTTTAAGATATGAATAGTTCACACAGAAGTTCCACTTTACTGATGAACACAACAGCTCAGTTTCAATTAAAAGCAGCGACAAAAAGATAAACCGCACTAAGTCAATACCCTTATATGTTAGTATGTATACAGAACATGACTACAAATTATTCTAAGATGTAACGTTAACCCTGTAATATGATTACATCTCTCCAGAGAGTCTGAGAGCCCCTTGGGATTTCATCACATTAATGGATCTGAGTTCAACACAGAGCTGTTACGGACGGTGACATATTGGCCCACTGCCAGCACAGTGCAGCTGAAACCCCGGCCTCTTCTCTCATGATAATTGGCAGCATCATGATAGGATGCATTAGACATTACTGATTGTATCAGGACATTGTGTTTTTGAGGGCACTGAATTGCCCTGTTTATGTGATGTTGTCTTTGGAAGAAGTGAAGCCGACCATGTTCTTTATGCTGTCAGCACCTGAAGCAGACAATGTTGGGTTTCCACCTGGGATAACATTAATGATGTGAGGCTGTGTTGATCCCGTAGGTTAGAAGCAGCAGATACAACAGGGGGAATGAGTTTTGTCTCTTGAGGAGAAGTGTACTTTAGCTCCTGTGGTGACTCCGGTAACTCTGGACACTCTGCCCAATCTCATACTTCTTTAATCCTTCCCCAGCCTGACAATGCCTTCAACTAATGATTTATCGGAAGAGTATTTATCACAATTGTCACCCACTTACCTACTCATCTGGTACTGTGATTTATGGCCCACCACGACCAAGGAAAAACAAACGCAGAAGTTAATAGTTTGAGACAGAGATTTATTGAATTGGGTCAGAAACAGAAACAAAATCCCTCCAGTTATTGCCAACCATACTTTTGCAAAAGAGAGTAAGTGTTTCTTTGGATCAGTCTTATCTGTTGTTGATGAAAATGGCTTTAAAATATGGAGACATACTCTGGTGTCCAAAGCCAACTTTCAAGTAATAGCTTTTCCACGATACAACAACACACACTATGGTTTTGTATTCAAACAAAGCCACTTGCTTCTGTTTTATGAAAATTTACTCAGTGCTTCAAGCATTGGAGAAAAGTCACCAGTCACCTTTGTGTGCCGCCTCTAAAGAAACCATAAGGAATGAGTGAGCTCTGACACTCTGATAAGAGATCATCAGGTCAGTTTAAATGCTTTGTGAGCGGGTGCTAAATGTAGTTTGACTCGCATGGATTGGACTTAAAGTATGACATTTATTTTGTTGCAATGCTGCTTGGTATTTTGTGTCACAATTTCCCTCAGTTGTAGTAACATTTTAAGTCACCAAAATCAAACACAGCAACGTTGATGAGCTGATCTGACAGGTTATAAAAAACCTGAACGCTCAACTCAATTGTCGACAATAATTCCATAATTTCACAGAAAAACTGTGTATCATGCACAACAATGCCAAGTATGGTAGTTCTGAGTTGGACCAGGAAGTCATTCTATAAATTGTGACCGTGATGTTTAAAGCAGACAGTTTTGGTTTGGCACTGATTTAACTTTCATCTTCTAAATGATGTTTTCTAACCTAAAACCCAGGTCCTTTTTTCTGTGAGATAGTATTTTGAGAACACATTTCAGCTAAGACTTTCATTAATGACTTTTTTTCTCTGTCAATATTATAATGACTAATGATTTGATCCAGAGCAACTTCGAAAAACAAACTCAAAAAAGCAAATATCTTGCAAATACATTTGCTTAAAAAAGTCAAACATTTCTAAGTGCTACAAACAAAAGAGAGAGTATTTTTGTTGGTATGAATATGATTTTCCGAATTTTGAACAGCCGTTGAAGCAAAAACAAACACATTAAAACATTTGAATATGTCTGGGTCTTATTTTCATTCCTGTGGGTTACGAAAACTTTTAACTTTGCACATCTTAGTAATTGTTGATATCTGGGGAATCAGGGTCGTAGGTCAAGCAGCTAAACAAGCAATGCATGCAATACCAGATCACCACAATAAAGTAAGCAGTGGTGGAAAACGTATTTAGATTCTTTACTAGAATAAAATAATAAGACCACAGTGTAAAAACCCTCAATTTCAAGTATAAGTACTGCATGGAGAATGGTACTTAAGTTAAAGTTTTGAAGTACAATTAGGAAAATGTACTTGTCATGCTTTTCCGGTTATTACCCGTCCCCTTGTGTGTTGTGTAGCTTTTTCTGCATGTAAACGGTCTGCAAAGTCACAAACCCTCAAAGTACACCCTGTAGCGAGTAAACACAGAAAATACCTGTCTATGCTGCCCCAGAACGCCTCGTTGGAGATTTCTCTTTTTTCATTTTTTCCTTCCTGATCATCATAGTGACGTAACGGCTCCTCACACACACGCACTCACTCAGCGGCTCAGCCTTATCTTTTCTCAGCCGCGGCTCCGCAGATCTCCGCGGACACAGTGTGTGTGTGTGTGTGTGTGTGTGTGTGTGTGTGTGTGTGTGTGTGTGTGTGTGTGTGTTGTGTGTGTGTGGTGTGTGGTGTGTGTGTGTGTGTGTGTGTGTGTGTGTGTGTGTGTGTGTGTGTGTGTGTGTGTGTGTGTGTGTGTGTGTGTGTGTGTGTGTGTGTGTGTGTGTGTGTGTGTGTGTGTGTGTGTGTGTGTGTGTGTGTGTGTGTGTGTGTGTGTGTGTGTGTGTGTGTGTGTGTGTGTGTGTGTGTGTGTGTGTGTGTGTGTGTGTGTGTGTGTGTGTGTGTGTGTGTGTGTGTGTGTGTGTGTGTGTGTGTAAGCAAGCTGAGTTCCGTGGTGTCTCGCAGAACCCGCAGAAACTAGGAAACAACACCAGTAATCCAGCTCACGCGCTGTCCGCTCCTCGAGCCTCACAGGGCGCCAACACAGCACCCAGACCCCACGCAGCATTCTCATCTGTTTGTCGTTACTGGTGTCGTTTTCTGATTGCTAACAAACGCCATTGTAACACATAAACACACATCAGAGCATAGGGGAGGGGGCGGCAGGAGCTCCAACAAGCCGTTTAGGACAGAGAGTGAATACACATACTACACAGAGATGCTACATGAGAAACCAATGTAAGAAATCTTCTTGTAGAACTCAACAATGGAATTATGATCAGTAGAAATGTCATGGGACCTTTAACAGTGGCCTCATTCAGTCACAGTGGAGTCATGTTGACAAGCTGCTTCAAAGGCATCGGATTGATCTGTGAGATCAAACCAATATCATGTCTGATCACTGATACTGTAGGCAAATACTCTTAAGGTCAGGTTAAGGGTGTGACAGGCTGGAATTAATTCCCTCCTAACCTACTTCTCAACACCTCGACACTCCTCTCTTATGCAACCGTTTCAACACCTTTTTTGGTTGTTTTAAACCAACAATGTGAAAGGAAATGTGGTTGCTCCAGTTTAAGTGTGAACAACCCACTAATAGTTTGGTCCCTTGAGGCATAGACTGATGTTGTTTTTGCGTTATAAGGCCACCAGTCAGTGAGTGATGTTGGATGAGATGGACTGAAACAGAAAGTGCAGCCTCCTCCCTGACACTGTGAAACAATCTGTCTTAATTACAATTTCTCGTGTCATATTCAAGAACTAGTATTGATGCTGTGTTGTTTAAAGTACTCTGGATCTTGAGACAGGACTTAAGATGTGAAGCTGTAGGTAAAGGATTATACAAAGTTTACAAACAGGCAGGGCCGGCCCTAGACTTTTGGGGGCCCTAAGCGAGCTTGGGGGCCCCCCTCACTCTAGCGCGTTCTCACAACACGGAACCAACTTTTGTCTTATGATGTTAGCATAAGCACACATATTGTATAAATAAGCATGTAAACACCGTGGACCTAACCTCCTCTAGGGGGTCCGGGGGCATGCTCCCCCGGGATTTTTTTTTTTTTAAATATTGAAGTTAAAAGCATCAATCTGGTGCACTTTGAGAGCAAAATTAAGAGATCTATGGATACATCTCTCAACACCCATATGAAACAGAACTGTAAACAGATTTTTCTTTATGGATATTTTACAAATCACTTAAACTGTATTCTTGTTTTGTCATATAGTATTTCATAACTGTTTTTCATTTATTCTCTCTGGCTGTCCATCTCATAATGTTCACATAGAATCTAGCTGTCAATAGGAATATCATTCAGAAGAATTATAATTTCTTGCAAATATCTGTCACAAAAAGAGGTTGCACATTTAAATTCAGGTGTTGTTATGGCAACGTCAGTGGCCAAACAGCCACATTTACTGCTGCAAATACGTTCAAACATGCTGTTGACACGTAAAGCAGTGGCAACTATGCCACCATTTCAGCTGACTTTTTCACAGAAATACTGTCACATAACATCCATATATTTCAGTGCTAGGTTGATGCTTAGCTAAGCTAACTATGAAACACTTTAACTGACAGGACTCCGGATCAACTGTGCTTCTAGCTTCTAGCTTCATGTCGAACAGTAAGTCAACATTTCCCAGGGAGCTTTCTTTGAAATCACCAGGTAACGCTAAAAAACATAACATTTAGATTGTATGACAAAGTGTTTATTTAATATATCTGGCTAGCTATAGCTACTTGCTAACGGTTTAGCTTACCCCCGCGATTCAAAGTAACGTCAACGTAGCTGTAATTTATGCTTTGCTTACATGTTCGCATAACTTGGAAGTTTACTGACATTTACATACATTACCTTGTTTACCTGGCTCAAGTGGTGGCTCTGGGGTTGTTGTGTGAGCCACCATGAATTGTCGTCTTTTTTAAGAAAATGTTTTCTTATGTCCATCTTCAAAAACTCTGAGTCCGACTGACAGTACATTTTAAACATTGTCACAGCTCACAGGATAGGTACCTGTCAGCCAATAAGACAGATGTTTATTTCCATTCAACTCTCTGGTTGGTCTGGTGTCATGCCTCTGTTGCATTCACTGAACACGGGAAATTACATACCTGCCGTCCTCTCTTGTGTCATGATGAGGTTCAGATAAAGCACGGTTAATGTATTATATTATTGACTCAATAATATAATACATGACTTTGAGTGTAGGCAATCAATTAATTAAACATACTTATCACGGCGACTGTGTACTGAGATTATTTATTTATTTTTTGCTAGGGGGCCCCTTAGTGGCTGTGGGGCCCTAAGCGGCCGCTTATGTCGCTTAATGGGTCGGGCCGGCTCTGCAAACAGGTAATATAAAAACATGATGAAAATATGAAAGGCTCCAACAATTAATCAAACCACTAAAACACTTACATAATATAAATTAATATGAATTAATTGGGATTATTGAATTTGCCGTTTTGTGCCGTTTAAAAGTTGCTATTTAGGTCACTACACTTTGACAGTACCAACGCAATGAGGCGATACCACATATCTAAATTGGCACAGTTCTCCTCTTTGTGACCATTCAATTTTAGTCTTTTACGAAAGCAGCCTTCTTCCTGACAGTCTGATAAGACGGGGCTGAGTCTCAGTTTATGTCAGGGATGGGGAACCTCCAGCCTCCGGGCCGTATACGGACCGCGAGACCATTTGGTACGGCCCTCGAGCTCGAGGTAATTTATAAACACACGCAAAAAAGAAAAAATGTAAAAATCTAGACCGCAAAATAATTGTTTTTCCTGGCCAAGGTCAGGGTCCTTGAACATAACACGAGCCTAATGTGTCATCACGTGGTATATGTCTCGTCTGACAGGGGTGTAGTTCTGCCGGAGAGCACCGAAACGCCGCTCCGGCACTTCAGAAATTGCAGTAGGCATACCCATAAGGAGCCGTACACATGCATGCCGCAGTTTTTGTGTGGCTGTGTCTTTAGTCGAAAGCCCAGTGGCGATCTGTTCCATAGTAACACATAAACAGTGATGTTCCACTGTAACAGTGGTGGACTCATCAGAACAGAGTGGGCGAGCTGACCAATCAGAGCACAGTGGGCTCATAGGGAGGGGGGGGGCAGGAGCTCCAACAAGCCGTTTAGGACAGAGAGTGGATACACATACTATGAGATGCTGTATGAGAAACCAATGTGAGTTTGGAACATTGCACAATATAAATGTATTCTAGTAGACCTCAACAATGGAATTATGATCAGTAGAAATGGCCATGACATGGGACCTTTAAAATATTAAGAGTGAAAGTACTCATTGCAGGAAAAACTTCAATAATGCAATTTTTTTTTAAATAATTAAAGCAAAAGCAGCACATCTCCACATTTAAGAAGCTGGAAATGTGAAATATTTTTGAACAAAAAACTTCTTCATTCCAATACATTTTCTGTTAACCCACCCATGGTTTCAGCAAAATCCCAAGAGTTTTTCCTTGTGTCAAAATCTGAATTCATAAAGTAACTCCTAAATTAATCTGTAAGCTAAATATACTGGAGTCAAAAGTACAAAATTGGCTTTCAAATTGTATAAAGTAGTATGAAATGAAAATACTCAGATAAAGTACAAGTGCTCCAAATGTCTACTTAAGTCCAATACTAAAGTTAATGTACTTAGTTTCTTTCCAACACTGAAAATAAGTCAGTCAAAGTTGTTCTAGGTATAACTGAAGGCAGGTTAAAAGCAGCAGTGAAACAGTAAGGACAAAAAGTACATATATATTTTTTTCTCATTAACTTTCAACAGTTATCTGCCACATTGCCATGGTTCCTGAAAGGAGGCTCAAAGCAGGAGATAACATTATCCTACTGTATGCCGCTCAGTTTATTATTTCAATCTATAGGGCTCTGCCTGCCAGAAACCTGCAAGTTATGTTGGAGAGCAGAGATGAGATCAGACTCAGGAAGCATTGCAGAAGCGTATGACTACCCCCGTAATGCCTGCTTCAATTCACACCATCTGTCTCATTTTACAGTGGCTGATTGTCAACCTTTTTCCCTCAGCCAAGCATGAAGTAGGCTCCGATCTGCACGTACGCAAGGAAGGTTCAGGGATGGACTCGCATCTGTGCTCTCAAGTCAGACCTTCACATCTCTTGAGTACTATTTATTTTAGGCCCCCTGAAATGTACATGCACTGTTCACATTATGACGGCGTCAAAAGGTTATGTGTATCTTGATGATTTGACCATTGGGGTCACGGTCGGATCAGCTAATATAGAGGACAATTACTTTAGAGTTAAGAGGAAGGGAAAGGTAGTAGTAAGTAGCTTTCTATTTGTATGGGTTCTTAAAAGGCCATGCTGGCAAGCTGTTAGATTCAAGATTCAAGGCTTTTATTGACATTCGTACATAGCTACAGTGTAGTTATGATAACGAAAATCTTAGGTCACAGGCTCCTCCAACAGTGCAACACAATAAAACTGATCAAATAGTGCAATTAAATACAGATAAAATAGGTTAGAAATAGTGCAATAAGTCTATATACAAGTAATTGGAATATGATAGATAGATAATTTGTAAGTTGCAAACAGGTGAATGTTATGCATGTTCTAGTTCAGGTGTTTTACAGTCTTATGGATAGTTGGGCAAGAAGTGTGGGATTACAATTTAAAGGAGCCCTATATGCTAATGTTCAGGTTGTGTATTTTGTTCCTCTTTTTTGTGAGTAACAGGACTTCAGGAGTGTTTTTGTGCTGTTTTGTTTTGTATGTGTCAATCAAAGCTGCACATCATATACAACTAATTTCCGTAAGCACTCAATAATAAGGTTATTTTGAAATACGGACATTGAATTACAGTAATTATGACACTAGAACTACATAAATACAAAGCAAATATATCGGAGAGTGGGACCACTTGTCGAAACAAAAGGCCTCGCTGTAGCTTGTTGCTTGGAAACAACTGTCAGTCCCATCTCATCTCTCTGTACTGTTCATCTGAAGGTGAAGCCAATGTCTGATTTTTGCTCAGAAATTGCCTCTCTCTCTGTGTGTGATTAAAAAGTGTTGAAGTGGATTTTCAGTTCCATAAGTTGACTTGTTTTTTTGATAATTTCTATTGCTAAATTTGTTTCCCTTTCATTTTATACAGGATGAAACTGTCCAATTACTTCTTGCTTTATGCCGGAAGACCTTTGTCTTTGTGCCAGTTGCTGAGAGTATAATGACAACCTACAGAAAATGTATAAAATAAATAAATTCAACAAAAAGAAAGTTAAATATTAATAATAATAGAAACATAGTAACAAATAATAATAATAATAATAATATTTGCGTCAAATGCTTAATTATTACTGCTAAATACACAATTCTACCCCCCAAAAAAAATTGAAAGTGAAAACTACATCTAAAGAATGAAAAAATAAAGTTAATTAACTGGATGTGTTTGATTTGAATTGTTTTGTCATTGTTGTAAAACATATGAAATGTCATGTAGAAGCATTCTGTAATTTTATTCAATTAAAAATGTACTATTGGATTGGTATTTCTGTTGATGAATGTATTGACCACCTGAACCATCTTTATTCAGAGAGATGACTCAACAGCAGCTGATGTTACAAACCAGCCGTGTCAAACATGGAAATAATGAAACCATCCATGATGAGTTGTGGCCGTGCCATGGTATCTATTTTGCTTTGTAGTATTCTCCTGGGAGTTTGAGGTTAGCTCCAAGAAATCCGCTTACTTCTCAGTAGCGTGTTACTACAATCCACCGGGGGTTTGTTGTGCATTTGATGAATGCAGTCTGATGTGCCAGTGGTACTCTGGGATGAAAGGGGGAAGGATATCCATTCCGGTCAATCTGAGGAACAAGCAGCTTTATTTTTCATCTACAGGAAGTGGTGTCTAAATGCAGTGTGAACTTTCCAACAACCATGCACCACAACTGAGCTGTATGCATCTGCTGCTATCAGCCCACTGCTGATCATCTTTTCCTGACATTGGTGTCATCTGTAAGAAATTACCAGAGTTAATTTAGCTGATTGTCTCCCCCCTCATATATTTAATAAGGATCAAAAAAGGATATTAAATCCGGAAATTGAAAACTATGAAAAAAGGGATTTTTAAAGTATTCATTTTGTTTCCTCAACTACTAAAGAGACGTGATAAACCATAAGATGTTTTATTTTTGCATTTTCAGCACACATGCAAACAAATAAATCAAAAAGTTAACTCAAAAGTAAAACTGGGCACCAGCTAGAGAATCTTACGCAGGGAAAAAGATCCAAAGTCCAGGCAAGAACGTGGTTATGTGCAGCTTTATTTAGATTATCCAAATCCAACAACAGTACAATGACAACGTTTTCCTATATTCCTTTCCTGTGGCATTCCTTGTGTCTTCATACTGTTAAAAAAAACATTCTAGTGCGCTAATCCCATAGACACCTGTCTCCAATATAATCACCAGGAGCCAAAATCCCCCAGTGCACAAACTTAAATATGACATTTCGAAGAACGACATATTTATAGCAGCTTTTCCACTGTGTTTGTTCAGTAATACCCTCTGATCTGACATCGGAAAACCAAAACAAACATTGGCAGATTCCACCCTGGGGAATATCATTTATTGAGTTGTTTTTAAAGCATTGAAACAGTTTAAACAGTCAGAGAAGTGTCCTCCTTAGACCTCTAGTAAACACATGGTCAGTGGCGGCCGGCCCATAGGGGCGCCGCCCCCCCCCCTTCCCACATGTTTGATTGTCATTAAAAAAAAATATGTATTTTTATTTTTAATGAACAAGGTAAATATTATATAGTTGGTATCAGTAAAATGTATAATCTACAATAAAATCTCATTTAAAATTGTTTTACGATGTCTAAAATTACTGATAAGTCACATGTTTCCTGCCTGGCCACAGCGTGCATCATTACCCTCTCTCGTCCGGGCGGTAGAAAGGAGCCCTCAGTCAGAGCAGCAGCAGCCAACAAGCTGACTGTTGCTATCTGTAAACTATGCAGCCGAAACATAATTTCAGCCAATCAGCGTCGTCAGATCTGATGCTCAAAGGGCGCCCTGTCAGCGCCCCTGGCCTGTGTGTCTGTGAGTTGTTTAGACTCGTATCCAAGGCAGTAGTTGTCGAGGATGGCTGCGTCTGCAGGTGGAGACTCCGGTGCTAGTGGATCGCCGGAGCTGTAGATTAACATTTACATGCTTATTGTAGTTGTAAGGGCAATGCCTGTAGCACCATGGAGCATATGTGTGGGCTGGACCTCTATTTTACAGGAAAGGAGTGAGCAGAGGGTGGAGTTGTCGATTCTTGTTCAGTTTTCATCTTCCTCACCCTCTCAGACTTTGAGTTGCGCGCGCTGCTAAAGAGACGCGCTACCATGGAATGCAAACAACGGTTTTGTCAGAAATCGGGAGAAATGCGGGAGAAATATGACCCCGGGAGGAAACCGGGAGAGGGCAATGAAATCGGGAGTCTCCCGCGAAAATCGGGAGGGTTGGCAAGGATGACACACACACACACACACACACGTATTTAGTCTCCTGATTTTAAATGGGAATTAAATCATTTGAGTGTTCCCAAAGCACTACTGTTCTGCAGTTTGTGTGGGTCTACCGTACTGTTGCACAGTTTTGGAAGATTCATAGCTAACCACACTGAAGATGATGGATTATCTCATATTACCCCCCCCCCCCCCCCCTAACATCACCAGAAGTCATAATTTAAGGGGTCATTTCTCAAAAATGTTTTCCCCCCGGACCGCCCTAGTATAGTTTGGTCCCTATTGCCATAGCCCCACCAAAAATATTTTCCACCAGCCACCACTGCACATGGTACCACTTTACAATAAGACTACCCGTATAAAGGATTCATAAAGGGTTCATAATTAAGTTATGAATTAGGTTGTAAACACTTTATTAATCATTAAGAACCATTTATCAACCAGTTCTAACATAGACAACACAGGCTCACTATTTGGCAAGATGGCTAAGCCTTATATTGGCACTAGCTTACTTCGTCTTCTTCATCAGCCAACATCCTTGGTATCTGTTGTTCACTGAGTTGATTCTCCCCCCCATCCATCTTGATGTTTCTTGGCATCTCTTTAGGACCATTTATTTACGAGTTACTAACATTTATAACTGCCAAAAGGGAGCCTTGTAAAAAGTTATATTAAGCCTCAAAGTTATGCATAAATTAGGGTGTGGTCACATTGAGTGATAGGTCTGTCCAGTGACTGCTGCCGTTAGCTTTCTGCTCTGCTAGCAGCTCCGTGATGCTACAGGGGCTCTGCCTGCTCTGCTCATCCGGGGAATATAACTTGAACTCGGCCGTGTTTGTTGTGCTGGTGCCTTGTGGACTATTCTTAATGCATAAATATCGGACTATTGTGACTCGCTCTGCGGTTAAAACAGACGGTGCATGAATGCAGTTTTACAGTAAGTGAAATTCGAGTACTTTATTTATGTGTTGCTTATGTTTTTAGTCAGCTAACATTAATGAATGTTAAGGCTTGGGTTGGCATGCCATGTAGTAAGCAAGTGGTAGCTACATCTGTGCTAGCTATGCTAATCGTAGCCTCCAAGTTAAAACGTAATAGAGAAGTGTTACGTCTTAAGTGGGATAATACTGTAGAACAAACGGCTTCTGTTTGAGGTTGGTATAATAAGGTCATCCTTGTAAGTTAGAGATATTTTATTAGGAAGGTAACTTTATGCATTGATAAGGTTAATTTTAATTTGCTATGATCGATTATGTAGACAAGCTAACGTCAAAGTAGTGTTGAAGAGCGGCCTAGTGTATGTGAATTCAACCTCACAATAAGATGTGTGTATATTACAAATATTAATGTCATATTTCAAGATGATTACTTAGATATTACAATATGGTTGGTTGAGCTGGAGTTCATTATTGAGGTTACACGTTAACGTCACAGTCATATCTGAAGAACGAACCCACACCTTGTTCTTTTTATTAATTGTATTACCAAATTGGTATCAAATAAATAGTAAGCATTGGTAACACCAACGCTGATAAAGTAAATTATTTCATTTGAGTATTTGTGTCTGGGAGAAGGTACTGTACCCAGTTCCTATTTTCGGCAGTTATAGACTGGGCTTTCTTGTACAAGAGAATTTAAAAAAAATCATCAATATGGACCATTACTGTATAATTATCCTTAAATGATGTTATACAATGCACCTAATAAACAAGTATGGTATTTTGAAACATGATGTGCAACCATTTTTACTGTAATTTGTGTGCATTTTGTTGTTAACTAAGATGATGTTATGATTTTTGTTTTGTTAGTATGCACGTGGACATACCTGGAGAAGGAAGAAATGGGTCTTCGGAATGATGGGAGTTAAAGACAAAAGGCGGAGACTAGTGGAGAAACGATCAAGATACCACCTTGTCCCTCTGATTAGACGGCATGTTAAGTCAGGAAGTAGCATTATTAGTGATGAGTGGAGGGCATACAGGAGAGTGCTGAGTAACATGGGGTACAACCACTACACCATAAACCACAGCAGGTGGCACCCCCAGACGGCAGTCATATCCCAACATATAGAAAGAGCTAGGTCGACCGTCAAAGGACATGTTCGTATATAGACTGAGAGGAAACCGTGCAGAGAGTTTGTTGGAGGAACACCTCACGGTTCTTGAATGGTCATCTTGGCTTGGCTCTGCTCACCCTGATGGACTGCTGCTTGGACGCTTGTTCAAGGATACACACAAAGCCTTTCCAGTCTGAGTACCATTATGTCTTACCAAGTCTTTTATTTATGTCTGAGAAAAGCTTTTATGTTTAAATATGTGTATCAGTCATACTAAAACAGTCATTACTTTGAGTCCTAATGTGTGAATAAAATGTTTTGCTTGGCTCTGTTGCATCTTACTTTGCATTTAATGTGAAAAATGTGTATTAGGTAAGCGTGAATGTTATAACTCATTCATAAATGGACATGTGTATTAAACTTTTAAACAACGCACCCTTTCAGTAGTTATAAATGTTAGTGACTCATCAATAGATGGTGATGTGTTTCACACTTTACAATAAGGCTTCCTTTTACCAATTATAAATGTTAGTAACTCATTCATAAATTGTCATAAGAGATGCCAAGAAACATCAAGATGGAAGGGGGGAGAATCAACTCAGTGAACAACAGATACCAAGGATGCTGGCTGATGAAGAACACGAAGTTAGCTATGTAGCCAATATAAGACTTAGCAGTACAGATAAATGTGGGCTCACTATTTGGCAAGCAACCGGTCACAGTGGCCCTGTTTATCTCATGTCTTATAAAAGCTTATTAATGATTTATAAAGTGTTCACAACCTAATTAATAAATGAATTCGTAAACTAATTCATTTATTAATTATTCGTAAACCCTTTCGTATACTATTCGTAAACCCTTTATAAGGGTAGTTTTATTGTAAAGTGGTACCAAACACACAATATATTCCACACATGGATCTAATTTTAATTTTAATTTCTTTTTTTCTTTGATTTGCTTTTAAAAGGCTTCACAATTTGATCCCTGATTGACCAAGATCTGTTGCTCCAGTACGGGTCCAACTCTGACTCAAACACATTTTAGATAGATGCATGATCAAATGCAACATTTAAAATAAAATGAAGGGCAAAGTCGTATTAGCTTCCTGTAATACATACATTCTTATACACATACACATTGACATTAATTTGGTCTTGGTTTCCCCTAATGACTTATTTCATTTTCATCTTTTCTACTATATTGCATTCGTTTTTTGTGCACCTTATATGTCTCTATTATGTATGCCTGCAATGAGGTATTTCCTAACCTAACCTGCCTCTATTGTAAAGCACTTTGGGGTTTAAATGTGCTAAATATATATAAACTGATTTGACCTGACTTACAATGGTTGGTCTTCTTGCCTTGTGCTTCCCAGTCACTGCCAACTGGTTACAAACAAGTTAAACGTGCTGATTCATTCGAGGCCCTTACATCACATGGCCATTTCCTCATTGCTGCAAAAGGAGCCTTATCTTACGAAACAACCGCAGGTATTTACTAACACAGGGAAGTATTCTTGTTTAGTGTACTGTGACCAAAAAAGATTTAGAAAAAAAAATAGAAGGAATCGGGTAAAATGCTCCCCTCTTCTGTCTGTGAGAAGCACTCCACCCTGCAGGAGAGGGGCACATTCCTCAGGAAGTTTACCCTTCGCCTCTTCCCTTCATCCCTCGGTTTCCTGCCTCCAGTGATCGTCCCTGATTACTGAGGGCTGGGTGGGCCGATAAGAGATGCTAATGAGGAGAGGAGACCCTTAGACTTTAATGGTGTGAAGCTTTTTCACACGCAGACATGAAGGAAATGGTAAAAACTGTGCTTTTTAAATTATCAATGTCAAGATTATACACAGTGTTGGAAGAAGTACTCAGTTCCCTTAAGTAAAATGGTCTTAAAGTACTCAATTTCTTAAGTAAAGGTACAAATGTATCAGCATCAAACAATACTTAAAAGTACCAAAAGTGAAAGTATAATCTGCTGAATGTACTTCAAGTAAAAGTACTTGTTGCACAATGGATCTTTTCACAGTACTATATTATTATGGTTATTGTATTATCCTGCATTTATACATGTAAGAGCATTTTAGTATTGTAGTTGCTCAATGTGGACCAATATAGATACTTGAAATACTATGTAAATTAGTAGTACAGTACTGCATTATAGCATATCACATATGTGTTTTGTATGGTATCTGTGATTGCTAAATAAATGTACTGGAGTAAAATAATAATGTTTGCCTCTGAAATACAGTGGAGTAGAATTACAAAATAGCATTACATGGAAGTACAAATATGTCAAAAAAGTACTTAAGTACAATACTTGAGTAAATGTTGCTTTACGCCAATGAATATACATAGAAATGACAATAAAATGTTATGTTATTTATTTTTGACAGTCATAAGTCAGTGAACACAGCACATATTAGGTTGAAATTCCAGATAGTTTAAGAGCTCGGCACAAACTAACACAAAAACACTTTTCACTCAAGGGTCAGAGATTCGATTTTTTCTCCACTAATGTTTTAGCAGCTGCCACAAGGTCGATCAGATAGCTTGATTTTTCCCGGCAGTTTAACTGTTTGTCTCCATCACCGTCAACACAATCCAATCCTTGTCACCACACCTGCTCCTCTGCCACCAGAGGCTGATCCAGAAGCTGCTGCTGCACTGTCTGCGGCTGACAGAAAGGCTGCCAGTCAGCACAGACTTGTGAGAAGAAACACGTCCCAGCGCTGCAAACACTATGCGTGCATGTGATGAGCTGCTGCTGACACACAATCACACGCAGAATTTAATTCAGGAGAGTGCAGCCTTCATCAGTGCGGCTCAGTTCTGTCTGCCTCACAACATGGGGTCTGCATTGCTTTCCCTCTCTAAATGCATGCATGTAGATCAGATCAGTGGATCAGTGTTAACGCAGGGTTTCCCGACCTGCTGACCCCTGTTTATCCAACCCAGTCTCACGGCATTTCGTGTTCACCAACATGATTTTTAATCTATTGATTCGTGTTCACCAACACGATTTTCCCCTTTTTTTCGTGTTGCACAGCACAATTTTAAAAGCAATGTATTTCTACTGGTAATGTGTTTTGTGCCTGCAGCACGTCTTTTTCTCCGGTCGGGTCTTGGAAGACCAGAAGCTGTGTGGTTCATAAAAACATGTTCTTACTCAATATCAAGCCACAATTATTGCTTTTATTTTAAATCGTATAATTTCAGACTTTTGTTGCCGTCTGTGAGGAAAATAAATGGGGCTCAGAGCCTCAGGATACTGAAATCTGTATTTTTTTAAATATTTTTTTCCTTTTAATTTGTTATTCTTTTCAAAATAACACACTGTTATTTACTCACCAATAACACACAATTATCCTTGCTTTTATTTATTGGTTTAATTCTGGTTTAATTCCATAATCTCGGGCTTTTTTGGCGTCCGTCAGGAACTGAATTTCAAAATCAAAATAACCGGAAATATACTTACCTCCATCTCGAAAGTCATGGAAAAAATAGTATATGAACAGGTCGAAAAGTACCTCGCGGAAACTAATCTATGAATTTCAATCTGGCTTTAGAACATCCCACTCCACTGACACATGCCTTCTTTATTTGAGCGACCACATCAAACAAGAGGTGGACGAGGGCAAATACTGCGGCATGGTGATGCTGGACCTACAAAAGGCTTTCGACACTGTCAATCACCCCATTCTGATTGACAAGCTAAAAGCAATTGGTTTTGATAAACTATCGGTGAGCTGGATGCAATCCTACCTGGAGGGGAGAGAACAGATGGTGGAGGTAAACGGTACTCTGTCCCCCCACTCCCAGTGAGCTGTGGTGTTCCACAAGGAAGCATATTAGGTCCGTTACTGTTCCTAATTTATGTAAATGACATGTCATCAGCATGTGACTGCAACTTGTTCCTGTTCGCGGACGACTCAGCCCTGCTGGTCTCTGACAGGAGCAGGTTGCAGGTTGAAAAAACCCTCAGCTCCGAGCTCGGCAGAATCTGCACCTGGCTCGCCGATAATAAATTGTCATTACACCTGGGTAAAACAGAGTCCATTCTCTTCGGTTCGAAACATAATCTCAGCAAATCCGACGACTTCTCAGTTGCAGTGGGCGACATTATTGTTACAAGTAAGAAGGAAATTACATACCTAGGATCTATTCTTGAGGCAAACCTCTCCTGTGACAAAATGGCATCCAATGTAATAAAAAAAGTCAATCAAAGAACTAGATTCCTATACCGGATCTCCTCTCTGGTAAACAAAAACACCCTGAAAACTCTGGCAGGAGCACTCATTCAAGGGTACTATGACTATGCTTGCACGTCATGGTACCATAGCACCTCCAAGGCGCTAAAAATAAAACTTCAAACATCGCAAAATAAACTGGTCAGACTACTGCTTGACCTTTCATCTAGAACCCACCTCACCTCTGCCCACTTTGACAACCTAGGATGGCTTAGAGTAGACGACAGAGTACAGCTACTTGCAATGGGCCTGGTCTACAAGATCCACTACACCTCTATGGTACCCATGTACATGTCAAAATTCTTCCCAAAGGTCAAGGAATACCATGATCATAACACCAGAGGGAGCTCCACAAATCATGTGAAACCCAGATTTGGCACAAAAAAGGGGGAATACACGTTTCGCAATTATGCCACATCAAGGTGGAACGCTCTTCCCACAACTGTAAAGGAAAGTAAAACTATACTTACCTTCAAACCCTCTCTTAAAGAGCACCTTCGGGGGAGAGCATTGCAAAACTGGCCCCGGTAATGGTACAAATCTGTCGTTCAATGGACAGCTTCCCCCCCCATCTATGTATATACTCACATTTTAGACTCTGTTACTAACTGTATATCTGTAGACTTGGTATGTCTTAAATGTCCGGTTAGGATGTATTAGAACAAAATATAAAATGAAAATTGGAAATAAGCAATCTGTATGTAAAAAACCACCTGTATGTAAATTGTAAATAAGCCATCTGTATGTAAAATATGTCTTATATGTCTATATGTCTTAAATGATATGATGAATTGGAAATGGGGGACCCTGATGTAAACAAGACGAAAGTCTTTCTCTGGTCTGCAGCATCCCCTTAACAATTGTATGTTTTGAGCTGTACTGTACTGTACCCAATATACAAGCTGTTAATAAACTTTTCAATCAATCAATCAATCAACGTAGGCATTTCGAGCGATTACCCAAGATCCTCAGCTATGGTTCAAGCTCGCTGATTGGATATTTTAGCCGCAATGCATGCTGGGATTTGGTGTTTATATTATATGAAATCCAGAAAACATTTTAAAAGAATAAAAGAATACTTAATTCCGAGTGCTCTTGCTTTTCTCTTTGAAAGTCATCACATAACGGCATTGTAATACACGGTTCGGCTGCATTACATATTACAGATCTGCCATAGTTCTTTATTTATAGAGCCCTGATGAGAAGACCTTTGGAAAAACTGAAGAAATGCCGCCGAAACTGAATACTTGACGTGGATCATAAATATATCAACAATTAAACAACATCTTCAATTTCTCTTCACACAATACGTCTCCTTGCAGTATCAACACTAATTCGGCTGACTTTTACATTTAATCTAATTAATAGATAGGTTATATTTACACCATAACGGTGCACAGCTGATATAAAAGGACTTGTCGTTTTTAAAGATATTACTGATTTTCTTTGAATGTAAGAATGTAAATACTGAGTCTGAAATAGTATAGCAATATGCTGTAAAATTATGTGAAAGCATGAATAAAACTACACATCTTCAGATGTTGTACATACATACAGTGGGGCAAAAAAGTATTTAGTCAGCCACCAATTGTGCAAGTTCTCCCACTTAAAAAGATGAGAGAGGCCTGTAATTTTCATCCTAGGTACACTTCAACTATGAGAGACAGAATGGGGGGAAAGAATCCAGGAAATCACATTGTAGGATTTTTAATGAATTAATTGGTAAATTCCTCGGTAAAATAAGTATTTGGTCACCTACAAACAAACAAGATTTCTGGCTCTCACAGACCTGTAACTTCTTCTTTAAGAGCCTCCTCTGTCCTCCACTTGTTAACTGTATTAATGGCACCTGTTTGAACTCGTTATCAGTATAAAAGACACCTGTCCACAACCTCAAACAGTCACACTCCAAACTCCACTATGGCCAAGACCAAAGAGCTGTCAAAGGACACCAGAAACAAAATTGTAGACCTGCACCAGGCTGGGAAGACTGAATCTGCAATAGGTAAGCAGCTTGGTGTGAAGAAATCAACTGTGGGAGCAATTATTAGAAAATGGAAGACATACAAGACCACTGATAATCTCCCTCGATCTGGGGCTCCACGCAAGATCTCACCCCGTGGGGTCAAAATGATCACAAGAACGGTGAGCAAAAATCCCAGAACCACACGGGGGGACCTAGTCAATGACCTGCAGAGAGCTGGGACCAAAGTAACAAAGGCTACCATCAGTAACACACTACGCCGCCAGGGACTCAAATCCTGCAGTGCCAGACGTGTCTCCCTGCTTAAGCCAGTACATGTCCAGGCCCGTCTGAAGTTGGTTAGAGAGCATTTAGATGATCCAGAAGAGGATTGGGAGAATGTCATATGGTCAGATGAAACCAAAATAGAACTTTTTGGTAAAAACTCAACTAAACGTGTTTGGAGGAGAAAGAATGCTGAGTTGCATCCAAAGAACACCATACCTACTGTGAAACATGGGGGGGGGAACATCATGCTTTGGGGCTGTTTTTCTGCAAAGGGACCAGGACGACTGATCCGTGTAAAGGAAAGAATGAATGGGGCCATGTATCGTGAGATTTTGAGTGACAACCTCCTTCCATCAGCAAGGGCATTGAAGATGAAACGTGGCTGGGTCTTTCAGCATGACAATGATCCCAAACACACCGCCCGGGCAACGAAGGAGTGGCTTCGTAAGAAGCATTTCAAGGTCCTGGAGTGGCCTGGCCAGTCTCCAGATCTCAACCCCATAGAAAATCTTTGGAGGGAGTTGAAAGTCCGTGTTGCCCAGCGACAGCCCCAAAACATCACTGCTCTAGAGGAGATCTGCATGGAGGAATGGGCCAAAATACCAGCAACAGTGTGTGAAAACCTTGTGAAGACTTACAGAAAACATTTGACCTTTGTCATTGCATATTACAAAGTATTGAGATGAACTTTTGTTATTGACCAAATACTTATTTTCCACCATAATTTGCAAATAAATTCTTTAAAAATCAGACAATATGTTCTTCTGGATCTTTTTTTCTCATTTTGTCTCTCATAGTTGAGGTATACCTAGGATGAAAATTACAGGCCTCTCTCATCTTTTTAAGTGGGAGAACTTGCACAATTGGTGGCTGACTAAATACTTTTTTTCCCCACTGTAAGTGTCCTACACTAATAATACAAAGTTATTATGGCTGTGTGTACTTTGTGTGCACCGCCTAGTGGTTAAAGCACGTTATTGAATTATTGTTTTTATGTGTTATATTTGATTAAAAAAATATTAAGAGTACATACTTTCATAGGGGGAAAGTAGAAGGTCTGTGATAGAAATATAGAATATAAAAAATCAAGAAGATACTATAAGTGATAAGTGATCTCTACAATAAATAAAACAGTCATTGTTTAAACATTAAATAACAGATTAAGGTCTTCTTTTAAATAAGAAAAAAACTTTGGGGGTATCTACAGATAAATATTAAGCCTGACAAAGTACTTAACGTCTAATATATTGCTTTCCTGCAATGTTAACTATGTTGAAGCACTTATTTTAACTGATATTATACATATGAATTATACTTTTATGTATGTAGAATAAGAAATTTGCAGAATATGACAGTTTAATGGTGGAGGTACACACATTGATAGATGTTTGTAATGCACTGTTGAGGAACCTGTGACCCAAGTTTTTCATTCATTGCATAACTACACCGTAGTTGTGATATGTCAATAAACCTTTGAAAATCTTGAAAGGGATGTGCAAAATAGCCATAATATACAGTCTTTAATTAACTATTAGTAGAGAATAACGAGTAATGAATATACTTTATTACTCGTTTCCATTCATTTCAATTGCAGATACATGTTTAGTCTTCTCAAGCATGCAACTATCAAATATCTCTCCTGATTGTTGGCACTTGACAATCACCTTCCCTGAATTTCACTCAGGTGTAACTAAATTCTGATTTAAGGGTTGTTTATATTTCGCATCATTAATCAGAATCTGCAAAGTAACTCAAATAAATAGTGGAGTAAAAAATACCAGGTTAACCTCTGAATTGTAGTGGAGTAGAATTACAAAGTAACAATGAGCTGTCATGTGGGTATATATTAATGCTGCGCATTATGGACACAAGCGATTTTCACCCATTTATTAATTATATGTTTTACATTTGATAACACCAATGTGTTTAATACTGGCAACTTCTAATTGTAGGAAAAACGAAAACGTTCAGTAGAGACGTCCCATAGAACATTTTGCGAAACACAATAGCCAGCGGCGCTGGCGCTGGCGCTGGCCAGCATGTGTAGTTCTGGGGGGGCGTTCGATTCCAGTTTTGGATAATCTGGCGTGGTTTCGTTCCATTTCAAACAGCTGTTTGACGCTCGGCGTGACCTTAGAGGCTTCTCAATTCTTAAATTTCCCCTCCTCGACTCCCCTCCTCGAGACTTAGTCCCGCCCTCAGGAGATGCGAGCGGAGGACCGAGGAGGGGAACCGAGGAGAGAGGAGGGGAAGCAGCAGACGTTTAAAGAAATGAGAACTCCTCTCCTCTGAGCGGTCATATTAAAGCGACGTCCGTTCATTATTACGTGGCAACAGCTGCATCAGCTGTCGAGTGTTTTGTCATAGCGCTGTATTTTATAATCTCTGTTACATCAGCTGAACATTGTTCCCCCACATATTTACTTTGAATTCATTGAGAGTGCGCTATAATGAGACAATAACAGGCTACAGATGCGGACACACACTCACAAATATATTTATATAAATATATACAATTTAAAGTATGAGAGCACTCTCATAATAACGTAACACAATCAGAGACTGGATATATCCCCCCCCTCTCTCTGGTCGCTGAAATGGGGAATTGAAATTACGGGCAAAAAGTTGTATTTACAAGTATTAAAAGTAAGCAGAGGATACCAAACCAACTGAGACCCGTCTGTCCGCCGCATCTACGCACTGTACCACACACACACACACACACACACACACACACACACACACACACACACACACACACACACACACACACACACACACACACATACTGTAGGCTACCACACACACACCTACAGCTCCTAAAGCAGGGGTCGGCAACAGGCGGACCGCGGTCCGGATCCGGACCCAGACGCCGACCTATACGGACCCGGAGCTATAATCAATACATTAATACGGGATTTTTCGGCGCCTCCCGCTTTTTTAACACTGATTTGGGTGACTTGTGTAATTCGTGGACAACCGAAGAGTTTTTGTTTTGGGGGTGGGGGGAGGGAGTCCGTCCGTCCGTCAGTCCGACTGACGGACAACTTCTCACTTCAAAAAATAAGAGAAAATCTAGACCGCAACAATAATTAAACAAGCGAGTACCTGTTTTTCCTGGCCAAGGACAGGTTCCTTGAACACAACACGAGCGTAACGTGTCTTCACGTGGTATATGTCTCCTCTAAAAGGAGTGCTGAGCACCGGAACGCCGCTCCAGCCCTTAAAATATTGCAATACCCATAAGGAGCCGTACACATGCCGCAGTGTTTGCGTGGCTGTGTCTTTAGTTGTAAGCACAGTGGCGATCTGTTGTTATTAACATCTGGTTAGCTAGCTATGCTAACGAATTTAAAGAGCTTTTCTACAACCAGGTGGAAGAGAGCTATCTCCTGAGAGGCTCAAATAACCTCAGCTCAGTGAGGTTAAGGCACACCTTGATATGATCATTATTATAGTTATTAATGAGACTAAATGAAAAACAGGTATAAAATACTATATGACAGTAACAAAAAAGTTGTTAAAAATAACAAAAAAGGGGAGTGATTTGTAAAATATCCAAAAAGAAAAATATGCTTACAGTGCTGTTTCATATGGGTGTTAAGAGATGTATCCATAGATCTCTTAATGTTGCTCTCAAAGTGCACCAGATTGATGCTTTTAACTTCAATATTTAAAAAAAATCTTCCCGGGGGAGCATGCCCCTGGACCCCCCTAGAGGAGGTTAGGTCCCCCCCCCCCCCCCCACTTAAATCATGTTCACATGGATAGGATACTAAATACATTTGCACACATCTTGTGTCCATATCTTTCTGTTTTGGTGGTCATGCCACACCGTGCACATGCATGCATGCGTGAGTCATGGTGAGATATCTGGATTAAGAGGTTGCTTTTTCTTTGCACAGCATGAAAGAAAGGCCAAATGAATGGGCTGTGATTTTAGTTTTTTTAAGCAAATGTTGAGTTCAATAATTTGTACGACCCTCGGAGGATGTTGTAAAAATTGAAAGGAAAAAGGTTCCCCACCCTTTCTGTAAATAATAATAAAAACCCTTGATTTTTAACTTAACATCTCTGTCTCCTATTGATCTGAGTATATTAAAGAATAGCCAGTTAATTGAAGCATTATAGCAGAGGCCTTTGTCAGATGGTATATTACGCTGTTTTTTTTCTGCTTCGAATAGTTCACTCTTTTTTCACCATACCTGTGTTTGCATCACTGTAACCAATGAGCACCTGCATGTGTGTGAGAATGGCCCTGACACCATTTCAGCCCAGATTTACAAACTCCTGCAGGACAAGCTCCAGCTCAATTCTCGCACTGAATAAAACAAAGTGAGTGAGGGACTGCAATATAAGAGGGAAAGAAAGATAAACTTTAAAACTGCTCAATTGTTATGATGTAAAGACTGATATTGTTCTATAATCGGCTGAAACTGTTAAGTCATGATGTGAAACGGTTAACAAAGAAAAAGGGAAACTCAAGCTGCTGCTACACTTTATTTTATTTATCTAAAATTAAGCACTTTTAAGATGCACATATTTTCAAAAGCTATTTTATTTATTTTCTCTATTTTATTTGTAAATGCAGCCCGAGAGGAACATTACACATATCCGCAGTATTTAAGTAATGTTAATTGACAATAAATGTTGTTGTTTTTGAATTGTACTTTCAGTTGTTGATTACATGCAGACGTTGATAAAGCTACAGGTCACTTCAATATATATCACACTAATTCATGAAGCAAGTTAGACATTTTGATGTTCCGGACCTTTGCATGGGGAGATTTTCTCTAACTGGACCTCGTTGAATTTAGTTGAAGACCCCTGTCCTAAAGCATAATCAGGCTACAGCCGTTGTGTATTTTATTATGTGAAGCACTAAATGGTCTTAGAAAAATATCGACTCTTTGTTTGTAGATATCTACTAAACTACAGCAAATAAAGAGAGTAATGTAGGCCTGTTATACTGAGTGATATATATTATACACACTGCTCTGCTTTCTGCACGGACCTCACAGCTGTTCTCACTGTAAACATCGCGACGCGATGAAAGCAGTTTCTAAAATAATATCCAGAGGATGCATGCAGAGCTGTCATTGGCTGAGATAAGTCCGGCCGTGCGTCACGCCTCCACCGTTCCCGGAAATGCATCGGCGGAGGAGCCTTGGAGGAACCATCAGTGTATCCTCGGTTAGAGCTCCTCCAGAGAGCCTCCTCGACGCTCGATCCTCGAAGTGCATTTAGAGAAATGAGATGTCCTTCAACATGGCGCGCTAAAATTCATTTCCGGTTCACTACCGGAGGACCGAGGAGTCGAGGAGGGGACATTTGAGTATTGAGAAGCCTCTCTTGGCGCACTGCCACTCCAATATCCAATCCCAGAGTTTGAAGATTAATCACGGGGACTGTAGTCCTAAACGATAGCTGGGGATTATGGGTAGTGTAGTGTCTTCGGCCATCCTAAACTCAGAAATGTTGACAATCGCAATGATGCTGGAAATGTCCCTTATAGGCCTACGTCTGTTTCCGGTTATTTTCCTGACGGACGCCAATAAAGCCCGAGATTATGGAATTAAACCAATAAATAAAAGCAAGGATAATTGTGTGTTATTGGTGAGTAAATAACTCATTGTTATTTTGAAAAGAATAACAAATTAAAAGGAAAAAAATATTTTAAAATACAGATTTCAGTATCCTGAGGCTCTGAGCCCCATTTATTTTCCTCACAGACGACAACAAAAGTCCAAAATTATACGATTTAAAATAAAAGCAATAATTGTGGCTTGATATTGAGTAACAACATGTTTTTATGAACCACACAGCTTCCGGTCTTCCACGACTCGACCGGAGAAAAATACGTGCTGCGGGCACAAAACACATTACCAGTAGAAATACATTGCTTTTAAAATCGTGCTGTGCAACACGAAAAAAAGGGGGAAATCGTGTTGGTGAACACGAATCAATAGATTAAAAATCGTGTTGGTGAACACGAAATGCCATGAGACTGGGTTGGTTTATTAGGAAGGGCTGTTGCCAGAAATAGTAATGCAATGTTCACAGCAAGACAATCCACCATCTTGTTAAAATCCTGGGCTCTGACCAATAGATCACTTGATGCTAATAGTTTACAGCACTCTGAGTCTGAGATAACAGCAGGGGGTCATAATTGGTCCATTTTTTACACATTACTGCAATTCCTGGGAAAAAAATAACTTGTCAGTTCATTCTTTGGATTCATAGGCAACTCATTTGACAATGCCGTTACTTAGAAAACACCCTTATATTTTTTCTAAATCTAATCAATGAGTTGTCTGTTATTGGACCATGAGAATAGTTAAACCCAACATATTAAATTACCAAGAACTTGACCATGTGTCCTCAATAGGAAAGAAGGTCCTGATACAGTGGGCAGTTAAACGATTAGGCCTAATGATATTATGAATATAAATACGATAACAAACAAATAAACTGCAACTGAACCGGGCCCTTTTTTAGTTTAAGCAGTTTTTATATTTGGACATGAAAAGATGTCTGTCCTCCTGGATTTTGAAAAACATTTTCTGTTAAATATCACTTCAAGGGGAATTAAAAAGGAGTTGTGTTGGCTGGTGAGATAGGAAGCTTACACGCATCACCACCAAACTTGAAATGCAAAAAGGAAATTTGCTCTCAATTTTATGCACCGTTACTCCGTGTATTTTTTTTCTAAAACCAATTTGGTGCAATATGGTTGGAAAATCAATTAAAGGAGTCCTATTCAACGCATTCAGACACACATCCATGATGCCGGAATATAAAGGACAATAGACCCTGCAGTAAGTATGTGAACCATGACCTAAATCTGGTACGGTCAGAGGAATTCATCATCTCGTTCATCCAAAATGTTCCTTTGTTCTCTCTATGCACTTAACTGCACAATGTCAGCAGTCTTTAGAGAGCCAGATTTCTTTCTAAACGTGCCTGCTCAGCTTCCAGAATCTCTTTTTAATGTCAGAGTTTGGACTGTGCTTATGAAAATCTTTACTTTGACAAATGGGCACAATAATTAAGGCTTGAACCTCTATTGGCGTGTCCGTGGAAAGTCAAGAGTGTATGCTCAGGTATGTAATGATTGGCTTTCCTTACAGAGGGATGAGATCCAGATGTGTAGTGTGTCTGCTACTGGAGAGAAAGAGGGCACTCCAGTTCTGTCTCACACACTCCAAAAAGTCAAATAATCAGCGACTCTAAAATAGTCAATGCCAAACAAACCAGCAGAGAGGAAGGAAGCTGACGAACCTCTTCTAACAAACGTGTTTGATTTGTTTTTCAAAAATAAACTATCCATCAGGAACTGGGATCCATCTGCTTTGATTTGGATTAAATATACACAGACTTCTTTTGTGACTACTTTGTTCTGTTTTTTAGCAAGCTTAACGGAATATCTAATCAAAACTTGGATGTTGTTTAAAGAGTTTTTAATGGTATGCATAAGTAGACGTATTCTTTTTTTAATGTGATTATGCATGAACAACATTAAAAAACATTTTGCCATTAGAAAAGTTATTTCTACTGTCTGGTATTGAGTCACCTTAATACATCTTAACAATTAGCTGTGACACCTAGCTGGGACAGACAGTAGACAATGCACTGACATTAACCTAAGAACAACGGACATTTAATGAAAGGTCATTTTGAGCTGAACAAAGGGCATCCAAAGGAGAACAACCTGGAAATGAGAAAAGATAAAGGTCAGGCTGCGTAATTGATGTGAAGTGGTTTCATCTGCATTAGTGCGCTCAGGAGTTAAAACATTATCAGGCTTGCAATCTCAATCTTTAAGGAGGCATTCTTGTGGTTGAAGTTGAGGTTAAAGCGTAAAGTTTCACCGTACGCATGCACCCCAAACTCGTGCGCCATCATGTGATTCTGATGTGTTTTGACAAAACAGGGAATATATGGAACATATCGAGTATACAGTATGGATGTATAAAAGCCATACAGATTTTAACACAAGTCTTTCCACATGGGTGTTTTGATACTATTCTTGGAAGCGAAGTAGGCTACTGGTCTCCATTGACACATCTTGCCTTAAAGTCCACCAGCTTTTCCTGAGATTTTTCTGACTTCCTTTCAAGTCTACAGAGGGTTTTACACTCCAAAGATAGATTTTGGTTGGAGGATCACTCCCATATTTTTTAAATATTGAATATTGCATGTGTAAGAGGCTTATTTAAGTGACCACAAATCAACTAAGAGAAGGACATTGATTAATATCAAAGTTGTTGAGTTATTTGTAAACTCAAGGGACAGATTTGTCTCTAAGGATGTAATTCTCACTCTACTCAGTTCACAGGCCCTGTTAGAGACTGTTCTAGTACTTGCTGGCATGCATACATGATGCTTGCTTTTCTGACCCAGCATTTCACATGATCTAACCCCAACAAATAAGTACACAGTATGTTTGCTTTTGGCTTTTTGGTCAGCAGAGATCTAGCATAGTGTATGAACGCAGAGGAAAGAATGCATCACAGCTTTGTCATTTATCACCAGAGCACTAACGACTCTCCGGCTCAAATAGCTTAATGGCTCTATTATTTTAGAAAATGGTCACCACATGTTTTAAAAGTGTGGCTACATGAATGCCAAGGCATTAGCTGTGCTAAAATGAACATCCTGTACTCTTTAAACAAATAGTCATGCATACATACATTGTTACAGACAGATACATGAGAGATTGTTATGAATCAACAGCAGTGTTTATTAAGCAGCTCGTTGTGCATTAAGTAAAACACTAACAGTTTAAATGTAAAACATGCATGTAGTGCTTGATTATTATAGTTTGCAAACACGTTGAGTTGCACAGGTAGTAAGGGATGTGGGAACGAATGAGGAAAGTCGTCGCTGTGGAATTTAAACTGTCCGTCAATTAATACAAATATCAATAAAAGAGCTTGACAAGTATTTTGCAGAAGTTTGTTGAAATCTTAACATGACTCCCCCAAAACAAACACACACAGATGGATGATGGATGCAACTCAATATTATACAACTTTTGAGATAAGAAATGAATAATGATCAAACTTGAATGAAGCTCTGTAAGTTGGCGAGTTAAAAAAGCAGGTCCTGCATACATGTATAAAGTAATGAAACAGGGCCCCCTGCAGGAGACATTATCACAGTCAGAAAGGCAGCCAACCAGGCCTTTTATCAATTTGAAAACCAATTCAGAAAATGTGTAACCTTTGAGCTGGCTCACTGGATTTCACTCAAGTATGAAGAAGTTCTAAAAACAAATTGATATTCTGAATATATCTGCTACATTTCTATTAAAAGATACTGGAAGACCAACTGTGTCTGTGGTTAAAAAAAGCATGAAACTATAAAAACATGGACGTGCAGTGTGAGGAGGGATGTGTATTCACAACAGACCATATATGAATGTTGTGGCCCACATTTTCATATTAGAAACTAGGAGGTCTAGAGTGATGAAATATCAGTTCTGTTATCTCTGTTTTACTATAAATATTCAAGGGGGTTGACACATGAGCAGAGTTCTTGTTTCATGTGTCACTGTGTATTTAATCGTGTGTTTATTGTGTGATAAGACATCGAAACCAAATGGGATTCCTTTAACTGAAAAACAAGGTCCTAG
Organism: Gymnodraco acuticeps; assembly: GCF_902827175.1. NCBI lineage: Eukaryota > Metazoa > Chordata > Actinopteri > Perciformes > Bathydraconidae > Gymnodraco > Gymnodraco acuticeps. The sequence continues at coordinate 1,861,198 of NW_022991187.1, forward strand.
CTCATTTCCAGTGGGGTTGCATTTAAAGTTGAACATTCCTCACTGTCTCTGCAGCAAGATTTCAAATAGTGATATGAGTAGGTTTTAGTTCATATAGACAAGAAGGAAAGGATGTATTTAACAGTTTCCTACCCTATATATTTATCAAAGGAAATAAATCGATAGAAAAGGCAAGGAAAGGAAAGACAATTAAAAGAAAGAGCCAGACTGATGAATGCAAGGCAGCTCATATGCAATTTAAAATACAAATCGTCTTGGTGTTGGTTGAACAACTTGAAACTGTTGTAATATGTCTGCAAATATCAGTACAGACAACTAATGACAAGACTGTTGTCTGTTTATTTTGTTTTCAAGACTCTGATCTCACACTAAAATACCAGAAGGCATAGAGCCCTGTGAATTAGGTTTTCTGTGCCCCAGCAACTATGTCAGTGGTTGAGGTGTTCACCTTCTGCTTGCATCTACTGCAAGATAATTGTGTATTATAGTTTTTAAACAGCCTATGTTCTGTGTTTGCTCTGCTCCGTCACAGCTTTGGCTGCAGTGTAGGTCTGCTAATGGCCTTTTTATCAACAGGGATCATTAAATAATGCCCTGCATATTTGGCAGCAAAATTGTTGTTTAGCAGAGGAAAATGAAGACACAGATAGATAATGGGTGCTTGTTGTGTCTGCCAGCCCAGTTTAGTGATGGAGCACTTTCATACACCTTCATGACCTCTTATGATTATACATGATTTTCAAGTACATTGGCCGCTGTTCCTTTTTACATATTCCCAGATGGTTTATGAAAATGTAATTTGCATATTTGCTCTTACATATGCATATTTTGCTCCTTCGCCCCTCCGCGGGGAAGCGCCTGTCTTATAAAAACACGAACAAAGAAATATGCTGCAATCCCTAGCCTTTTTAGTGTTCTTCGTTTTTGTGAGTGCAAACTTGCATTCATGCTCAACTTGAGCCGATTAAAACAATCTCACTTTCCTCTATTTAATTCCATTTCAGAATAATATAATTAATATGTTTGATTATGATTATTGATGCATTAATGTGTTTATCGAAGCTATGCAGCTAGTTTGAATTACTTTGTATACTACAGGGTAACTTGAAAATGTTACTGTAGGTGTAACCAAAGTCCTTTTAAAGTGTTGTCTATATTTCACATTATTAATCCAAATCCAAAGTAACTAAAGGTATAAAACAAATGTAGTGGAGTAAAATTACACGAATTAGGCTACCTCTGAATTGTAGTGGAGTAGAAATACAAAGTGGCATAAAATGAAAATACTCAAGTAAAGTATCTCATGATTGTACATTACTTGAGTAAAGTACTTCGTTACTTTACACCTCTGCCAGAGGGACCAGCATACATGTATTAGCAGGGGACTAGCGTGGACTGACAGGAAGTTGTTGTTTCTCTGACCAATCACATGAAGAGAGGTCCAGCAGCGCAGTCCGCATTGGAGACTATCCCCATAGCATCCTCTCTGTTTGTAGCTACGTTAGCTCTGTCATTAAGTTAGTGGACCAGCCTCCACACAGCCTGCAGGACGCACAAAAGCAGTGGAGGTCTGTCATTTTTTTTTATGCGACAAAGATTAAAAGGGCAGCAGATGAACTAAGGTTTATTTCAGGTGGAAGATATAATTGGAGATGTGTAATAAACTGCATTGGACACTTAGGACCTACCTGGCTTCCAGCCTATCAACTGACAGCTGTCACCGCACCTAGCTGCTGAGCTAGCTTTGTGCTAACGGCTAACAAGTGTTTTTTTCGGGCTAAATTAGCCAGCCAGTGCTACTCTCGCTTCAGAGAGGAAAATAGCTGACTTCCGCATGGACGTTATATCGTATTATTTTCTCAACAGAATTTGACTCCGCCTGCTGTTTAAACCATGAGTTAGCTAAGGTGCGTCGGACCGCAGTGTTTGGAATATTTAAGGTCCAGCTAAGTAAGCTAGCATTTAGCCTCGAAGCTAGCTTTCATTCAATTTTTGAAAAACTGCTTACGCGTTAACACCAGCACAACAGCGCACCGGGACTGCTTCAATCCAAACTGTTGTTACGATACTAATACATTTTGGATTTGCTTTGAATAACCTCTGGGGGGGAAATGAAGAAATTCTTTGACTCTCGTCGGGAGTTGGTGAGCTCCGGGCCTGGATCTGGAGCCGGTGGAGGAGGCGCTGGATCCGGCGGCGGAGACAGCTTCATCGGACGGGTCTTCACCATTGGACGGTATCAGGTGACCGTGGAGGAAATTATCGCAGAAGGTGAACTATGTGGCTTTCTGTTGTGTGGATTACACCCATGTCACACAAACACGTTTATCTAGATCCACAGTCTGCCCTGTACCACATTGTTTTGAGTCAAGTAACATTATGTTTGGGCCTGTTTTTTGGGGGGTTATGGCCTGAGTAGACTACAAACCAAATGATATATCATACATTTATCATATGTTAATTATGAGAAAGGCAATGGTCATTCGTATTGGCACATTGCCATGACAGTTGTATGAATTGTGACCACCAAGGAAACTATTTTAATATTCTTTCAGTTTCCAGTCAGACTACTTTTGTGCTCTTAGGTTACTTTCTTACCTTTTCTTCTTTTGTTTAATTGCTCGATTGAAAAAGTATTTAAATGTAGGAATGGGTGTCAGTATAATTGTCAGTTACTCAGATTGTATTTTCCTTGCAATACAGCACATTTTAGCTTTAGGCTAGTAGGCTGGGAGGAACCCTAATTGTACAACTGGATTTTCTACTGTTTTGTTAAGGACCAATGCCATGCTGACTCATCTGTCTTGATATTTACAGAGTGAGTAACAAATTACAAATGCAGATATTAGAAGTTTTGATGTTGGTTAAAAAGAGGGAAAGGTTATCGGGATGGGTAGACACATAAAACCTGACCTTGTGACAAACCTGGACTTTCATAACATACCTGGGGCCTGCACTTATCTATCTTAAAACAATGTTTATTAGCTGTAGGTTAATCCCAGTCATTGAGCTGAAGGCCGAGAAATGTTTTGCTGAAAACTGGTCTTAACCAGAACATGGTTAAACAAACGTATTGATATTGGGCGAACAAGTTTCCTATGGTCATTTGTCTGCAATGAGTCTGCCATGCCCTGTTAGCGAAGAGTGGCTGTTACTGAATAATAGATGAAAGAAGACTGATTAATTCATCAGTACTATAGATGGGCCACATCTTACCTTTATGAATGTGTTAGACATCCAACCGCAGTTATACCCGCATTGACATGCCAGTGGAAACATATAGTGGAATTTGTGCAGAGTGCATCTGAGTTTTCTAATCAGTTCTGAAAAAAGAAACGTTGGAACTGCTAGAGACTCGAGAGAGGCACCACTCATCCTCATCAACCAGATTTAGCGTCGACCGTGACAGATACTAATTCCCTAAAATTATAGATCCTTTCACAAAATCCTAGTTGGAATGTTTTTTCTGCAGATCATATGTAATCTTGCTTTGGGAGTGGACCAACTGCTTGCAATGTGACTCCCCCCTTGTGTCACTAAGTCTATTTGTTCAGATGCTTTTGGTTGTAGTCTGGGCTATTCATTTCTGTGGGCTTTCTGCTTGATTTGGAAAGTGTGTCTACTCCCTTTGTTGTTATTGTTAAACTCTGTTGCCTTTAGCTGAAATGAAGCCTGTTTTACAATAAACAGACACAAGCAGTCAGAAGGACAAACTGGTGGCTTTGGGCCTCAAGGTTTGTTTGCAATCTCATTATTGAAGTCCTTTTTTTAGACATTTGGGCTTCTGGCAGCTGTCTGTAATTTGTCCTCACAGGACTTTCCGAGAGACAGCTTTATGTCTTCATCAACAAGGTGTGTTTTCTTCTGTCCATATAGAGTTACTCACTCCTCGTACCATTAGCCCTGTTCTGGAAATGTAACATGTTGCATTGAATCAGTGTCCCCCCCAGTTACTGCGGGGTCATGTAACCCTGCTGCAAGCATGTTTGTTAACAACATAGTAGTTGTAAGGACATGTGATGGTAGTTATATAACTTCCATTACACTGATGAGAACTTGTAACAGGACACTTTTACCAATCTCTGCGCTTTTCATAGCAGTGCCTGAAGGTTTACATTTGTGTGCATTTGCTTGAGCGTGGCTACAGCTAGAGGGGTATAATCCTTAAAGTCAGTTACGTCACGAGGCAGTGGCTATTTGTAGTTCTACTTACAACTATTTGCTCGCACTGTCTGTCACATGCTGAGATTGAAGACCACTGCTAAATATGTTGCTTAAGAAGGCCGCTAATCCTTTTAATTTCCTACTAGCATTTCAGATTAGGCTCTGAAAGTCATCTGTCTGAACTCTGACGTACCACACACAAACACACTCACAAGCGTGTTTCATGTGTTCATCATGACCAGTGTTTCCGCCAGACCAGGGCTGAGAGGGCGTCCACCCCGAGAGCGGGGGGTGTGATGTCGTGTCACGTAACTTGAATTTTGAATTGAGATATAGATACTATCTCTTTACGTATTAGTGATGGGAATTCATTTGGCTCGGCTCACTAAGAAGAGCCGGCTCTTTCGGCTCCTAAACGGCTCTTCATGTTACCACAGTTTACCACGGAGCCTCGGTTTCGCGCTGCGAGGCTCCGGCGCTCGCAGTACACGTGCGTGCTCCACTAGCACCCCCCGTCAAGGCTCGCCAGCAGTACACTTTCCGTCACAGGAACACGCTTTGCTGGCGGCGAAAAGAAGCCCACCAGATTCCTTTCCCCCTCCATCAAAGGGATGTCCTTGTCCTTTTTCCTTTTCGTCATTTCAAGCGATAAAAACTCGACCTTCTCTCGAATTATTATTTTTGTTGGACGCCCTCGGCTCAAATGACAGCAAGACGCCCCCCCTGGCGGAAACACTGTTCATGACGTCTCTTTATTCTAATTCACGATAGGCTCTCTGTTAGTTTGATAGTGTCCTCATTAAAACCCATGTTCCGGAGCACAATGTTTAGTTCTCTGTGTCTTAAGAACACTAACCACTCAGCCAAGTGCTCGGACACTAACATGTCTGTTGGTGCAGCTCTGTGTTGCACATTTTTGCACTTCATTGTGAATTTTCCAGTATTGAGTTTATAGCTGATGACATAAGTGAAATTGTGAGGTGTGTTGTCATCAATGCTGAACCAGCTCCACCCTGTTCCAAACAAGATATAACACTGAACAAACATGATTTAATTGTAGTGTGAGGATTGTTGTATTAAATGAATCATTTAGGCAAACCTGTTGGAATGTTTTTAAGGGAGAATTTGTTGACTCTTATCATCTTTTTGTACTCTGCATGTATTTAATGATACAGCTCATAGTCCCAAGGCAGTCTTTATCAAATGTCATCCAGACCATTCACATGGAGCTGCGTTGGGTTTAGTATTGCAATCTGGATGAGTCAGCCCAGTGCATGGCATTAACACAAGCTGTGAACAGAAGAGCTGCACTAACACAACAACCTGCTACATAAAAAGAAGAGATAACAAAATGCAAGCGGAGGCCAGTTGATATCTGCAATCCAGTGAAGACAATAGATTATCCCACAGTTCACATTCCAGTGCGGTGCAGTCTGTAGAAAAACCTGCAATGTAAGCTTCATTGGTAAATGCTTTCTCCTTGTGACTTGACCGGTATAGTTATTCATATCTGTTGAAAGACGTATTCTTTATTCATTTGTGTGGTTGCTGGGGGCTCGAGGATACACACAGCTGTCATGTAGTTTCCCCCATGTGTCAGCATCACTGCGAGCGAAGGTGGGATGATTCATTCTCTCACTTCCTGTATCCTCTGTCAGTTGTGTCTTCTTCTTGCATCCTTTTCTTCAGCGCTGCTGCTGACTCACACAGTCAGGGCCGGCCCTTGGCATAGGCAGTATAGGCGAATGCTAAGGGCGCATCAACCCATCGGGGGTGCCGAAAATTGGGGATAGAAAATAAGAAATTAAAAAGATATATATTTTTTTATTTCATAACACAATTTCCCAATTTTGGATCAACAAAGTACATCTTATTATCTTATACTAACAGAACTACGCCTATATTGCGTACAGCACCCATAAACTGGCGCCCCCCCCCCCAAATCAAGTTGAACTGCCCCAGGTAGGTTTATGTGAAATAGCTCTTCTTTTGAAATAATGGTTTTAAGTGTGCAATTATAGGTTTTCATTTTGTATTTGTGTTAATTTAAAATAAATCAAACTCCCAAAAAACGTATACAGCTTTTATTAACATTGGAATTGACTGTGTAAGCGGCCGCGGGGGGGGGAGAGCTTTAGAGAGCTCTTTCCTGAAAGACTGAGAGGCTCTGATAACCTCAGCTCAGTGAGGTAAAGGCACACCTTCATATGATCATTATAGTCGTAAAAAATAAGAGAATAAATGAAAAACAGCAAAAATCTTGCCTAGGGCAGCAAATTGTCCGGCCCTGCACACAGTGCTGTACACCTCGTACCAATCTCCCAGCCCGCCTGCCCGCCAACCATTCATCTATTTCTCACAGTTTTTTCTCCCTGTGGTTGGTAGGGAGTGATTGTGGGTTTTCTCTGGAAGTTTTTCCTTGTACGATGTGAGGGTCTAAGGATAGAGGGTCTAAGGATAGAGGGTGCCGTTTTTCTCATACTGATATTCTGAACAATCTGTGCTGTTGTATTTGCTGTAAAGTGTCTCTACTGTAGGCTATTTTTTATTATATGTACAGCACTTTTGCTCGACCAAAAATCGTTTATAAATGTGCTATATAAATAAAACTTGATTTGATTGAACCTTAGCATTATAATAACATGAAATCCATGTCTTAGTTAGGGTTTGCACAATTCCGGGAATTTTCAAAGATGGAAACTTTACATGGGAATAAACTGGGAATTTTCTAAATTGAAGGTTGGCTCTTCATAGGGAACTTAAATATAGTTGGGGAAAGTATATTTTAGCATAATCTTGACTAAAACACTAAAACAAACAGATGCCATTCAAGTATACTTGAATACCCATGCCATTCCTCAATCACATGCACATAGCAAACTGCTTACTGCATGGCTATTGAGACCACACCCCCTACAGGCATTCCTCCATCACATGCACACATGATTTCTTGAAGTATTATTTAACTCAACATTCTCCATCTCTCCATTCATTTGCAGGAGGTTTTGCCATCGTTTTTCTGGTGCGGACTCATCAAGGCGTACGTTGTGCACTCAAACGGATGTATGTCAACAATGACAATGATCTGCAAGTCTGTCAACTTGAGATTCAGATCATGGTGAGTAACACGGTCCAGTATATTTTTATTTTCTGACACTACTAGTAGATGGTCATGTAGGAGCAGATTGTGTTATTGTGTGTTTGTGTTACACTACTTTTAATCTATAACAGGTTAACACAAACAGCTGAAAGAGTTTTCATTGAAATACTTTCTGAAATCTGTGGTCTGAATGTGACCAAGCCCTAAATGCTTTAAGACCTATGCACCTTAAGTAGAAACACTTTATCTGAGACAACTCTTTGACCCAGGAATAGTGATAGTAAGAGAACCAAGTTCAAGGGTTGTATTGTAAGAAATGCAATCTAAGCTCCCTTGCAGACCTTACTGTAAGTGACACTAACTCAGTTCCTGCAGCCACACCCTGGGTGGCGTGACTGTCGCTGGATGGTTATCATCATAACGTCCGGACCTTTGGCAGAGAATCAGCAACTCTGTTAAAAATAGACTAAATATCTATAAACATGGGTGTTTTCTTTGTTATTTACTTACCCAAATGTTTCAAAGCCTGTAGAATGTATGATTATGTTGTATCCAAATTGTCTGTCACTGTTGCTTTCTCTGTACACAGAGGGACCTAGTGGGCAACAAAAACATAGTTGGTTTCCTGGACTCCAGTATTACAGCAGTTGGAGCTGGCGATGTTTGGGAAGTCCTAATCTTAATGGACTTCTGTCGAGGTAAATACACCCCACCCCCCCCCACCCCCATGTCTTTCTGTCTCTATTGAACTCAAAGCTCCATTACCCTCAGCTTCACACAGATTCCTGTTCAGTTCGATACAAATATTTAGACAACAGGAGTGGAGTGCACCAGCTGGGCGTAAACTGGGCGTAACTCTACGTCCGACGTAGAACCGAAGGTTAAGACCAAACTAAAGTTATGACTAGTGCACCACTTAGACTTAAGCCCTGTATGCGTTGCGCCCGGGTGTAAATGTACGCCTAGTATGGAGCAGGCGTAAATCGGAAAGACAGACTAGTATCCATAGTAACGTAAAACAGGTAAGAAGGATATTAACGATGGCAGGGCATCTTGTTTACATGTTTAACAATGAAAGGGCATTAAGAAGAGTCAATTTCTCCTTCTCCAGCTCAATTTTTTCGTGTTCCGCTCTCAATTTGACGGTCTCCACCTCCACACGAACGATTTCTTTCTCCGTCAGTTCCCGCTGTAGCTCTGACAAATGCCTCTTTCTCTTTCGGGGTGTGGCCATTTGGGTTTCCCCTTGAGTCATCGCTGACGCTGTGGGTGTGGGAATTCCCTCTTCTCTGCGGTCCTCTGAGTCTGTAAAATGGTAAAATTTCTGTTTCGCGTGTATTCACGTGGACGCGCATCTTAAGACCAGGCGCAGCTACGCCCGAGACTAGTCAGGCTTGGTGCACTCGGTGTAAATTCGAATCACTACGTCGGACGTAGCTAAGCCCGACGTTAGAGTTAAGCCCTACTTTTTTACGCCCAGCTGGTGCACTCCACTCCAGCTGTGTATGGTCAATATAACGTCTGTTTAATTCAATACGCTGCTGAGTGGTGTTATTTATAGAATGTATAAATATTTACATCACTGTCTAGTTTCTCAATCGAATATATCTTGTGCTTGTAACATAAGATCTATTCCATTCAAACAAACTTTCCATAAAACCCACAATGTTAATGCAGTGTTGAATTTACAGTAATTAAACAATTCTTTCATCTTCTTTACAATATGTTCAGTTTTAAAGTGTCTCAAGAATTGATTGAAAAAGAACGGTGTAAGCTGTATCTCTCACTGATTCAAATAGTAAAAAAAAAATGTAGTAACTCAAATATAAAATGACACATTAAAGTTATTCATTATACCTTAGTTGACTGTATCTGTTCTATGCAGGTGGGCAGGTGGTTAACCTAATGAACCAGCGGCTGCAGACGGGCTTCACTGAGGCCGAGGTGCTTCAGATCTTTTGTGACACGTGCGAGGCGCTCGCTCGTCTCCACCAGTGCAATACTCCAATCGTCCATCGAGATCTTAAGGCAAGTCTACTTCACTTTATCTAATGCTTCTCACGGCATAAGGATAGTTAATTGGTCATTATTTGGAAGAACTGTAATGTGAGGTCTTTTCATGCACTATAAGTTCTGACAGGTCTCTTTGTCTTGTTCATGCAGGTGGAAAATATCCTTCTGCACGACCGGGGACATTATGTGCTCTGTGATTTTGGAAGTGCCACCAACCGCTTTCAAAACCCTCAGACAGAGGGGGTGCCAGTGGTGGAGGAGGAAATCAAAAAGTGGGTTTTTTGGGCTCTTTACTCTTATGATCCTTTCTCTGCTTAAAAAAAATACAAAGCTCATTAGTGTGTACTTTAAACCAGGTACACTACTCTGTCATACCGCGCTCCAGAGATGGTCAACCTCTACGCTGGAATGATTATCACTACAAAGGCTGACATTTGGGTGAGAAAGCTGTGTTTATTATCACTCTGCCACATAGCTAATATTAATTCACCATGACAGTGACATCAGTGTTTCCCACAGAATTTGATTCTATTTGTGGGGGCACCGCACCCCCCCCCCCCCGGCAAGAAAAGCCAAAGGCCCCTTAACCTATTCGGGTGGCCCACGCATCCACCCCCCCCTCAAATAAGAAAATACATGCGAGTTCATGGCTACTGTAGACAACGTTCTTGTTGCTCTGTGTTGCGTTGTTAATGAGCGAGACACACTGGAGTTGAGGATCTGTGGGGTTTGTTCTCCCAGAAATATAATTCACAATTCAGGCATTTAGCAGACGCCTTATTCCAAAGCGACTTACAACGACCAATTACACGGACATTCTCCCTGGAGTAACCGAGGGCTAAGTGCCTTACTCAAGGGTACACTAGTAGTGGTGTTCCAGGCGGGATTTGAACTCGCAACCTTCCGATCATCAGCCCACCTCACTATCCATTAGAGTAGACCACCAAAATAAAATAAATAAATAAAAAGATTATTATTATTATTTTCCATTTGTGGCGGACGATATTTAATTGTTGCGGCCCGCCACAAATAAATCAATGTGTGGGAAACACTGTACATGTAACCTTACATTTACATAAAGTGACTTGATTTTCTTGTCTATACAGGCCATGGGTTGTCTACTCTACAAGCTGTGCTACTTCACGGTTCCTTTCGGGGAGAGCCAGGTGGCTATCTGTGATGGAAGTTTCACTATTCCAGACAACTCCCGCTATTCCCAGGACATGCACTGTCTCATCAGTGAGTAACCTTGATCGTCACAATAAACACACGCCCTACTTTCGGCATATGCATCCTGTATATGTGCAGTAACTGTAGGTTTGGACGTTTTTTTTAAACAAACTTGCTTTGTTATTGATTTCTCAGGATACATGCTGGAACCTGACTCAGATAAGAGACCAGACATCTACCAAATATCCTACTTTGCCTTTAAACTGGCTAGACGAGAGTGTCCAGTCCCAAATGTACATGTAAGTCACCATGGCAAGAGCAATGCCAGGAATTTGAGATGATGATATTCTGTAGGGTTAGTGTTATATATTAACACAGCTATTATTTTAACAACCATATAGGACCTCTTATGTATCTCACATAAAGTGGTTTCCGTGTCCTTGCTGCTTTCTAAGAAAAGTTATCTAGGAAGTAATGATATTAAAGGGAAGGGATGCTTTGTAGCGTTTGCCAGTTGGCCGCCATCCATCCATCATACCCTTTTTTCTAAAGTATTTCAAAGTAACAGCAACATGTCTGCCAAATTCACCTTTTTAAATTGTATTAAACTTGGCAGTAATGGTGCGGAAGTTTCAAATCAATACTGGATTGTGTCTTTAACACTCAAAATGTTTCCTAATACCCCAAGCAATTTAAGAAATGTGATTACCTTTTGATTTAATGCAAAAATTAAAATCCTCTTACTCTTGTAGAATTCCCCGATTCCCGCAAAACTTCCCGAGCCCATCAGAGCCAGTGACGCAGTGGCCAAAAAGAGTCATATCAAAGCCAGGTAAGATAAGACACACACAATACAAGGTGAGGGAAGTATTTAAAGGTCACCTGTTATGCAAAATCCACTTGTTCATGTCTTTTATACATAAACTCTGTGTGAAGAGATTCTGAAAGTTTCAGGAAAAAAGATTCTCTCACTTTTTGTCCTGATCCATCTATACAAAAATCCTTGTTTTCATCTACAGTAACAGATAGAGAATCAGCACTTTTGAAACAGGGCTGAAACAGAGGGGATTATGGGTAATGCTGCAATGATCTGTTTGGTGTTTGGAGGCAAACACTTCAGAGACATGTTTTGTATATATCTGAGACCTAGACTATATTGATGAAAAACAGTATAATAGGGGACCTTTAAGTTTCATTTTTTGGGGAAAAAACGTTTACATTTCTCGTCACATTTCTCTTTCCCTTCCATCAGGCTCTCAGACCCCACTCCTACCTTGGAAACCTCAATCGCACCTCGCCAACGACCCAAAGCTGGCCAGGCTCAACCTCAGCCGATATCATGCATCCTCCCCATCCAGCCAGCTCTCACCCCCCGCAAGAGACCCAATGTGGCCTCTGGAGCCCCCCAGGCCATAGGTATGATCTGTGATACCTCTGTGTGTTATCGTCATTCATACTACATAAAGGGGCCCTGTGTTAATGGAGATAGTTATCCTTGACTCAGTGACATCTTGTATTGAACTCAGCACAGTAAAATGCTCATTCCTATTAAGGGCTTGTATGTTCAATTAGCTCGTTCTTGTAAGGCAGGGGTGTCAAACTCAATTTCATCGAGGGCCACATCAGCATTATGGTTGTACTCAAAGGGCCGGTTGTAACTTTAAGACTTTATAAATATACATATATAATGTATTATATTACATGATTGCCTCTGCATTGGATTATTATCGGATAGGGTAATAACTTCATAATTAACTACATCTGAAAGAAGAAGTCTAGGACAAATAATTGCAAGTCTCTTCAGTGAGAATGTCACAAAATGATTTAAAAAGAAAAGCCAAATTCTGAACAAAAAGTCAAAATAAAAAAGTGTGAGCTTTAGATAAGAGTTCTGCAGCTCCAGACGGAGACAATAAGGAGGACAATATAATATGAACTACCTTGATATCAAAGCTGTCTAAAAAGTGACGTTTTGAAAAAAAAGAACAATTCTGAGAATTTGAGATGCATTGTGGGACATGTAGTTTATGGGCAACGTGCTTCTGTAAATCGCCATGTAACCGTATAACAAACATATTATATTCTTTGCAAGCTCTTGTGGGGCCACAGAAAATGAAGTGACGGGCCGGATTTGGCCCCCGGGCCTTGAGTTTGACACCCCTGTTGTAAGGCTTTTAATTAACTTCAATTAACAGTCATTTGACATTTACACTTTTACATATCCATTAGTGTCACAGTCACAAAGACAGCAAGGACGGTGGAGTAATGTCACATTAATTACTGCAGCACTGGGTACTCTTCTCAAAGGAAATAATGTGTGTAATTTATGCGTGAAATACTATATCAAAGCGAAATCAAAAAACGAGCCAAATGTTTTATGCTTAATACATTTGTTAAGTTTGTGAGTATTATTTTGTTTTTAGATTAAAGTGGATTTTGGACTAAAAATATTACCATTTATTAAAATAATTTCTAATTGGAGGGTCTTGTTTTTTACATTTAAAGATTAGTCATACCCTTAAATCCCTTTTTTATTTTCACATCATTTCAAGTGTGTGTGCCAAATGGATGAAAACAAGAACACGGTTCTTCAGGGCACCAGATAAAAGGGTTGCATCTTCAAAAGAAAATCTTAGTAGATAGTTCAATCAATCGCTACAGACTTTACAGTTTGTACTGAATATGAATACGACACCCTCTGTCCTCGGACCCTCACATTGTACAAGAAAAAACTTCCAAAGAAACCCCACAGTTAATGGTAGAAACCTCGAAGAGAGCAACAGAGGAGGATCGTGCAAAAGCTGCCGTGTGTAAATTGAAAAGATAATACATTTAGTTCTACATTATTCTCATTCCCCTTGTCTTATCCCTTCCAGGTGTTGGTATCAATGTCCCTCCTCCAGCTGCAGCCGCTGTCCAAGCAGCTCAACAGACTCCTGCATCCCCTCAGACCCCTCCGACCGCCAACATGCAGCCGCAGGCGACCCCTCAGCACCAGCAGCTCCTCATGAAGCAACAGCAAGCCGCCGCCTTCCTGAGTCCACAGAGCAACCAGCAGGTATGCGTCCGGGCAGAGCAGGAGTGTAAATACGCTTTGGCTACATTGAGTGTGCTAAAACATCTCACAGGGACACCGATGGACGGTGTGTTGCGATGCTGTCTACATGTGGTGACACATTCTCGAGCAAATTAGGCTTATTTCCAAACAAGAAAAACAGCATCCGAGGATTTTAAGCAAATAGCTCCAGGTAAGATGTTTGTAACTAATGTAGGGAGAGATGTTCCTTTGTTCAGGCAATACTGCTTCCTGTAGCCCACCCATGCTTGATCTTCAACTATGTCTCTGAAAAGGTGTAATTTCTGCACAATATTTACAGGTAGAGCACATTCATTCTTCCTCTTCCTAGAGAGATATCTGTGGTTAAAAAAAGCATGTGTGTAGACCTTGTTTAACTACTCCTGCTCTAATTCACAATATCACTATTCATGCAAAAGAGAAGCAATGTGATACAACACACAGTTTGCTCTATTGACCTGAATGAATCTTAAACATACAAACACATGCAGAAGGCCTGCCCGGTTGCTTGCCCAGGGTCTCTTTTTATCTCATGGTTCAGACTGTAATATGCAGCTACCATGATTTATTTGTAATTTAAGTGTCCAGGAATGGACCGTGACCCCCTCTAATTCTTACCTTCTGTTATTGTTTGTTGGCCTTAGCTCGCTCTGTAAGCTATTTGGAAATGTATTCTTCAAAAAATGGTATATTAAAATGTAACATAATTCCAATTAGTGCTGCACGATTCTTGCTCAAATGTGAATCACGATTTTCCTCCATAAGAGTTGAGATCACGATTCTCATCGTTTCAATGAAAATATTTATTGCACTCTTACTCTTAGACGTCACGTGAGTACAATGAATTTAAACAGACAACATTTGTCTCTTGTAACAAAAACATAACTTCGTCTTTAGTCTGTAGTTGCTGAATACTGAACGAACATTACTACATTCAAAATGTGGCACCTGGAGCCAACTACTGTGGCTTTAAACAGACACCATCAAAGTGCTTGACTTAAATCCAAGTCTCAGTTTCTTGTAGCAAAAACATAGAGTAACTCAAATGAATTTGACAGCCAACTACTGTGGCTTTAAACAAAGTGCTTGACTTAAACTCAAGTCTCTCTGGTAACAAAACATACAGTAACTCAAATAAAGATATTGCTGCTGCCTGAGTGCTGAACATAAAACATTGAATTTTTGCAGCTTTATAATAACAAAATGTAAACTTTGCAGTATCACCTGTCCACAGTGACAGGACACCCAACTACTGTACAACAACACCAACCTGTTTGTTACAGGGAGGAATGCACTTAAGTTACTCAAAAGACCTCACCACAGTGCTGAATATAAAAACAGAACAGTCACAGCTTTAGAATAATAATATTAAAAAAAGGCTAGCCGGCTAGCACCCACAACTACTGCGGTTGTGAGCTTGTAGATAGGTTATTTTCAAATAGCCGACCCGACATATATAGGTTTAAAGTGCTCATGTTCTTTTGCGCTTGTGTTCATAGGCCTGGTTGCTTATTCCTTCCGCAAACCTGACAACCCTAGTGGCTGCAGCGTTAACACGGCGTGAGAGGAGGAGAGACAGACAGAACACTCCCATTTGCATGCGATCATGGTACTTTAATGTTAAATGTTTAGAGTATATTTGCTTTATATCGTTTAAGTATGATTGACATTGCAAGTTGGTATTATTCAGAAGCAAAATAATAAAAAATAAAAATAAAAATCAGCATGACGTCATAGGATCGCCGTAATTTAGAAATGAGATCGCATAGGTGTCTGAATCGAGATCACGATCTTTTTTCGATTAATCGTGCAGCACTAATTCCAATACTATTTATCTCTGGTTTGTTTGGATAGGATCTATGCTTTTAAGGCTCACATGTTGTGAATGAATCTCTCACCCTCCCTCCCCCATGTCTATCTCTCTCTGTCTGTCTCCCTCTTTCTCATGTTATGTCTTCATTTCCATTGTACTGTCAAACAGGTAGAACATAAATACTTTGCTTTAGGAGGCTGCACTTGTCAACTAACTATAAATCAATCACAAACTGGGCCTTCCTCATGCTCGGCTGTGTGATATTCCTATGTAGCATCACCTGGCGCAGAGCGTCCAGCAGCACGCAGCGTCTCAGGCGTTCACCCTGCTGCGGTCCAAAGCTCAGCCTGTTCCTCCTGTTATTGCCCTGCAACACCAGCAGCAGCAACATGTAGCTCCTGTCCATGAACCCACAGCTTCTCATCTGACCCCGATCCCAGAGTCTGCAGCGGTTGGTCCCTCAGCGGACCCAGAGGTTGGGCTAACATCCTTCTCCTGATGCCGTCTGCTGCTCTTTTGTGCCGCGGAGATGATTACCAGCTCGTGTCTTTCACATCCTTACTATTACTTTTCCTCTTCTTGGGCACAGGGAAGGCCAGAATGCTCTCATATGGAAAATATTAAATGTGACAATGTTTTTGTGGTGTGGCTAGAAAGGCTTTCATTATTGCTATGTTGGAAATACTTAATTGCTTCAGTTTGATGCACAAATCACATGATAACCAAATCAGTATGTGCTCGTCTTGCTTCGCTCAACTATCTAAATGAGGTTATTTGTATTACTTTGTCGTCCTTCTCAATGTGTGTTGCCTGTACTCTTTGATAAGATGTTTTTATACAATCTATGTATGGAAACAGTTTCCCCTCTTTTTGTTGTGGTGGTGGTTTTCTTGGAATCTATAATCAATCTTCTTTTGCAGATTTTATTTCCCCGTTGATCTTGCTTGCCTGGTTGTGTATGTTTCAGGCTCTGATTTGTTTGTTCTGTCCTTGTGCGCTAAACAGAAATGCTCTCCGTTGGCATCAAGGATATTTCATCTGATATTTCCCCATCTGTTTCTTGTTTACTTTGTAGACGGCCGGCCGGTTGATTCACAAAGTCGGCTCCCTGACACCCCCCTCGTCGCCAAAGATGGCCCCTAAGAGCGGCCACCGACGCATATTGAGCGATGTCACTCACAGCGCAGTGTTCGGGGTCCCAGTCAGCAAGTCCACCCAGCTCCTGCAGGCGGCCGCAGCTGAGGCCAGCCTCAACAAGTCCAAGTGAGCAGAAAGAAGTCCCTTCAGTGATCTGAGGATGAACTGTCCTTTCATTGCACTGACTGAGTGAGCTGAAAGGGGGAATAGACGGTCCATTCATATGACATGACGGAGGATAAACAACCCTTTTACTTCCTACAGCCTCCAGCTTAGGAAGAATCACTCAATTGAGTCTTTAAATAGCTCTGCTCACTCTCTAGTATTTGCATACATCAGTAAGCCAGTGTCCACAGACTTAACAACCATGATCACATTTCACTGTGCAGCATGTTTACGTTTGCTCCTCTGTGCACTGCAGA
This sequence comes from Gymnodraco acuticeps, assembly GCF_902827175.1. Taxonomy (NCBI): domain Eukaryota; kingdom Metazoa; phylum Chordata; class Actinopteri; order Perciformes; family Bathydraconidae; genus Gymnodraco; species Gymnodraco acuticeps. The sequence goes on from NW_022991187.1 coordinate 1,878,093, forward strand.
TCAGCCAGCACGACTCCCTCCGGCTCCCCCTGCTCGTCCCAGCAGAGCGTCTATCATCCAGGTGATTCTGACGCCAAATCCGCCCCAACTGCAGCCAACAATCAGCCCAGCTGGAACCCCTTTGGGGACGATAACTTCTCCAAGCTCACAGCAGAGGAGCTGCTCAACAAAGACTTTGCAAAGCTAGCCGAGAGTAAGTGCAACTCGTTCAGTGCGACTTCACACCGGTACATATTTGTGTGGTCTAAAGATAATCACTTCTTTGTTGTCTGCTTGTTCACAGCTGCTGCGCCAGGAGAGAAGGTCACGGGCTCCAATGAAAATCTCATATCCGGGATCAATGCTTTTCCTGGTAAGTCTTTGCCTAATTCTTTGCAGGATGCCGTCTCACTCTGTCATCAAGCGGACATTAAGAGTGGTGGAACCCTTCTTTCTTCATTGTGACTTCTTTGTGTTGCAAAGTAAAAACATTTGCATATGGCTTCTTACTCCCTAGTGAGTCCCCACCTGCTTTCTCTTTTCTGTTGTTCATGCTTTCACGTTCCCTCATTTGTTCTTCATCTTTACTCACTGTGCAATGTTAAGCTGAAAGACCGTCAGACATCATGAGTGCAGGTTCAGCGGTGTTGACAGCCCCGGACCCTTTTAATCCCCTCTCTGACACCGCAGGTAAATCTCCTACATCACACAAACGAGCCGTGGCTTTTTGATATTCTCAGACCTTAAATAAATATATTCTTAGAGCTCATGATTCATTTTTCTTATTTACTGAAGTAGTTTCCTGGATATCACACTTCCCGCAGGTTAGTTTATGAGTGCTCGTTGTGTGGTTTGGATTTGTACCCAGTCCTATCTTGTTGACATAGCATCCAGCCTCACAGTGGCTCCTTGTCAGCACCATGAATACAGGCTGCAGCTCAAACGCATCTCATTTGCAGATCTGTGCTTTGGCTGTTGCTTGGTAACGCAAAGGACAAATTCACCTTTGTTAATTGGATTGCTTTACTGCTGGAGGAAGCTGCTTAACAGTGCGACAAAGAACGAGAGAAAGTTAAGCATGCTGCCTTGTTAAAGTGATGATCTAAGCTTTTTACGTTGTCCTCTGTTTAGCCTTTAGTCCTTTTGGAAGTGCATTCTTCTTCACTGTGCAACCTCCTTTTTGTATTTACTGTTTAAAGCCACAACTGAGAGGATGAACATGTTGAGGCTATTACATAATGAGGGTGCGGTTAATCTTCTCCACCCAGACTAAGCTGGATGCACACAAGCAAACACAGTCTGACTCTTGCTAATGGAGCAGAGCGGGATTAATGAGCAGCGGTTTCGATAACTACTAGGGATGTAACGATAACAAAAACTCACGGAACGATAATATCGCGATGACAAGTCCACGGTACGATATTTATCGCGATATTGAAAAATGTATTGACTTTTTTTTGTTTTACTTGAAATAATGTTCTTTATTAAATAATAAATCTAATTTGTACAGCATTTTAGTAGATAGTAGTATTTTAAAGTGTCAACAATATAATAATCAGACCCTGCAATAGGATAAATCAAGTTTCACTTTAGTTTTTCAAGTAACTCAACTCTAACTCACTCGCTCAGCATCATCAAGGTTATCTTTTAGGAATATGAGCATGTCCACATTTCCAGGTAGAAGCTGGGATGTTTGGGCGTTTACAAAATCCCCTGCTGTGGAAAAAACTCTCTTGCTTGGTACTGATGTTGCTGGGACAGAGAGATGCTTTGGCCATGGGTGACAGCAGTGGGTCAAACTGTGCATTACTCCACCACTTCAAAAACAGTTGTTGCCAAGAAGGTGAGGCTTATTGACAGAGATATAAATATACTGTTGGTACTTGTCAATGTCTCTAGGTGTGTAAATGTAGCCCTGTAAATACGATGTCCTTTTGTGTTATCTGTTTTATGTTCATGTTGTAACCTACTTGCTGCCATGTTGGACAGGTCTCCCTTGAAAAAGAGATCACCAGGACCACATGGTTAAATAAAGGTTTGAAAAACAAAAGAATCGCAGTAGATTTTCTCAGTCTCACGACGGTATCGAGACATTTATTTATCGCGATATTCGATATATCGTTACATCCCTAATAACTACTCTTAAAACTACGTATTAAATAATAAAGCATATTTTACAGACATTTTAATATAAATATGTTTCATATTGACTTTAATTGGAATGAGCTTTTTGGCATTACGGATTTCTAAAAGATTTTAATAAGTGTTGGCCTCTTTCCAATAGTGCAGGGGGCAAAGGGTCACATCTGCTGTGCCATTATCTGAGCCAACACATTCCTTGCCCCCCCCCCCTCCACCACATTTGTCCCATAGCAGTTTCCTGTAAGTATGACCTGCGGTTGAAAAGCCAGTCTGTTGTCATGTCATGCATGGACTGTATTTCCGGGTGATTAATTCACATATATATTAATACGAGTGCGTCATTTTACAGCAACAGTCCTAAAAATGAGTTGAGAGGGTTTGCATGCGTGGACAGTGGCGTGGCGTTGTGGCAATCTAAGACCGATGTGAAGAAACTCACTGAATGCTGTGGCTTGTTTTGTATAATTACATGTTTTGAAGTTTTGACTGCAGGAGCGTGAACACTTTCTTTGCACCATACCTCTATTAGGAAAAGCTCGTTTTCCATTTGAGTTGAATCTCACAGAACTTACAGGTCTTGGAGTGTATGGCTGTGGACAGCAGATCTTAACAAATAACACAATAACACAATAATTGTACTGTTGCATTATGGGTTTAGTCATGTAACTATTCAAATGACATTTAGATCACATGTTGGTCTTTGCAGTCATCATCCATAATAATATTTTGTTTCTTTGTGCCTCCTAACCATATTAATTCCCTAACAATGTAGGCCATGTAGGCATGTTGAAGTCTACAACGCTTCACACATTGGCCAACTGTATCTTTATTCATTTTGTCATTATGTAATATTCTCCCACATTACTAGAGTCTCATCTTTAGTTTTTTCACTGCATTCTTATTTTTATGAAATCTTTTCTCGTCACCTTTCTCTCTCTTGCCTTCTGTCCTGTCCATCACGTCTCTCTGCCTTTCCTCTCGGCTGCTCACAGAGAAGCTGATTGAGGGTCTGAAGTCCCCTGAATCTTCTCTGCTGCTCGCCGACCTCCTAACTCCAGCCAACCCCTTCAATAGTTATTCAGAGAGCTCCAGCCATGGTACTAGCGCTGCTTTTCTCCCAGGCCTTGCCATTACATTCCCAGTATGCTCTGCATGTGTCCTTCTTGTCTTCCTTCTCCTCTTTCACTCACCTGGTCATAAAGTCAGAAATACCCACGGGAGAAAGGGGTAAAGTGATTGTCTTCCTACAGAGACGATCTTACCTTTATCATTACTAATTTCTTTGTACCTGTTGGGAAAATACTGAATGTACTCCTCCAGTATCAGAGTAGCACATGATAACAAAGGCCCTACGTAGCTGTGTACGTGACCGGATGTATGATTACCTAGAAGAGCATCAGGACTGTTTTAGGCATATGATAGCTATGTGATTAACATGAAGATTCAGCCTCTATGGAGACAGACATATGACTGTCATGTGTATTGCTTACGCCGGCCTTAGCTAATCTGAACTAAGCATTGAATACTGCTTTGAACCGGTATTCTGCATCTAGTGACTGTAACACTCTCTTGTATATAAAGCATGTCAAGGACACTATTCGGGAACTATTTGTCCCACGTAGCTCTGTGTGTGATGACTACTTCCATTCTTGCAAGGATAATAAATACATGTATCCTGATATTGAAGCTCAAGCCGCTGACGAGTGATTTTTTTCCTAACTGTACCGCTGTCTTTTCCGCTTTCTGTCTCCCTGTAGTGAACTCAGAGATGTGTGTGGATTCACTGATTCCCGGGTTGGAAGCCCCCCAGCGACACTCGGGCCAGCCTGAGCTCATCCCCGCCAGCATAACAGGTTAGCGTCCTGACCTGGACCCAATAGCATAACATCTTAGCATCAATTGATGCAGTAATCTCGTAAAGTCATAATAGTTCCCAGCCTTGGTCATTATGTCCTTGTCACTTGTTGATATCATCCCCAAGGTTTTTTTGTAACCTCGTTAACTTTGTACAGCTGCAGTCACTTTGTTTTTTCCCTCACAGACTCATTTATCATTGACAACCCCCATCATTGTGCCAGATCACGCGGCTTTGACAAAAACACTGCAACAACAAACAATTTACGGCGCGTTTAAAATGTCAACACGGCACTTTAGCGGATGGAACCGTTACTTCATCGGCTTTCTAGGGTGTGAAGCGATCTAATGAATGAGAACATGCAACACATGATTCGATCCATCCACAGTCCGCATTCTGCTGTAATGGTTGATATTAGCTGTGGCAAACTGTAACGTCTGGACCCACAGCTCCTGCCAAGTGTACTTCCTGCACCTGGCAGCATCTTTTATTATGGGATTCCCACCAAGTCTTTCCTTTGATAGTGATGATTATATGCTTTCACAGATACAACATTGCACTGGCTTACTAACAATACATTTTCCTCCGCTACTTAAGCTAACAATCTTGTTTTGACTGTCCGTCTGGCTTTGCTTCATCCTGTCTCAGACTCTCTCACTGGGGAGGACTCTCTGCTGGGCTGTGATCTGTTCTCTCGTGCTACTCTTCATGGAAACCAGTGTGTTTCTGCTCTCCCACCCTCCTCCTCCTCCTCCTCCTCCTCAGCTCCTCCTGGATCCTGTCTGGAGGAGCTGCCGGCTGCTCAGACAGCTTCTGGTAAGAGCGGCTATTTGCAGCACCCCTCAGCAAGTCTAACGGGCGTATTGTACCATGAAACAATCACAGACTACAGATCCTTCCAAAAATGGAGGGTTTGTTCAAATGTGATATGGAAAACAGAAGTAGGCACGTTTTAAATGACAGCTTCACAGACCCTTGACTCATGTAAAAGAGCCAAAAGCCACCTAAAATGCATGGCTTTGAAATACTGAGCGTGCCCTGGATTCATCTATTTTTAATCTACTTGCATCCTCCTTTTCCTTTTGCTCTTTCTTTTGGCTGAGTTAACTTCTTTTCCCCCCTCCACCATTCCTCCACTTCCTCTTCCTTCACCGCAGACTCTACTTTCCTCATGTCGTGTGGGGAGAAGGGCAATGACGACGAGTTTGACCCTATTCCTGTGCTCATCTCCAAAAACTCAAACCAAGGTAAGGTTAACAGAAAGTCCCGAGATGAGCACTCACACCTGCTGAAGCCCAGGCTATGAGCCGTAGAGATGAATCCCCCCTAATTCAGTTTGAATAGCTCCTTCCTGTGACTGCTGAAGTGAAGGCTTGTATGGGTGTGCTCGTCACATTCAGGCTTTATACCCCATTGAGCTCTCACATTAGCCATCTCTTTTGTTTCTAATGTTATCCTGCCAGTGATTCTCCGCCTTGCAGGTGTTTGGCTCTTTTCTAGCTTATCTTAAAAGTCTCCTCATGTTACAATGGCATTCCCTTACTCTCCCCTGTAATGATGCAGCTGTGTAAAGATGACCCCGGCTCACTCTCTGCCTGTTTCTCTTTCTCTTTCTGCCCCCCCCGTTCATGCATCTCTCTGCTCTGCCATCATTTCCCCTTCATCTCCGTCAACTCTTAATTTTCTCCATACCATCTCTGTTAATATGACTTATTCTTTTGCTCGTTTTTTCACAATCTCCCTTTTGGCTCTCTTTCCATTTCCATCTCTCTCGCTCTCTCTCTCTCTCTCTCGCTCTCTCTCTCTCTTTCTCTTTATCTCTCTCTCTCTTTCTGGCACGTTCCAGGTGGCCACTCACGCAGCAACAGTGGCAGTTCAGAGTCCAGCATCCCCAACTTGGCCCGATCCCTTCTGCTGGTGGATCAGCTCATCGACCTCTAGAGGGGGTGGGAGAGGTCGAAGGGGCAGTGTGCAATCCTAACAGAAGGAACAGGGGGAGGGTGGGGGATAGAGATGGGGTGTAGCACCTTAAAACGTTGGTTCAGTGAAACCTCCTTGGCCTCGCCTGATAAGCTGGCTTCATGTAACTCTGCTGGCCGCTCACATTCCTTTTTCATTAATGCCTGAGCATATCGTTTGCTTCTGCCCCGCGACACCTTGGTCTTCTCATGCTTTCCTCATACTCGCATTAATATCCCCTCATTAAGTGCACTGCCATGGGGATCACCATTATTCACTTTGTCCAGGGTCGAAGCTTTATTTAAATAAGCCACCTGCAGGCATCTGTGTCGGGGGTCTGAGTAAAGAGCGAGGAGGCAAAAGGCTGCAGACCAACAGGAGAATGTGAAGCAACTTCCTGTTAAAACTCAACTATTAGTCAATCAACGTTGCAACCGGAGTGAACCACTTAACAGTTCTCAAACCAATGAAGACTTACCTTAACCTCTTAGGAAGTCAAATCTTTCCAATGATGGGCTTTTATTCCAATATAGATCAGTTATCCTGTTATTGACAGCTACTTCTCAAAGCTAACTAAGTGCAAATATATGCAGCGCTGCAGCTTCAGCATTACTGTATATTGCCTCCTCTTCCTGGCTGCTAACAGAGTATTCATTCTCCTAAAATTACACCTGTAAATATGTCCGTCTGCAACTTGTGAAATCATTGTTTACATGGCTGATCTACTGGGATCCGTTGCCATGGCAGGACGCTTTATTGTTGTGCAGAACACTTCATAATTTGCTTCCATTCATGATTTTATAATGACATCTTTTATGGTGGGAAAGTCGTAAATCACCATCATATCTTCGACCGATTGTCAAGATAAGCACAGCGGAAACAACAAGGAATCCAATTATTTATTAGCCATGCCAAAGCTAAAGGAAACACTTTATTATTATGCTATTTAATGCCATGTGTCAAACTGCCCTCAGGTCAGTGAGGACGAGCAGATTTTTAGCAGCATACCACTGTTTCAGAGAGGGAGGAAGATTACATTTTTGTGTAGATATTATGAGCTTTACATGAAAATCTCCCTTTCCCATTGTCATCCTCTCTATCTCACTTACGCACCCACGTTGAGTTCATTTGGGGGAGTTCATTTCAGCCAGAAGAAAAATAAAATTAGGTTCATTCCTGTACATAAAATCACTTTTAAAATGTATTGTCAGCACTGGTCAAAGTTGCATTTTTGTTGTGTGTGTGTAATAATTACCGGCATTTCATCTATCATGGTACGAATAAATGTGACTTTTATTGATGGCGCTCTAGAATGAATGTATGAACTGAGTACCATTATTTAAAATATATAAGGATATATAGATTAAAAAAAGACTTGTGTATAAAGCTGTATTTAAGAGTGCACAGACCCTCTTCGTCCAAAGCCCCTCTGTCTTTTCTCATGTCAAGCATTCAGAGAGTGCTTTTGTTTTAGATACCATCATCGATTCAAATGTGCTCATGACTTGTCTGACGGGGTAGTATTTGAAAATGCAGTACTCACAATTCTGGTACTTGTAAGATACTGTATATAACTTTTAGAGATTTTATTTAACAGACGCCAAAACAGAGCTAATGACGGAATTTACTTCCTGACATCTCTGGATTATAACTTCACCTCTTTTCTCTTTCATGTGGCAGATGATCATAAGGAAGGCTAGCGTGACTTAAAAAAACAGCTGTAAACATGCAAGTTACATCACATCTGATTAAATACAGATGGATCACAAGTAGTACCTTCATATTAAGACTCAGATTTAGCCAAGGTTGGTCTATTGCACGTTGTAGGGTCCATATTGCCTTGGATGCAAACAAAAAAAGTAGATTTCTCTGATATGCCCTCACATAAGCTTCATATAAATAGTTCTCTCCTCCTCCCCACAGTACATATTGTAGAGGTTAGTCATACAAATAATGTTAGAATCGGCATGGGTAAATAAAACTATGCTTATCTTTTCTTTCCATCAAATGTTGTTCAGTTAAGTCATTGGCATTTTTGTGGCTAATCTATGCAATCCTACAAAAACGCTTCATGTTTCTATCAGACACTGCAGCGCTGTTTCCTGTAGAGCTCTCGCCTCGGTCGTAGACTTTGACTTGTGTTGCCGTGTGAAACAAAATGTACTTGTTGTGCTGGTTGGGTTGAAATGACTTTGGTTGGATCCAAAATGTTTGACATGATTTGGCTCGTGTAAATATGTCAGCAGGACCATTGTGGAGTGTGTACTTCTATTTTTATGAATTAAGGTTCAAGAAGGGAGACTCTGAATAAAACGTGTTAATGTGAATGTAAATGTTCCCTCTTTGTCATTAGGATTTTTCTCGGAAAAGCATGTAGGAGCGAGCCGTCTTTGTTGACAATGAAAACTGATTCTTCCTTTGCATGGTTTTTAATTAGCAGACAGATTATTTTCCTTCTAGAAACCACACTAGATTACATATACTCCAGCGGTTTTCAAAGTGTGAGGCGCTCCTCCCTTCAGGGGGCGCAGCGTGAGAAAAAGATAACGAGGAACAGTTAAATCTAGCTAGTTAACTTCAGCTAACTTTATGCGAACGGCAATATGGATCGATTTTTAGTGAAATGACCTAAAGTGAGAGAGGAGACAGCGTCTGGCAGAAAACGTGTGTCACTTGCACACTTTAGGCTGTCTGTGGAGACCGAGTTCCCGCACCTCGCCAAAAAGGCTGTAAAAGTGTTCATTCCCTTCACCTCCACCCAGGGGCGGACTGGCCATCTGGAGAATCACAGAACGGCCGGTCGGCTCGGTTCGCTGACGGCCGGCACCGACCTTAATTTGATATGTTTTTAAACGGCATCATCGAAGTTGCACTGACAGGCGACAGAGGTCCACCGTTTCAGCGCGGCGAGGCTTCCCCCCCCCCCCCCCCCCCCCCCCCGTTTACAGTTCACTTCAATGCAATTGAATACCCCTGCATTATAGCAATAATAATAATGGCAATAATAATTGGGAGGGGGGGTCGCGGCTGTTCTTATGTTCTCTGAGGGGAGGCTCACCTTCCCACACTTTGAAAACCCCTGCTCTAATCTAACTTACTTGATGGTATCCACTGAGGCCTTTTTTGCTTTGATTTCAGTATTCAAACATGAATTAGTGTGGGTAAAATTGGTGCAACTCTTAACGAAAGCATCACCAGACACTGGCAATTTCTGCTGCTCCTTTTAGAGCTTTACTCCAATATTTAAAGTGCTATTTCAGAGTTTTTTTAGGTGTTTTCTTACTCGTCTTTCTTGCCGTCCTTGTTCTAGGCTTCCTTGATGTTGGTAGTCATTTAAAAAAGAAAAAAGCACACTACTCTTGACTGCTTTTGTGATTCCAGACCAGACTTTTTGAGGCATTAGTTCATAATACTGTTAGATTGTACCAAGGACAGACCATAGAACCCATGAGCTGTATCGTGGGGAATCTATGTCTCTTATTCAACACCAGCCGTCACTGTTTGTTATAATTTTGCTAGCTTTTACCCGTGAGAAGATCTTTAGGTGATTTTTCAGTTTTTCATCAACTGTGAAAAGGGCTGTGGACAGTTGGAAATAGAAGAATGATGAAGGAAATTACCTAAGTAGTCAAACAAAAACTGGTGTTTACCTTTTAATGGCTGCCACTAACATCCTCCCAAGAGCTGCCAGCTAACTCTTCTGCCGACACTGCTGAGGTAAGACTGATCTGTCTCTGCTCCTCTGTGCTAACCTGTCTGTCCCCAATACCTCTGTGAAGGCTCTTTGTCCTTGTTTCCACATAAATACTCACCCTCTGCCTTAACACAATCAATTCTCACTAAAAGCAACCCTAACTCCCCTAACACGAGGCACTGCCTGAAGCCGTGCTGAAACCTATTTGTGGAAACAAGGTTATGTGATGTCGCTGGCTAGTCCTGTCTGTCTTATGTGAGTCGTTCAGAGTAGAATATGTTGTTGTGCTGGTTTCTCACTGTTGGGTAGTTGTTATTGATGCTTCAGTGGGTACCTCGGTCATATAGAATAACGTGAACGAGGCTTGGTAGATAAGTGAGCAGCTGGACCTCAGGTGGTAAAGCTGAGCATATTCATACTTTTCTGACATTTTTAGTTCACCTCTGATATGTATTTTCTCCATCTCTGCTCTCTAATACAGATGTTCCAGGTGAGAGTAATGGCTACTCTGTGCTTGGGGAGGGACAGGAGACTGAACCTCGAGATTTTGAAGCAAACCAGGTCTGTGAGCACTCCAGCGATGATGAAGAGGAAGAGGAGGAGGAGGAAGAAGAAGAAGCCCATGAAGAAGAGCAGCAGGATGAGGAAGCCGTTGAGAATGACACAGCAGCTCTGGACTGCAGCGGCTCCAGACCTCTGCTGATGGACTCGGAGGACGAAGAAGAACCCGGTTTAGCCCTCAGCTCGTCGCCGGACCCCAGCGCTGCACCAACACAACCACCTACCTTCCACCAACCTCCTCCGAGCACATTCGTTCAGAATCATGTACACGAGCCAGCGAAAGGGGCTGCTGCCGATGTTTTCTCCAAAGCCCCTTTTCCCATCACGCAAGATGAATCGGCCGATGTGTTCGCCAACGCTCCGTTTCCATGCGCCTACGTTGCGGCTACGCAGCCGTTCGATGTGTTTGCTCAGGCTCCGTTTGGGAAGAGAAAGGAGGCCGCAGGGTCTCTGCCCTCGTTCCCTCATGCTGTGACCCCCGACCCAGGAGCGCTGGGACAAGTTGCCCAACAGCCTTTCCGCCCACAAGCTCTGGCCAAATATTCCCGACACTTTGAGGGACCCGCGCCCCAGCTGCCAGTAGCAGCTCAGCGCATCGCTTCGAACGCGGCCTCAGTGCCTGCTGGACCTCTTCACTCATGGACCTCAGAAGTGGGCGCTGTGGACCCTTTCATCTCGGCCCCCTTTCACTTCAAGGCCCCGCAAGAAAAACCCTAAATGCACACTCAGAGGTCAGGGCACTCATCACTGAATTATGCAAACTGTATCAGGCGTACTGCATGCTGTCACCAGCGCTGCAGCTGGACTGCAGGCATGCATGGGTCTCACTCTTAACTGGCTCTGATTAGTGATGGCGCTTCTTTACACTTGAATGCTCTGAAAACTGACATCATCACATGACTCCTACTCACTTTATATTCCTCCTGACATGTTCTTTTGTCCTTATTCCTTTTGGTACGTACATCTACACATGGTGGTAAAGCATTTGATTGTTTTCTTGCCTACCTCAGTTACTTTTTTGTGTCAGCGTTGAAACACCACACAGAGAGGGGGTTTGTAGTCTGTCTGCGCCTTGGGTTTCATTTCCTGTGCGTTTGAGCTTCACTGTGAAACTATGATGTGATAACGCCTCATTCCTCCATAGCTCTCAGAAATGTGTGATTTAGCTTGAATCAAATGATCATACCGTCACAGAAGCTCGGAAGAGGACAAGATGTGAAGATGGAATTTATATCAAATGTGTAAACAACATGAAAATGATGCCCTCAAGCCATGAGTTGTGGGCTTTATGCCTGACAGTGTATGAGGCAGGTGCTGGATAATGATGCATAGACGGATAACATTTGTTGATATGAAATGTTGTTTTTTCATTTGATTCCAAAATGGTGTCGTGTATTATGTTTGTGGTCTTTGTCGTGTCTTATGAAAGTGGAATATCAGAGTTTCTCCATGTGTGTTATCGTACAAACCTTGTTTAAACGTTAGGCATAGAAAATACATAATAGTAGTTCCTATGTTAGATCAGACTCACTTTCTTGGTTTCTACTCATTCTACAAGATAAAGCCTTACACTCTTACAGTACGTCCCTCCGACCGCGTCAAACAGCATTCATCACTTTTGCCTTTGGTGCCCTCCTTAAAAAAAATGCTGCATTGACATCATTTACCAAATACCTGGCATACAGTCATGTACATCTCTCTTTTGCTGTCTGCAGTATGATAATGCATCTCTATCAAAGGTCCTATAAACTCCAAATGTGTACCAACAGGGATTTATCAACAACTGAAGAGCAACGTTTACAGAGAAATGCTTTCCTGCAGTCACACACATATCTACAGCACTTATGATTTGCATTTCCAGTCAGGGATTGTATTAGTAGTATCTTGTGAGATCTTGAATGGTGACTGACTGATGACATTCCATCTTATTTCCGTCGACATTTAGGGATGTGTTATTGTCTCTGTAAAATCATTGAACACTTCATGGGTTTCCACCATGGCACTTTTTTTAGAAAGGGGATCCAACCTGTTTCAGCCCAAAGTGTAATTCATGTATTCCTCTGTTGCAATGTCAAATCCTGTATTCTTTTTCTTTTTGAAGTGTACAATCTTTTTGTTATAATTGCTCACTTTTCTCACCCACCTTGTATACATGAAGGTTGCACATAGAACCTGACACAGAGTCAGTGTTCCCTAAGAATGTGTTTTGATTGTAACACAGCTGTAAAATGTATTACAACCCGTGTAGTATAGGAGGATTCAACAACTGACGATACTGTTGGACATCGAAAGCACTCTAAATACTTGTTATACTGCACAGCCTGCCTTTGAAAACTATGTTGTATGTCATAAAAAAACTATTAAATGAATGTAAATCTATTTTCTGCACAGTTTTTGAGTCATTTGGCAGCTTTGAAACATATAGTTGTGGATGTTACTTATCACACATACTCTGGTATTGTGTTTGTATTACAGAATGAGGCATTTTAATTAGATTGATTAGCTTCATACCTCCGTTACATTTCTTTGAGAAACTGTGTACTCTTGCTATGATTTGTACATCATAGTTTTTACTTACAAAGCTTCACCACGACCCACTACATGATTAAATTGCCTTTATATTTATAGTCATGCAATCAACAACAATAATATAACATATAACAGGCACTGTATAATGAGAACTACAAGTTGTCATACTTCAAGTAAATGTTTATAATAATATTAGTGTGCTTTTGCTTTGAAATGTACGTCTTTTGTCAATTAAAATCCAGCTCAAAGGGTTCATTTTCATATTTTTTTGCGTTGAATTTTGCTTTAATAAATTAAATAAATGAATATAAATACTAACATGACTTTAAAAAATACCCACTAACGGGCCAGTTGCTGCAGTGTGAAATCATTGTCCACTAGAGGGCGGAAGCACACAGACACGCCGGAAGTTAGCCACCATTACATATTACGTAGAAGAAGAAGGAGCTGGGTTTCTTTGAAAACAATTACAACATTTTGTCAAAGTATGCAGTAAGAAGTAAGTAATAACTTTTACAGAACCTTCAATAAAATATCTTAATACAATATTTATAAAAACTGCGTAATGTGCACGTTTCTCTCCCGTTTCATATCAGACCGCGCGCCTTTCACGCGAGTGGCTCTTTCCACAGTGATGTTTTCTCATGTTTTTTATTACAAATCTCGTCCTCTGAATGGATTTCTGTGTGTTAATGTAATGTGTACAGGTCAGGCTCGCTGTGTTGCTTTGTCCTGAGCACGATGGCTGCTCAGAGAGTTCTCCCTCAGAGCAAAGAGTCTCTGCTGCAGAACTACAACAAGAGACTGAAGGACGACATCAGGTCCATCCTGGACAACTTCACAGAGATCATCAAAACAGCCAAGGTACACACATCAAGTTTCTCTGCTGTCTAACAAGTGTTCTATGTGTTGTTGTTTTTTAATGAAAGCAGGAACCATACAACTTATTTCTGATCTGCATCTGTCTGAATGTCTCCTATTCCTGTGTTAACTATTGTTCCTGTTTGACCTTCCAACATATACCTGGATCCTTTTATTTATTATGTTATCATGCCTGAAACTCAAAGGAACAGGATCTGACTGTAGAGGAAACTTCTGTGTAGCTATGTAGTGGGAGTCACCGACTCAGGAAGGAGACACGGGAAGAGCAGTAGCTTTGATGTCAAACACATGATGGTTTATTTGGAGTTAACGGCCGGAGGATTCACATCACAAGTCCAAGAGTCAGAGGTTCTGACTTCACGGTAGAGTTGCCACGTCAATTCTGAAGAACTCTACCCCAGACCCATGTATTTAGCTAGTTCAGAGAGCATCATCAACATGCTGCATAACAAGATAGAATGATAACACCTCTATCAGCTGACGCCAACAGGCAGGAACAGGGAGACAGAACACTGAGAGCACAGCAGCCAAGGTTACAGGTGCGTGTGCTCAGTCAGGACAGTTTGAACTGATACACTGGGTCAAAGTTATGGGCCTTGGAAAATATTCCACAACACTGACAATAATTGGTGTAATGACATTTTTTTCAAAAGTTTCCCAATCATGGTTTAGTTTATAGCATTTCTATTGTCACATTTCTGCATCCCTTTAAATTATTGAAATTGGTTGTGATTAATTTAAGTATGTGATATTGTCCTCATATTGTGTCTTCCTGCAGATAGAGGATGAGACTCAGGTTTCCAGGGCAACCCAAGCGGAGCAGGATCATTACGAGATGCACGTCAGAGCTGCCAACATCGTGAGTATTGAGCAAAGCAACCTTTTGATACAAAATGTCACACATCCTTTTAGAAACAAAGTGCTTCACATGGTTAAAACATGTCCGGACGGCAAGGACAATGATAGAATTCAACAATTACATGGACATTAATATTTAAAAAAATGTAGACCTGTTGGAAATCAAAAGATGCACACATTAATAGAAAGCATTTCATCAAGATGTTATAAGTAAAGACAGATTAGTTAAACAAAACAGTTATTATGTTGAATTACTGTTTGGTTGTAAACAAACGTGTCTAACTTCGGTATTGACTTTTTCCAAGATTCGATATATGTTTATTTTTAGTGATTTAAAAAAAATTCAGACCATGTGTTTTGAATTCGTACCATTCTTTTTAAAAGGAAACATTTTTGATGGCTAATTTAAATACTCAGCCTGATGATATTGGTATCTTTGTAAAGTTTGGGATGTAGACGAGAATTTCAAATCAAGTTTTGGAGAAGAGAACGGTTGGTTCAGTGGGTTAAGATGAAGTGAAATGTATCTGTACTGATTTCTGTGACTAGCTAATGTACCCAGTTGTGAAAAAATACAATTATTAATCTCCAATTTCCCCTCTCCTGTGTTTTTGTGTCAGGTGCGAGCGGGGGAGTCCCTGATGAAGCTGGTGTCCGACCTGAAGCAGTTCCTGATCCTGAACGACTTCCCCTCGGTGAACGACGCCATCAGCCTGCAGAACCAGCACCTGCGCTCTCTGCAGGAGGAGTGCGACAAGAAGCTCACCTCGCTCCGGGACGAGATCGCCATCGACCTGTATGAGCTAGAGGAAGAATATTACTCCTCCAGGTACAAGTAGGCTCATAGTTGCCCCCCATGCCACGCCCCTCTCTTGTCCGACACCATGTCCTGTCTCACCTTTACCATCACTGCTGAGCCCAGGGAGGGTTTCATTCTGCCAACATCAAACACCTTTCAGGTTGAATGTATCTCATCATCATATCCACACAGTACCATTCATCAACTCAGATCACTGTTTAGGGCTCGTTGTGATGGAGATCATCTCACTGAGGGATTTGTTATTGATCAGTAAGTGCCTTGACTTTTTTTCTCTTCTGACACGTGTCATAATTGGTCAAATAGAGAGGACGTCAGCATCAACGGGGTATGCAACTGAATATGACCGGTGTAAAAACGACCACATTTTGTGTCTTTTTGAGCATTCAATGCAGTTAATTGATGCTGCTAGGTAACAAGGATGCATTTTAAATCCTTGGTGTTGATCAACTGCTAAATGAAATGATAAGAGGCGATCAGCCTTTTTTGGTTTTCTGGTCTGCAGCCTTAAATAGAATAAAGACATTGTAACATAAATGCAGACTCATGGGAGAGATGTATGGGTTAGTGGATACAGTAGTAAGGGTTTGACTTGTCATTTTCAAATCATAAATGGCATAGTGATGGCAGATTTTAAGGATGGACTTTGGATGAATGATTGGTTTAGACATTACTGTTTACTCTTATTTATTCGAGATCAAATCTGAAACTACTACGAGTTTCTTTTTTCTGTAAAAGCAATCAGATCCTACTTTTTTTAAATCACTCTTTCCTTAAGACTCAAGTTGTTACCATGCAAGCTGTGTCAATCACACGTGCTGTGGTTGTACCTGTAGACCTTTTAATGATTAAGAAATAAAGTAGAGACAAAACACTGGAGTAGTTTGTCTTGTTTTCTGTGAGGAGTGTCTCTCAGAGCTGTTTGGAGCATGCTGGGTGTGGGCCTTCCTTCCTCACTGCACTCGCTCTGCTTTCCCCTCCATCGGCAACTAATCGCACCTTTTTGCTGAACTTCAAATCAACCGTCACACCTCTAACTACTACTTGAATAAACAGCTGTTGTAAGGTCCAGTTTCCAGCGCTTCTGCATAACCTCCATGCTTCTACTGTATGTGTGCCCTTTGATGTGCTCCTCTATGTGGATGAATGTGCTTATTCTGACCTGCCGCTCTGCTCCTCTCTTTCTGTGCTGCGCTGACCCTTTGCCTCCTACTGGTTTCCGCTCTGCAAAGCTACAGTGAGTGGGACAGCACTGACCTGCCGCTGTGCGAGGCGTACCGCAGGCGGGACAGTTGGGCGTCCCCGGGCAGCAGCGGCAGCTCCTCCCTGGGGGAGCGGGAGGACGTGGAGGCCCCCCCCTCACAGGAGGCCCACCCTCAGCACCACCTCAACGGACACGGGACGTCTTCTATAGAGAAACCTTGAGGAGAATTACGGACTCTGAGCTCTTGTGGTCGATTTGTACTTCAGTAGTTTACATTGTGAAGTAACGTCTGCCAGAGTGATGTGTTATGGACTCAAACAGGTATTACAGTCAAATAAAGAGGGCAATAAACCAGAACAATACATGGGGATAATTATTAGTCCAAATAATGACATGCAAAATGTATCAGAAGTAACATTCCCCTCAGCTTCATTTTGTTTTTCAATTGAATGTATGTTTCTGCATACTTTAGCTTATTTTATGTTTATACAATACTGAGGTAGGCAAACACAAATCAGACAACTTCTTGTGTAAATGTCCATCATTTAATAACCCGTACACGTGTTTTATATTATGTTGGACTTAGCTTGAGTATTGAATGTTCTTATGTCATGTTTTATTTCTGTGTTTTACTTTAAGCACTGGGCACATTAAAGAACTTAAAGCGTTTGGTTTTACGTTTTATTAAATCGTTTGAATGCCAGAAATCCAATTCTACAACTAAAAGTCAACATTTAACAATGCACTGACGAGCAAAGCTTACGTGATACACCTCATTTAACAATTGATATGCTCCTTGATCCCCTCAATGATGTTGAGTAGACGAATAACCCCAACATTTTACAAAGTACTACTGGCTTGGGAGCACTCCAATAAACAGCTGTTTGAGAAACTGGTCTGCAAATGTTATCTTCAAAAAGATGGACATCAAGTTGGGTTATAAAAAAGACACCGAGCTTCTCAATATCGTCGATTCATCTTCTTGAACTTCTCATAATGGTAATCATCTGTGGCCTTTTCGTTGTTTGGACGCTTGCGATAGTTGGGTGGAGACGGAGCTGTGGAGAAAAGCAAGACGAGGCGTTAGCAACACATGAAGTCTAATCCATAGAGTTTATAGAAGCAAGTACAAGTGTATATAATCCTGTCAGGGTGTGCTAACGAGTACAACAGCGTGTGGCGGTCTCTTACCCTCTAGACCTGGTTTCTCAGTGTCTCCCACACGCAGCGCCCTCGCCTTGGGCTCCTCTCGTTGTCTCTGATGCCTCTGTGGTGCGTTCACATCCTCACGATAGACTGTGAAAAGACATATTACATATTTAACCAACCTTTCACCTCATTAACAACAACTCACCTCTGGCTGGCAGAGAACTCACTGATCCATAGTTTCTGTTTTGAAAGCTGGACTTTTCTTCACTGTACATTTATATTTAATTTAATATGCTATTCCTTGCTCGCTCAATGTAAATAATATCCTACTTTTACATTGTGTTAGCTGTCATTTGGCCCTTCATAGTGTTTGACCGATAGTCTACAGGTCTTTCACTATCAACATGTTTATATTTGATGTTTGTTTATTTTCTACTTGTTTTAACATGCTGCTGCTGCGACGAAAATATTTCCCAATATGGGATCAAGTAAAGTCATATCTATTACTTTCTTACCGTTTGATATCTAACGTCTACAGATTACTTACAGCGGTTATGTTGGACATAGTTGACGGCGATGTTGGTGGGAACAAATGAGGTGCCGTTGTCTTTTTTCTTGTTCCTTTGTTCTTGCAGAAGTTTGGCTTTTGCATCCTCTGTCTGGATAATGTTTTTAATCTTCGCACTGTGAAAGGAAAAAACAGAGCGTCAGTAACAGAGTGGTTTCCTTCTTCTGTCCGTTGGTCACGTCCATGCATCTACAGGACTCTCTTTAAACTGTCCTGTACGTACTCAATGCCGAGGTCGACTTCAGGGATCCCGCTCAGCATCTGATTGGACAACATCTCCTCCGTCTTCTTGGCAGAATTGACGTTGATGCTGTCTGGCAGCTCATACAGGTGGTCCTCTGCATTCTTCACCTTCACTTTCTGTTCCACTGCTTCCACCAAACCCTTCTTCTTTTTCAGCTCTGTCTCGATATATTTCATCCTGTGAGGGTAGATAGAAACATTTGGGTTTCAAAATATTTCAATGACTTTGAAAAACAACTGTGTGTAATGGCGCATTTCCACTGCAGGGCCTCGTACGGTATAGTTAGGCCAGGCTCACTTTATGCTGCGTTTCCATTACAGTTTAGGAACTGGGGCAGTAACTATAGTAACGCAGTGTAGGCGGAGCCGTGACATCACCTTTGATGCGAAACACAAAACCAACATCAGCCATTAGCACTCAGAGCTCACAGCTCCTCATATCTGTTCAGAAACTTGACAAAAGTTAAACAAGTACAAACCACAGACTGCCTGTGTCATGGAGAATACAGTCGCTGGTTTATTTATGTCTGTATAGGCCGTTGTTGTGAGTGTGGACGGTCGGAGCATATACTGCGTTAGCTTAGCCAAGCTACATTTAGAAAACACGCATTTTAACAGGTTGTTCGCCTGCCGTCTGTCTGCAGACTTGTCAAAGCATTAATTCATGGTTTTTACTAACCGGTATCAGTATGTTGTTACTTCGGCATCATTTTGAAACGTGTATTGCAATTAAATCACGGTCAAATATGTTCATCTTGTTGTAGTTGCCAGCGATTCTCTCACTAGTTTAGCAACTCAGTCCGGTTGTTGGCCCGGAAAGAACCTCGATTTTGGAGAGCCAGAAAACTGAAAAAGTACCTGCTAGCCGGAACTACGCCTAGTGGAAACGCAACCAGTGGGAATGCGCCATAAGTGTCCATAGTCTGGACATCTCTGAATTCAAGAAATACAAAATAAACATACATGTCTGCATCCTCGTCTCTTCTGTTTGTTTCAGCAGAAAAGGAAGTGCCCAGGTTCAGGTCCGTCTCCTCCTCTGTCCTGCATTCGGAACAAAATGTAGCTCGAGTCAAATCATTGTCCTATGCGATGGTTTATTATGGAATGACATTCAAGTGCCTACACAATGTTTTACACTGACGCAATTAATTGGACCGCCACAGATTTACTTACAGGCCCATATTCCTTTCTTTGATTTTCTTCATGTCTATAACCCCTCCAGACTTCAATTTAAAAGGGTCATCCTGTAAACAAATAAATACTTTAACAACGATGTATACAAATGGCTGTTAAAACCATTTTGATTCAATCCAAATAAATGAACAGGTCCAAACAGATGACTTACATCAGCATCGTTCTCTGGTGGCAGTAAGTCCCCGATCAGCAGGGCGGACACACTGAAACAAAAAGGGAATATCAAGTTAAGTCCCATATGTTCCATTATGCTTTATTATAAACAGCGTTACAAGTGCTTCATTCACATTACCTGACTCCAGTCTGTCGTTTCCGCAAACTCTGAAGCTCCTTAGCCTCCTCTACTTTTGATCTAAACGACCAAGAAATACACATATATTTGTTAATGATATTAGTTGAGACATAACATTCACACCACAGACAACAATTCCATCAATGAAAAACGTAGTTAGGGTTTCTAAATGTATTTTAACGGCCGAGCTGGGAGTAACTAAGTACATTTACTCAAGTACTCCAGATACTTGCTCGAGTATTTACATGTTATGCTACTTTGTACTTCACTACTTTTTCAGAGCTAAATGGTGTACTTTTACTCCACTACATTAATTTGTACCTTTAGTTACTTCGCAGATTTGGATTAATGAAGTGAAATATAATCAACCCTTAAATACAACTTAAGTTACATTCACAATCTACCCCACAGTATACAAAGTAATTACAACTAGCTGCACCTTTACCAGCTTCAATGAACACTTATAATGCATCAAAACATATAATATATTAATCTGAAATTGACCAATTTGATATTGAATACTTTTGGTACTGCGTATATTTTGATGCTAATACTTGTTGTACTTTTACCTGACTACATTATGAATGCAGGACTTTTACTTGTGACAGAGTATTCCTACAATCTGATACTTCTATTTTTACTTTAGTACAAGATCTGAGTACTTCTCCCTCATCTGTTTAAATGTATTTTAACGGATGCAGCAGTTGGCTCCGTTAGCTAACATTAGGTTGATTTAGCTAGTATGTTTGTACATGGAATAGTCTCGAAATAATACTTTACCTGACTTCTTTGGTTGTCTCATCTTCTTCTACATCTGAAGAGTTCCTTCTTTGTCTAAAGTTTCTACCACTCGGCATGTTGTATGTTATCTCTAAGCTTTTTGCTAAAGTACGCTTGTTGACGATAGCAGATGGTTCGATTTTCAGGGGAGAAATTTAGCACGTACAATAATACTGCGTCACTTCCGGATGTATGACAGACCACTTCCGTCTTTTAAATAACCATAACAAACATGGCGGCTTACAAGCAGGTCGGCAGGTTATTGGGAATTTCAGCAAGGCTTTCCCGACCGTAAGTGTCCTTGTTTGTCAGTTGTGAAAGTGCAATGTCTGTCATTTTGCTGTAATACTTATAAATCAAGAGCAACGACCTCTAACGTACTAAGAGCAGCTAGCTAGTTAGCTCAGTTCCATGGTGACGCAGAAAGAAAGCACCTATCAGAGCAGCATGATAACAAGCATGATGTAATTGGTGTGTCTTCTATTACTTATTCATCTTAACGAATTGCCCTTAAAATAAATGACGTGTTGTATTATCCCTTTTGCACCATTTATTTCAATTGTATTAAACTGCAACATGTAGCTTTTTTCTTTCTTTTCTTTTCCTGTCATGTATATCATTTAGATTTGCATTGCCATATCTACACTGCAGCTACTGTTCATATGACAATAAAAGCTTTGAAAATCTTTGAATCTGGAACATTCTTCAGGGTTCTTACGGTCATTCAAAACCTGGAAAAGTCATGGAAATTCAAAATGCTAATTCCAGGCCCTGGAAAAGATATGGAAAACAATATTTTTCCCAAAGTTTAGGAAAAGTCATGGAAATGTAACTAAAGTTGCATCAAATATAATTTATATGTCATCTAATCCCCGAAATAGTAATACTATAATGATAATAAATACTGTATTGTATAGTAATGAAACGTAAAATGGCATTTAACTGACGAGGTATTTTGCTGCTGAGAGATTTTAGTGGCTTTAGCCTGTAGGAGCTAGTAAGCCTATTTGATTTGTTTTAGATAGGCACAACATGTTTCATAGGCAGACCTTATTTTCCTGTTCCATGTTAAAATAAACTATTTTCAGTGGTACCGCTGAGAAAGAGTACTTTTTATGGTCATGGAAAATTAGGTAAAAGTCATTGAAAATCATTGGTGAAAAAGTGTATGAACCCTGATTCTTAGTGAACTGATTCCTCTTTGAAACTGTTACATACAGAAGTGGGAGGGAGGAAATAAAACAGGGTTGCAAGGGCACTGAATATTCAGATTTTTAGCAGCATATATTGAGTTAAGCTGTTGTAACTCTTTACATGTTTCTTTTGTTTTGTCCCAGTCTTGCAGTCAGTGCTTATCAGTGCGCCAGATTGCACTTGCCTTCACATAACACAGCAGTCCAAAACAGATGGCCACAAAACCCCCATTGGATTGTTCCTGGTTTGTATGCCTTCAAGATCCTTGTGTTCTTCTGACTTGGGACAACACTAAATAATGATTCACTGATTATTGTTTTTTGTTTTTTCCAGCAAGGACCATGTTTGTGCGGACGCAGGACACACCAAACCCAAACAGTCTAAAGTTTCTTCCCGGTCGTACAGTTCTTGAATCTGGGACTATGAATTTTGCGGGTCCTCGTGATGCTCATTGCTCACCCTTAGCCAGGTATATTACATGTTAAGTAAACAATTACTGAACAGCTAGTTCAGTATCAAGTTCAACATCAAGTTCACAGCCGGCACTTAGACACACAGTAGGAGCAAATGCACAAATGACACTTGAGTGGTGCTTATTGATGTCGGCTGTGTTCCAACTATTCATAGTCAAAGGAATGCAGCCATTACGCTATGTATCAGTGGCCCTTGGGTTTGGTTTGTTATTCAACCGCATGACAACCAATTGCATCTGTACTCACAAAACAAGAAATGACGATATAAGACTTCTGTGTTCTCCTCTGGTTGTCCTTGAGTCCCATGCCAAGAAATGTGTCAAACAATGCAATCAGTAGATTTTGTTAATGTTGAGCTTTTTTTCATGTCCTTGAGCTTTAAATCACTTTGGCTCGACCACAAATCGTTTTAAAAATGTGCTATATAAATAAAACTTGATTTGGTTTCATTGAAATCACTTCATTGTTAAATATTCCAAACATAACTACTGTATATGCTGTAATAACTTGTAGATTACATTACACGTATGACATGTATTACACATGGGTGCTGTTTATGTAAAATAAATCTGTCTTTTAGCATCATATCTATTATTGGTTTGGTTTGCATAACATATTTTTTATTGTAGTGTTTTAAGCTATATAAATAAACTTGCCTTGCCTTAAGTGTCAAACTCTAATATTTCACAAATGTATCAAAACCTCAGTCAATTTCTGTGTTGTCTTCAGGCAGCTGTTTAGGATCGATGGAGTCACGGGTGTCTTCCTAGGCTCTGACTTTATCACCATATCAAAGGTTAAACCAGGTCAAATCTTATATAACCCTTACATAGTGGCACATTATAATGTCATTACTGAGAATCATTTGTTTTTTCTCTCTGCCTCCATTTAGTCTGATGAAAATATGGAATGGAGAGTTATCAAGCCAGATGTGTTTGCTGCCATCATGGACTTCTTCACATCTGGACTTCCTGTGGTGAATGAGGACAGCACACCAAGTGCAGATACAGGTATAGATGTTAACCAGATGTGCAGGGAAAACACTGAAATAGACAGAATGAGTTGGGCAGACTATTTGTGAATGCTGAGGAATCTCCATTTGTCTTCTCAGCACCATCAGAGGATGACGATGAAGTAGTCGCTATGATCAAAGAACTGCTGGACACTCGAATAAGGTAGCTGCTTGTGAGGAGGCACTCTGATACTGTATAAGTATCTTTTCTATTGACCATGGCTTCCTGTCCTTTCTCCACGCTCACTGGTGTTTTTCTCCCCCAGGCCAACAGTGCAGGAGGATGGAGGTGATATAGTGTATCGGGGGTTTGAGGACGGCATTGTTAAACTGAAGCTGCAGGGCTCCTGCACCAGTTGTCCCAGTTCAATGGTTACTTTGAAGAGTGGAATCCAAAACATGTTGCAGTTTTACGTTCCCGAAGTTGAATCAGTGGAGCAGGTTTGTTCTCCTGACTCATTGTTGTTGTAATAACCTGCATACATTTTTATTTGATGTTGTATAAGCACTGTCATTTTAAATCTCTTGTATTATTAGATAGACACATTGGTGTCATGACTCACAAATTGCCATCTACAATTAGCATACATTAATTAATATATAAAGGCAATATGTGGTTTGGGAAAGTCTGTGCTACTTAAGGTGTGAATTGAACTTGTTGTTTTTTCCACAGGTGACGGATGAGGATGAGGAGGAAGCTGCTCAAGTGTGACTTGCACTGAAACCACATTTACACATTCCTCGCTCCGCCCACCAACTCTTTTGATTCAAGCCATAGTTACAATAAAATGGAATACAGCACAGCATAGCTGTCCTCATTATTCATCCAGATGCCAGTGATTTTGATATCTATTTTCTGTACAGTGATTACAAAATTAAAATATATAGGACGGAAGAGCCTGGTCATAGGAACTGATTGCCGTAGAGCTGAAATGAAAGTGATTCTTATTTTCACAATGTCCTTTTTAATTTCAGTCACTAACCTCAACTCACCTTAAAAAGGCTTTAAATAATTATACTGTATGTATATAAATAAAGTTTGTTGAAATATGTTTCGACAGTTTTGCCTTTTTATTGTCTTCCTTACATCTAGATATGTTTTCAGTAAATGATGTATTACTTACAATTTTAGAGATATTACTTACAGGGCAGGTTTAACGTAATCTAAGTGTGCCATTGCTTAAAACCCGGATAATGTCCTTTGTGTAATTTTAAATGTTATTGACAAATTATTTTTGCATGGTTTTGCAGTAGCAGAGGGCACAGGCTAGGCATTGCGCAGTAATGTTGACTTTAGGTGTGCTGTGTGTCTGGTGGCTGTGGCTACGGATCTGTATCCTGATGCCACGTCAGGAGTGTCTACGTCGGTAGGTATACCTTGATTGATAGGCCTTTCGACCAATCAGAAGCTGCCATGGTGGACGACGGTTGGCTCTGACTCAGTGAAAACAGATAAGTGGGCGAAGTTGAACTGACAGGCGTTCCCGGCTACCGTAGTAGCTGTATCTGGCAGCGAAACTGAACTGAAGACATGTGTGGTGAGTTCTGAATCAATTCTACATTTATACTATACAGCGGAAAAAGTAGTTTGTTTCCTGATTCCCAGAACAGTAACGGTATAATTGTAAGTACTGCTGGCATCATTGGCTCAGGCTAAAGGTTAGTCAGTTGAAATTAGCTAAAGGGTGGCTAACCCGAGTTAGCTTACATGAGATGCTTTTAGCTATCCAAATATAAATAAACCACTGTGTCCTTTTGCTGCAATGTCACATGATATCTGTGTTTTTGATGTTAACGCCAAGTCAATCTCTGGGGATATGATGTTTCATCATGTCAACGCAGTTTACGTGGTTTGCGGTGACATGACGTCCATCTCTATACTTCCCACTGCGCGTCTGTCACTCTGGTTTGTTGTCTTCAGAGGTAGAAGAAGTACTCAGTTTGTGTACTTCAATACAAGTAGAACTAGCAGAGAGCAGGACAACTTGGTTACAAGTTATAGTCCTGTATTTCAAAATGTTCCTCGAGAAAAAGTACAAAAGTATTAGCATCAAACTATACCTAGTATCCAAAGAAAAGTACTCTCTATGCAGACTGGCCCATTTCACAATCCTATATTATATGTTGTCATTAAAATCATTGATGTATTAATGTGTTTATCAAGGTGGAACTCATTTGAAGTAGCAAGAGCATGTTGTAACTTGAGTTTTAATTAAGTGTTGATCATATTGTTTATCATTAATCTATATCTGCATAGTAACTAAAGAATAAAGTAATAGAGTAAAAGTCCAATATTTACCTCTGAATTTTAGTGGAGTGGAAATGCAAACTAACATAAAATGAAATGAATCAAGTAAAGTACCTCAAAATGAGTTACTTTACACCACTGGTCATACCGATGTCATTACGTTAAACTTTGATCGAGAAAGTATCCGGAAAACAACTCCTTTGTCATCATCCTTTGGACAAATGTATTTGAGATACTTTGCAAGTACCTGCCCATGTCCCTGATTGTCTTCTTCTTTCACGCCTGATAGCTGATGTCTCTCTGTCTCCCATCACTGTCACTACAATCTCAATCACACCATCAGACCAGAGTTGCTTTTCTCAGGGAACCAAGACACATGCTTCTATTTCATTATCTACTGACATGTAGGCAAGAAGCCACTTTCCTCGGGTTCAGTTTTCTATGATCAACATATTTCTTTAACAAAGGTTGGTCTTGTGCCTTCTGCCTGCTGCTGCAACACTTTCCTGTGGAGATCCCCCCCCCCCTGCTGATCTGAATGAATGCTCTGTTGGACCAGGCAGCTCTCTGGCTCTACATTTGCATGTATCTGTTCATGCTTAGCTGTGTAACTGGGCTGTATTTCATTCCTTCCCCCTTTGGCTAATTAAGGTGACATTGATGTCAGTGTGAGTAAGTTGCTGGACTCGCAGAGGAGTTCAAAGTATCTGCAGGAAAGACTGTGGATTATTGCTGAAATGTGTCATTGAAATACTAAAATAGGGATTGATGAGGGTCGGTTATTGCACCGTTGAGTAACAGGAATATTTTGAATGAGATGTCACGTGTTGTTGTGTCACCTACACCTCGCTCCCTAGACAGAAGATATCGGCTTGGGAAACATCCATTATATAGATGTACTCCATTGTCTCTAAGCAGGTCTTACTGCCAAGGACTTAGTTGTGTGCATTATGCACAACACACCTCCAATGTATTGACTTGTAAATAAAGCGTGGCTGTCATCTCAAAGCTTGTCCTACTTCGTAAGAATCGCATTACACTGTCATTGGTTTCATCAGCCGCATTTTCATATTCATTCTTATTGTAAGTGTTGGTTGGATTGTGAATGAATGAATGAAAACTTTATTACAGACTCACGGTCCAGATACGAGACATTACATATAATTACATACACAGCATAAAAATAATTCATAGTTTAAGAATAATTAAAATCAGTGTCCTACAAAGAGAGAACTATACCAATGTCTCCACAGCTGCGATTGGTAGCGTGTACTAAACCTTATGTTCGATAAGGCCAAGAGGATTTCATTATCACAGTCATTAAGCCGGCAAATACATTTATACATAAGATTTCCTAAGACAGCTTGTAGAGTATTGACTCCTGCAGCCACAAACATTTCACTTGCACTACCATCGAGGTCTCTTCAGCAATATTCTCATGGCATCAATATCTTTATATTTATATTTAATCCAAGAAGATTTTAGTATAATGTAATGACAGTAGAACACAGATTATTTCTTTTTTTGCACACATTTTTTATTTCCTGATAATCTATATATATTCAAAAAAGGTATTTATAGTGTTGTATTATTATGCTAAGCCGTTTCCCACGGGGATAGTCATTTTTCTTCCTTAAATCTTCAGTGGCTTGATATTCTATTCCTTCCTCTGCCCAGGAATCTTTGCATATCTCAACTACCATGTGCCGAGGACTCGTCGGGACATCCTTGAGATCCTCCTCAAAGGTCTGCACCGACTGGAGTACAGAGGCTACGACTCAGCCGGTGAGAGACATTTAAAAAGCTCATATCATCAACAACACACTTTTTTAATCGGGCCTCTTTATTCACGTTCCCCTTACTGTCTTCCAGAGAGCTTTTTTCTGATAATGCCCAATTTGCTGATGGTGAAGTGTTTATTTGGACAATAATGCAGCGTTAGAATCGCCTTATCACCATTTGTTTTTCTTTGTTCCCGCTAAGCAAGACTGATGTTGACCCTAAATAATTGAACAGCCATTATTGTATTTATGGGTTACACTTACCGCACCATTAATGCAGCGATGTACTGTATGTGAAGACTATGTACTGTATGTGAAGACTATGTACTGTATATGAAGACTATGTGCTGTATGTGAAGAAGTTTTGTTCTAATGTTTTGGATAAATGTAGCTCCATGTTATGTTGGAGTTCTGTTCTGGCATTGGACCACAACGAGTGGGAACCATACAGTTATCATATACATGTTTGTATACTTCATTCACTCTAATTCACTCTCATGCTAATTTATTTGTATTTGGTTAGGTGTGGGAATTGATGCTGGAAATGGAAAGGACTGGGAGACAAATGCCAAGTCCATCCAACTGATCAAGCAACGTGGAAAAGTGAAGATGCTTGATGAGGAGATCAACAGTAAGTACCGTGAATCAAACATTCAACTGAATTTTCATTGTTTGGTGCATTTTGGATACTAAACACTCCTGTCTGACCTTTAGAGCAGCAGGATATTGAAATGGATGTGGAGTTTGACGTCCATCTGGGCATTGCTCACACCCGCTGGGCCACCCACGGCGCGCCGAGCCCAGTTAACAGCCATCCTCACCGATCTGACAAGACCAATGGTCAGTTGTGTTTGAAGATTGTCAGCTAACAAAGCTAAATATTTGGCAGGTCAGGTTTTTTGATCTGGTTTCAGGTGTCTTAAAGTTTCTGTTTATCTTTCTGGTCTACAGAGTTCATTGTCGTTCACAATGGAATCATCACCAATTACAAAGACCTGAGGAAATTCTTGGTAAGCATACATTTCTTTCATTTGTTGACCACTCTGATATGAAACAGGACTAACTCTTTTTTCCCACCTCCACAGGAGAGCAAAGGCTACGAGTTTGAGTCAGAGACTGACACGGAGAGCATTGCCAAGCTGGTGAAGTACATGTTTGACAACAGGGAGAATAACGACATCAGTTTCGCAACACTGGTGGAACGAGTGACCCAGCAGCTGGTGAGGACCTGCTCATGCACACTGCTGCTATTATATTGATCAGCAGATAAAAAGCCTGTCTGATTTATTTGTTCTTCCCCTCACCAGGAAGGAGCTTTTGCCCTGGTCTTCAAGAGCGTCCACTACCCCGGAGAGGCAGTTGGCACAAGGTACATTCCTACTGATGCTGTCAAACGTATGGCGACTACTTCAGACTGAAGTTTTGTTTGCTCATAAAATAGTTTCTGTGTAGGAGGGGAAGTCCCCTGCTGATGGGAGTGAGGTGTGATCACAAGCTGTCCTCGGATCATATTCCTGTGGTCTACCGCTCCAGTAAGTTTCAGTTTGTATTCTAAATGATCCATCTGTGATTGCAGAAGTGTGACTGAGGCTCATTTCTTTTTGTCTTCAGCCACTAAAGACAAGAAAGGCTGCACTGCCCTACCCAGGTCGGACCGGGAGAGCTGCTTGTTCCCTGTGGATGAGAAATCTGTCGAGTATTACTTTGCCTCCGATGCAAGGTTAGCACATGCCCACATCTTTGTTTCACCCTTTTTTACCAAAGCAATATTAGATTTTTTTTCAAAGATTCTCACCGAAGTCCCATACCTTTAGACTTCATTTTGGAGGGTAAATCAAATGATTGACGTTGTCTTCCGCTCGCCTCTCTTGTCACCACAGCGCAGTGATCGAGCACACAAACCGGGTGATCTTCCTGGAGGACGACGATGTGGCCGCCGTGGTGGAAGGCCGCCTGTCCATTCACAGGATAAAGCGTACGGCCGGAGACTATCCAGCCCGCGCCATCCAGACCCTGCAGATGGAGCTGCAGCAGATCATGAAGGGTGAGTGGAGGGTCAAGTCTTTGATCTGTTTGTTTCAACTGCTTGTTTAGCTGAGCTGGCTGTTAACTTCCTGCCCTGAAGCCGCCCTTCTTATCATCCAGCTCGTTACAAACCCACTGTATCAGCTGCACCCCCAGGCCAGCCACTGTCAATACAATGATTGTTGTAGGAATGTATCGCCCTCAACTTCCCTATCTGAGCCTGAGCTGACATTTAGTGCAGTCAAAAGATAGAAGTACAGAGGAGCATGTTTTAATGTTTATAGCTTTGTTAATTAAACAAAGGGTAATGAGTTTTAAAGTGTATATTTGAGCTGCAATTGAAGAGAAGTTACATTTTAGTTTATTTACTGTTGAGACTTGGATGAGAAGTGGGACTTTCATGGCTCAAATCTCCCATGAGACTGTTGGCTGGTCTCAGCTGGTTTCCTCTTCGTGCTGTTTCCCTCTGTTCTCACTCTTTGTCTAAGCCAAGTTAAGTGCATGTTAGCTTTAGCTTCACATTTACTCTACAGACATAAGAGAGGTATCAGTTATATCACATAACTCTCCTCAAAAGGGGAAAATACTCCTTTCGATTTGGACTAGGGCTGCACGATTTGGGGAAATAATCTAATTGCAATTTTTCTGACAGATATTGCGATTTGCGATTTTTGTTTTTAAGCGACCCATCGGAAGTTTATTGTAAAATGCAGCCATATCTCCGGCTAGGAAGGTCGTATCAACGTGCTCCCGTCTCTAGCACCCCCGCAGCCCGAGCTACGAGTGAAAGAACTAAACTTACATGAAACTTCCGTTGGGTTGCTTTAAAGTGAAGCTTCAGTTTAAGATTCACCCTGTAATAGATGTAACACATGTGATGGAGCATTACTAACCTGACTCAGATGGTTCACCAAACCATCTAGGAAAGCTCCATTGGAAGCCATTTGGAAAGGGCAGGCACTTTCAAAAATACTTGGCAGGTGATTGGATCAATCTGTCTATCACCTTCTATCATGGGCCACTTCTGATTGGTTAACAATGGCTGGTTCATGTGGAGCACAGCACTTCTGATTGGTGTGGATGACTGACACACAAGAAGAACAACAAGAAAATGGCAGGCTTTGCGATTTGATAATTGCGTCATTTCAAATCGCTTAATCGTTCAGCCCTCATTTGGACTATGCCTGCATTGTTATGATCTCACTTTTTTAATTATTGGTTAATCTGCAGAATATTTGTAATTAATGTATTTATTCCAAAGTGGGGGAAACAGCTTTCTCGACCTCTCAGGACCCAGTGTGTCTTTACTTTGGTATTTCATCCAAACAGCAGTGCAAAACCAGACCGTCCTGTATGACAACAAGTGCAAATTGGCAACAGCTATCCAGCATTCATGCGTTCACACAAAACCTCACATCCACTTGATCTCATTCCAAATGTTTCTCTGGGCGAAAAACTGAGGCCGCCAGAGGGTGGGGACATTTTTGTCAACCGACCCATAGAGCAAGCTTTAGAGCTCATGGTTGCAAACGGAGCAGAACACCCTCATGTGAGAACCTGGAAAAAACAAATAGCTAATCGTTGCAGTTTTTAAAGAAGGACATATTGATGGAATAAAAACATGTGTTCATTATCCGGGTGAAATGTTGCATAAAATGGGTGACGTGCCTCACTGTGTATCGCAGATAGCTGTGAACACTTAAACCTCTTGGCCGTCCACACAAAGAGAAATGTGACTTTATAAATCACGTTGTTCTCCACTCGCTCTTCCTGAGTAATCCAGCAGAGGGCAGAGGTAAACTGATGCTGGCTGCTCTCTACATTCCTTTGTGGTCCTGTCATTACTCAGCCTTTCCTCCGTTTCACTTTCTGGAGCCTTTCTGCTGAATAACCCAAATCGCATGACCCAAATAGCTGGCTCAAAAACACTCGTATACTTCAGTGTCACTGATTATTATTGATGGAAAAACACTATCTCCCTTTCTCATGTTTGCTTTTACAACATTTAAAGGATGCCTTCACCCTTTGGCTATGACCATTTTAACAAAGCAACAGTAACTCCCCGCGTTCCAAACAAAGCCTGATTTATCAGTAACACATTGTAAAGATGTTCGTGCTTCTCCAGGAGCTTGTGGTTTTCATTTTCAGGCACTTAATCTGAGTCGAGAAGACCCCTTCAGGCTCACACTTTATTAAAAAGTCCATCAGTGTTCTTAAGAGGCATCAAACCTCTTTAAGAGTGGAAATGTTGGACTGATTTCTGATCCTCCCACCACAGGCAACTACAGCTCCTTCATGCAGAAGGAGATCTTTGAGCAGCCCGAGTCTGTGGTCAATACCATGAGGGGGAGAATCAACTTCGAGAACAACACAGGTTAGTTTTCTCAGTCGGGCATTCATGTAATAAAACAGCTAATGGATGCACTATTTTCTGCTCTGTCCTACCGTGCATGATGCTGAAACGCATGCTCAAATGTCTCTTGTTAAGGATGTATTATAAGCAAAGCACATGTATTAGTTTGTTCAGATGACTAGCCTTGCTGTCACTTTGTTATAAAAATCTTAGTTTGAAAACGAGGAAAGTTAAGTATGTATCCAAGATGAACTATACATGTGCTTTTGTCTCACTGTGCTTAAGAACATTTGAATGAGCTACACACTTGTTGTCTTAAAAGATTCTCTCATGGGCTCCGTGTGGACCTTTTGTAATGAGGCGGAAACTAATAGAGTAGCATGATGGATTATTTGTTTTGCTTTTCAGTGACACTGGGTGGACTGAAGGACCACATCAAAGAGATCCAGAGGTGTCGGCGGCTGATCCTCATCGCCTGCGGGACCAGCTACCATGCTGGTGTAGCGGTGAGTAACGGCTCGCCTAGTGCTTTCTCTTCTTTGGTGTAAACACACATTACGGGAAACATGTCTGTTTTGTGTTTCCACGTTAACTAGTCGGTCGTGTCTGTAATGTGGACACAGGTGAGGTTTGAGCACACTTTCTGTTGTGGGCTGGATGATGCTGAGCAGTGCTTTTCTTTCCTCCCCAGACCCGGCAGGTCCTGGAGGAGCTGACCGAGCTACCGGTCATGGTGGAGCTGGCCAGTGACTTCCTGGACAGAAACACCCCCGTCTTCCGAGACGACGTCTGCTTCTTCATCAGCCAGTCAGGTGTGCAGGCCGGTGCCATCTGGACTTAATCTGAATACACATTCCCCATTTGTCCACTTCCCCCTCCTGGAAGATTTATCTGTTCTTGTGCTCATCTTGAGCCTTGTAAAACGTCTGCAGCACAGCTGAGTTTTCTCTCTGTTCTGCTGCAGTCTTGTGTTTCTTTGGTGTGAGGTTTATTTATTTATTTATGCGTGTCTGATATTTTTGAGACGGTTAAGCTGTTTCAAATCAGCCCTGTTTTAGTGAAAAGACCATTTCCTAACCAACTAATAGATCAGCATTATTATTTTGTCAGAGCTGTTGCTTCTGTTCCATTGCATAAACCGTTGTCTAAATGTTTTTCTACTCCTGCCCATCCTCCAGGGGAAACAGCCGACACCCTCATGGCCCTGCGCTACTCTAAGGAGAGAGGAGCTCTGACCGTGGGAATCACCAACACCGTGGGCAGCTCCATCTCCAGGGAGACTGACTGCGGAGTCCACATCAACGCTGGGCCTGAGATCGGAGTAGCCAGCACCAAGGTGAGCCTGTCTTTGTGTATTCTAGAGAGCTGCAATGTCTGGGGATTGTGTACAGTATCTTCCTCTGCAAACAGGCATTTTCAAGAAGGGTAAGGTCGCAGAAAATACAATAACTCTTATTTTCCTGGAGGTGCTTGTTAGCTGAGTTACATTGCTTGCCATATAACGGCAATGCCCTGGTTTAAATTCCAGCCTTGGGACCTTTGCATGTCACACCCCCCTCTCTCTCTTTCTCGCCCTTGCTACACTCTGACATTGTCTTACCTGGCTGTTTGTCAATACCTTTGGACAGTACATACCTGTTGGAGACAAATATACATGTGACATGAACTGTTATCAAATATTACATTTAATAGAAAATATAGCTACATCTTTTCCATTGCTCAGTTGAGGAAAAAAACCCAGATGTTTCCCTGAAAAACTGTCCCATTTTCTCCTGAGTGAGGAGGTGTACCTCACATCAAATCCCTGAGAGTAATTGCATGCGTAGATGGCAACTGGTTTGGAGAAAACACTTGATATCTTTGATGAACTGACCTTTTTATACTGACTTTGACAAAACTGTCCACCAAGTTGTGGAATTATCTCATGAATGAACTCAACGGCCACTGACACTGAATGAAGCCCAGATGAAAACTCAATCGTGAGTCTCCCCCCGCCTCCTGACATTTTCCTCCTCTCTGAACCCTCAGGGGTTGAATGAGCCTGATATTCTCATCTCAACGCATGTCAAGACAGGGTCCTTCGTTTTCTGCCTCCCCCCCCCCCCCATCCCATCCCCTTCTACTAAACCAAAAGGTTTTGCTCATTTGGACCATTTGGACAGAGAAGTAGAGGAGCCCCCGCCCCAGATGGCCCGGCCCTGGCTTGGCTCGGGGACTCTCTCTCTGCGCCAAAGTCCCAGAGCACGCCTCGGAGACGCCATCATTAACTGCTTTGCTGCCTGGGCCACACACCCAAACCCAACTCCACCAAATGCTGCAACCTAGCTCGTCAAATCCCTGCACTATACATACATGTGACTAGGGCTGAACGATTAATCGATTTTAAATCGAAATTGCGATTTTAAATGATGCAATTATCAAATCGCAAAGCCTGCGATTTTGTTTCCTTCTTGTGTGTCAGTCATCCACACCAATCAGAAGTGCTGTGCTCCACATGTACCAGCCATTGTTAACCAATCAGAAGTGGCCCATGATAGAAGGTGATAGACAGATTGATCCAATCACTTGCCAAGTATTTTTGAAAGTGCCTGCCCTTTCCAAATGGCTTCCAATGGAGCTTTCCTAGATGGTCTGGTGAAACAAACCATCTGAGTCAGGTTAGTAATGCTCCATCACATGTTTTACATCTATGACAGGGTGCATCTTAAACTGAAGCTTGACTTTAAAGCAACCCAATGGAAGTTTCATGTAAGTTGAGTTCTTTCACTCGTAGCTCGGGCTGCGGGGGTGCTAGAGACGGGAGCACATTGATGCGACCTTCCTAGCCGGAGATATGGCCGCATTTTACAATAAACTTCTGGGTCGCTTAAAAACAAATATCGCGCATCGAATCGCAATATTAGTCAGAAAAATCGCAATTAGATTATTTCCCCAAATCGTGCAGCCCTACATGTGACACTAAAATCCTCTACATTGCTTCTATTTTCAACTGGATAAGCAAAAATAAAAAGGAGAAAACAGCCTTTTCCAATTCGCATGATCATATTCAAGATTTACGGATAAATGTCAACTAATGAAATGGAGACTGTTTGGATTACAGTGCAGTATCCGTTGGTAATTTACAGCGTTGCATCGTTGGTTTCTAGTCAACAACTTCGTCTCTTTGAAAATAAATGTGTTATGTAAGGGGGTTCATCTCTGCTGGGGAACCGTTGGCATGTTATGCATGAAACACGCTACTAAGTTGATGGCATGAACACTTGGAGAACCCCACAGTTGACTATGTTGAATAAATATGTTGCCACCTCTGACTCGCTCGCACAGACGGTCAGAGTTCTGAGGAGCTGTGGTTAGCGTGTTGTCTGGAGGGGGGAAATAAAAAACGGTGTAAAGGTTTTACAGCCATTTTCTTGGCAATAGACACTGGCATGTCTGAGTCCAGAGGGTCCCGTGAAATGACTTGGCTTCACTGGAGCACTGATTCAATCTCCCTAATGGGCATGGAAGGCCTCCAAACGTGCCTGCAGATGAAGGAAAGGAGACAAAGTGTGCGGGGATGACGGCAGGCAGGCATGGAGTCTC
Organism: Gymnodraco acuticeps; assembly: GCF_902827175.1. Lineage (NCBI taxonomy): Eukaryota > Metazoa > Chordata > Actinopteri > Perciformes > Bathydraconidae > Gymnodraco > Gymnodraco acuticeps. The sequence goes on from NW_022991187.1 coordinate 1,913,467, forward strand.
AGATGTGCCGCGGTTGTGTGAGCGGTGACATTTGCAGAATGATCAGAGGGTGTGCGCTCCGACGGGATGTTGTGTGTCCACAGTTTTCCAGGATGTGAGCTCCTCTGCTTGATGTGTACTAAATCCAAAGTCTCCTATTCTCATCTAGTGCAGATTATTACTAAGACAGAGTTCAGTATGATAAAACAGAAAAGGGAGAGAGAGAGAGAATATTATTAAACCACTATATACATTGTAATATTCACATTTTTAAGTATTTATTGTTATATATTGTAGTACAATGTGCACATTTTTCCCAACGTATCTATTGCACTTTTAACTTGAATTTAGTTCATATGAATGTTTATTCTACATTATGTTATGTTTATTTTATTGTAAAATTGAGCACTTTTCATGAAACCAAACAACCCAGGATTTTAAAAAAATGAATCAATTAAATAAAGATTCTGCAAAGTTGAAATTCGACCCTGAAGTTGAAATGTAAATCTAACGTTAATAACACACTCTGCTCTTCTGACTGCTCTGCAGGCGTACACCAGCCAGTTCGTGGCCCTCATCATGTTTGCGCTGTTGATGAGCGACGACAGGATTTCCATGCAGCCCCGACGCCGAGAGATAATCCAGGGCCTGAGAGTCCTCCCAGGTAAATTAAGCCACGACTTTTCTGACTCAGACACGGAAATCCTGATCACATGTGAAATCAAAATGTATAGGGATAGAAAGCCAGCCCTCCGAGCAGAGATCAAGTTAACCCAAAGCATGGTTCATATTTGTTTGTTTATACAATCCTCTTGGATGAGGAAGTGATTCGATGAGAGCGGGATCAGGTGAAGAGAGCGCTGTAGGCTATAGCTTCTCTGGATCTAAAGCATATGATCCCTCATTGCAAACTAATGCCTGCACAACAGTATGAGTTCACAATCCAGCATTTGATGGGAGCAGCATGTTGACAGTAAGACAGTTGACATCCTCACCAGAGTTGCGTGTAACTGTAATAATATTACTTTTGTCGGTAACGGAGTGGTGTAACGCGCTACTTTTATAATTCAGTAATCACACTACAGTTACTAACATTGCCCCGACACGCGTTACTTCGTTACTTTTATCAAATCAGTCATAATCACACTGACAGACAAGAGGGGTTTCCGCCGCAGGTTTATATGTACGCAATCTGCGCGACTTGCGCGTCCACATCTCCACGTGCAGTGCTGCATAAACATGGCTGAGTCAGCGATAACTCTCGAGGGGTGGAGGTATGCCCATTATTCTGAGTTCGTCCGAAGAATAGACAGGAATGTGACGGTGAGGTGCAAACTGTGTCCAGGCCAGAAGCTGTTATCCACTGCTGGAAACACCACGTCAAACCTCAACAAGCACCTGCAAAGAACACATGCTAAGGTGAAGCTAATAGCTAAGGACCCCCGAACCCAGAGTGAGGATGTTGTGAGTGCGCCGCCGCCGACTCCGAAGCAGCAACAATTAGAATTTGGAGGACAGGTAACCAAAGCAGAGATGGACAGGCTTGTAGCATCCTTCATAGTAGAGGAAATGTTGCCCATTTGCAAAGTGGAATCACCATCGTTCAGAGATATACTGCGCAACATACAGATAGCAGGAGACAGAGGACAGCCATGGTCAGAAAACATTCAGGAGCTATCTGGATCAGTCTTATGCGACAATGGAAACTGAACTAAAGAGAACATTTGAAACTTTAGCAGTCCGCGTGATCTGCCTGCAGGGAGGGGCGGGCCGGCCCTGCGAGTAAAGTAACGAGTTACTTTATGTAGAGAGTAACGAAGTAGTGTAATATATTACTTTTTTTAAAGTAAACATTTCAAATGTCAAATCCACAATTGCATATTTTGTCTTTTACAGATCTGATAAAGGACGTGCTGGCTCTGGATGATGAGATCCAGAAGCTGGCGATGGAGCTGTACGAGCAGAAGAGTGTGCTGATCATGGGCCGAGGCTACCATTATGCCACCTGCCTGGAAGGAGCTCTGGTGAGAACACACATCCTTCTCTCTCTGAATGCTGTCCCTTAAGCCCCTGTCACACTGTCCTGAAATTGACACCCGATGGACACACGATAAAGGAAATGTTCAAATTCGGCTGTGATCGTAGCAACATCGGGCCATTCGTGAGGGCATCTAAGCCATCGTATGACCGCCGGTGGAGTTTCTCAGGCTCCGGCAGCAACTTCGTGAGCGGCAACTTCGTAAGGCACTCGTGAGGGCATCTTGTCAAATCGTGTCATCTTCGTGTTATCATCGGTGCCATCGGGCATTCACCCTCACTCTGATCGGGGCGAATGCCCGATGGCACCGATGATAACAAGATGCCCTCACGATGGCCTTACGAAGGGCACAATTGACACACGAATTCAACACGAAAATGAACCTTCGCAAGGTCCTTCGGCAATTTTTTGGCATGCCAAAGATTTTGCCACCGCTCACGAAGTTGCTGCCGGAGCATGAGAAACTCCACCGGCGGTCATACGATGGCTTAAGATGCCCTCACGAATGGCCCGATGTTGCTACGATCACAGCCGAATTTGAACATTTCCTTTATCGTGTGTCCATCGGGTTGTTTTATTGCACAACAAAATTATGTAAACATATTATGTAAATAACCCAATTTGTGTTCTGTGAAACTAAAAAGGATATAATATATTATTTTGAAGGACAGTTGACAGGAAGTTGTTGTTGTTATGGAAACAACATTACGGAGAAAACGTAATATTTTCTACATATAACGACGGATAAAGTAAAGAACAAAGTCTGAAGATATCAGTACAGTATCATAGTACTGTAACATAATTGTTTTTGGTACTTTCGTTGCAGTTGTATGTCTTAAATGTAATGTAAATGTTGCCTTCGTGTGTGGTTCAGGGCCATCTTCGTGCGAAATTCACAATTCCATATTCGTGTGTCCATCGGGAGTCAATTTCGGGACAGTGTGACAGGGCCTTTAAGGGCTTCATAACAGTTATATTTAACTGCAGGAAATATTTTGCCTTTTTATTTACACTAAGAAACCAAAGAATGTAGATATCTAATATTGGAGATCATTGTTTTGAATATGCATCTTAATCTTAGAAAACTACGGTTCATACCAATATTTAGGTCTTAATGTATACATATGAATAAATGTGTCTTTTGATTGTGTATATATATATATATATATATATATATATATATATATATGTTTTGTATTTGGGATTGTGGGAAACGGTATTTCGATCTCTCTCTGCGCACACAAACTGAAAGATTGACAATAAAGTTGACTTTGACTTGACTTTGAGATGGACTGAGTTTTGTGGTTTTACGTAAGCTTAGATTTACTTAACCCGTGTTTTTTTCCATTATTCTGCTTAGAAAATCAAGGAGATCACGTACATGCATTCAGAGGGCATCATGGCTGGAGAGCTGAAGCACGGCCCCCTGGCTCTGGTGGACAAACTCATGCCGGTTATCATGATCATCATGAGGGACCACACCTACAACAAATGTCAGAACGCACTGCAGCAGATTGTTGCCCGCCAGGTAAGAACTACACACACCTCAACAAATCAGATGTAATGATCCGTTTCATGAATGTTACGAGTGGATGCCTGCGCAATTTCCCAGTTTGTGATTATATACATATTGTACACCTTTTTATTTATTTACTAAATAAGGAGACAAAGAATATAGGAAATATTAAAAGGTATTACATTTGACTTCAGGGTTCACTCAATGAAATGCTCTGGAAACAAACATCTAATCTATTACGGTTAACAAATGAACAATACATTGTGGGAACGGATCTACATTTTATTCCGATTTGACAAGAATGGTTTTTTTTGTGCCATCATCGTGACTGAGAAAATCTGAAGAATATATCATTGTTAATTAAAAACGCTTGCAGACGTAATGACCTCTGTTTTTATGACCTTTTTGTCTATGACTCATACACCTTGACCACTCACATTTCTCCTATTGGGATAATAAAATGGACCTTGACCTTGAATATTAACTAAATCTTGATGTATTAAGAACAACTTCGAATCAAAAACAATCCAGATTTAAATACTGTTGCAATGTCCAGTGATCGACCTTGCAAATTGTTTAAAAACTCCAAAAAATATTGATGAAACACATTTTCAAACATCGAAATCTAATCTGTGATACCGTCATTGTTATTGAGAACATCTAAAGCGTCCCGTATTGAAACCTTAACTCTCTGAACCCTTGATGACCGCAGCACATTTAGCGTGTCAGGTTAATTTCCACAGTCCTGTCCTGCACCACACCCCCGATCCTTCACCTCAATAAACACAAGGGAGGGGTTAGGCGTGACATCACCGCTGTTAGTAATCTGCAGCAGATGTGGCTTTAAGAGGTGTTAAAGTCAGCTGACATTGCGGGAAGAAGGAGGGTGTTTTTTTACAGATCCAAGTTTAGGACCACATTGACGGATCATTTGCTTTGTTTGATTTCCAGGGCCGACCCATCGTGATCTGCGACAAAGACGATTACGAGACGGCGAAGAACTCGTGCCGCACCATCAAAGTGCCGCACTGCGTGGACTGCCTGCAGGGCGTCCTGAGCGTCATCCCGCTGCAGCTGCTCTCCTTCCACCTGGCCGTGCTCCGAGGATACGACGTGAGTACTGACTGTTCCAACAGATGATCAAGGTTCAAGGCTTTTATTGGTCATACGTACATAGCTACAGTTTAGTTATGACGATGACAATCTTAGGTCACAGGCTCCTCCAACAGTGCAACTCAGAAAAAACGGGAAAAAATAGTGAAATAGTGCAATAAGAGTCTATATACAAGTGATTGGAATATGATCTATTAGATAAGTAATTTCTAAATTGCAGCCAGATGAATGTTATGGATGTTGTTTCAAAAGTTCAGGTGTTTAATAGTTGAGATGTATTGCCTCATCTGTAGGGATGGGTACCGAGCCCCGGTATTAAACGGGCCCCGGGGCTGAATTATTAAAGACCGCGGTACCGTTAAGCTCCGACGTTATCGGTCTTTTTATCGGTACTGGAGACATGTAAAAAATATGTCATGTGTATTATTGCTACACAAACATTATATTGCAGTTTTAGTGTCGCTATCTCCTTTTCTAATACGTGACGAGAGATCTCTCTCTCCCCCCGTCTGTGTGCGAGGGGGCGGAGCAGTTACACACACGCAGCTGCTACATGCATGCAGCAACACACACACACGGAGGAGATGGCGGAGAGAACGCGCTCCGAGGTGTGGTTAAACTTTACCCGTCTCGATGTGGAGAATACTCGTAGCAATAAGAGTTTAGCATGTGAGGGCGGTAACAAGAGCAATTTGTCTAAACATTTATCAAAAGTGCTCCACATTCAGACGGAGAAATGCACCGGGTTCGACTGTTTCTAGCAGCTCTGTAGCCCCATCCACGAGTAACGTTTCCACGTCAGGTGTTATGTATGCTAGCAGCAACACACGCAGTTAACTACATTATACAAACATGGGTTAATGATTAGAGGAAACTGAGTTACTCTTTATTTTGTTAAAGTTTCAGCTATTCTGTTTACAGTTCTGTCATCACATTATTTAATACGATTTGTTAAAACGTTGTTGTTTCTTTTGATGTGAAATATTATTTATTTAATTTAAATAAAAAGCAATGTTAGTTTTGTTCACAATTTGTTTAGTTAGTTTACCTTATTTTTTTTTCCTCTAAAAGAACCGATAAGATTACCGTTAAAGACCGGATCGATAAAAGTAGTAGTACCGTTAAAACCTTAACGATACCCATCCCTACTCATCTGTCACTTAAGACCAGAGGTGGGAAGTAGTGGACTACAAATACTTTGTTACTGTACTTAAATACATTTTTCTGGTATCAGTACTTTACTCCTAGACTTTTTACTTTAACTTCTTACATTTTGAACACAAATACCTGTTGGCCTACTTTCTACTTCTTACATTTGAAAACAGGCTGGTTACTTTAGTTTGAATGTGTGTTTGGTGGCGTGATCATTATTCCGAGTCATTGAGTGCCGTTTGATTTGAACACGATCGGTGTATCCAGCACTTCCTGGTGTTCTCTAAAGAAGAGGGACCAATGAAGACTTTGTCCTTTTGCCGTTGTTCAGTAAGACTTTACAAGTTTACATTAAGATGTGGACTTCAAAGCCCCTTATCTTAGCGGAGATGCGTTTGTACTTTCAGTCTCCTGGATTATTTGTCTGTGAACCCGTCCGGTGGCAAAGGCAAATCAAATCAAGTTTTATTTATATAGCACATTTATAAACGATTTTTGGTCGAGCCAAAGTGCTGTACATATAATAAAAATAGCCTGCAGTAGAGACACTTTACAGAAAATACAACAGCACAGATTGTACAGAATATCAGTATGAGAAAAACGACACCCTCTGTCCTTAGACCCTCACATCGTACAAGGAAAAACTTCCGGAGAAAACCCACAGTTTAAAGGGAACATGCAGAAACCTCAGGGAGAGCAACAGAGGAGGGATCCCTCTCCCAGGACGGACAGACGTGCAATAGATGCCGTGTGTAAATCGAAGAGATAATACATTTTACAGCATATAGACCGAATGTAGGAAATGCACGTGTCTGTAATAAGAAGATGAATCCACGAGGATGTCAGCTCGCAGTGTTTATGTGCAGATCAAAGTGCTCTTAACTCAAACCATTATTGTTATTTAAGTCAAAGCGTGTCAAAGTCATAACTCAGGACACTGGAGATAATAAGTTTAGCTGTCGTAAAAAAGGATTTCAATTGTATGTAGTATAAACATCCCAATGTGTTGACATACAGTCTCCCTTTGGTCCTTAAAGGTATTTGAATTTAAGGATGGGATCAAATCACATTTTGTTTTGCTGTGCTGTGTTGGAGAGGACCACATCATCTGCTAACACACATTTAAGCACTACTTTTTATTAATTGTTCTTCGTTAGCTTCTGTAAAGCCTGCTAGTTTAATTATTCCCAATGTTCCCATGCATCTGTGTCTCAGACTATACGAGCCCTGAAATTGAGGCATGTCATTTGTTAGTTTAACAGATTTGATAAAGAACAGTTTGTGACCGTATTATTGTCTCTTCATTTTCACAAGTTGCTTACTTTTTCAACAGGATTGGGCTAGCTGTTGAACCTTGTGTACACTTCCCTGGCTCTGCTTTATAACACGATGTCAAAGGACAAAGTAAACGGCTTAACTGAAGTACACCATGTAAATATTGTCCGTGTGGAGCACTTCACTTCAGAGAGCTATTTATAACTGTGCCATATTGGGCTGCTGTTCTGACAGGGAAGCAAAGATGTGTGCAAAAACAGCTCTGTTGCACTCCGCCCTCCCTCTCTTTTATAAAAGTGTCAAAGCATCTGAAGTCTGTTTTTTAAAGTAATGAATCATAGGACAGGGTTCGTACGGTCATTGAAAACCTGGAAAAGTCATTGAAATTCAAAATGCAAATTCCAGGCCCTGGAAAAGTTATGGAAAACAATATTTTCCCAAAGTTTTGGAAAAGTCATGGAAATGGAACTAAAGCTGCGTCAAATTTAATTTACATTTGATCTAATCGCCGAAATAATCTGCGGTGGCGAGTTTTATACAGTCTATGGTCGCGAGCCATCATGACGCGCATGGTGTTATTTTTTAATAGCCTATATGAAGCGCGAGCTGTGTGCTCGAGTCTTCCTGCCTGTCGGCTGAACTCTGCTGCTCCGGGATGAGGGTCAGCTACATTATCTACGGTGTGTTCGTTAACTGTGCGGAGTCACTGTGGCACAGACTGAGCCGCTGGTGAACAGCTGTTAGAACGGGACGTTCAGGTGTTCAGAGCGGCAGAGCGGCAGAGCGGCAGAGCGGCAGAGCGGCAGAGCGGCAGAGCGGCAGAGCGGCAGAGCGGCAGAGCGGCAGAGCGTGATGTGCACTGAAAAGTTTTTCTGTCGCAATATCATTTAAGGAATCGTTGAGCAAGCTAGCTAGCATACATTGTTACTATCTGCTAACGTTAGCTTTAGCCTTCGTTTTCTAATAGTTTTTTTCATAGGCTATAAACAGAGGTGGTATAAATATAGATATTGTGCTAGAGTAAAAGTAGAAGTACTCAGATCTTGTACTTGAGTAAAAGTAGAAGTACTCAGGTATTGTACTTGAGTAAAGGTAGAAGTACTCAGGTATTGTACTTGAGTAAAGGTAGAAGTACTCAGGTATTGTACTTGAGTAAAGGTAGAAGTACTCAGGTATTGTACTTGAGTAAAAGTAGAAGTACTCAGATCTTGTACTTGAGTAAAAGTAGAAGTACCAGAGTGTAGGAATACTCTATCACAGTAAAAGTCCTGCATTCAAAAAGTTCCTCAAGTGAAAGTAGAAAGTATTCTCATCAAAATATAGTGAAAGTAGCGACAGTAAAAGTAGTGATTGAGCAGATTGGTCCATTTCAGAATAATATATATATGTTTTATAATGATTGATCATGAAAGTGTTCTCAAAGCTGGTAAAGGTGCAGCTAGTTTGAATGACTTTGTATACTGCAGGGTAGCTTGTGAATTTACTCCAGCTGGAACTAAAGTCTGATTTAACACTTAATTAGATTTCACATCATTCATCCAGATCTGAAAGTAACTAAAGGGATTAAATACATGTAGTGGAGGAAAAGTACACCATGTACCTCTGAACTGTAGAGGAGTAGAAGTACACCATGTACCTCTGAACTGTAGAGGAGTAGAAGTACACCATGTACCTCTGAACTGTAGAGGAGTAGAAGTACACCATGTACCTCTGAACTGTAGAGGAGTAGAAGTACACCATGTACCTCTGAACTGTAGAGGAGTAGAAGTACACCATGTACCTCTGAACTGTAGAGGAGTAGAAGTACACCATGTACACCATGTACCTCTGAACTGTAGAGGAGTAGAAGTACACAGTAGCAAAACATTGAAATACTTAAATAAAGTACAAGTATCTCAAAATTGTACCCACGTATAGTACTTGTTGAGTTTATGAACTTAGTTACTTTACACCAGATGCCATAAAGATAGAAAGACTACGCCTTGCACAGAGGCATGAAAATACATTTTCAAAATGCTCAACAGCCAGAATTATAAACCGACTGCTACACAATTACAATAAATGCTTTTATATATTTCTATTGGATGTGACTCTTTGGCGTTTCTGTTATTATTACCTGCTGCTTTAGTTGTTCTGACTGCTAAAATCCTCAGTTATTCCTCATTTTAAAGCCGATATTCCGTGGGGTCGGGGGGCTCGGGTCCTTGTCACCTTTTCCATACCTGATGAGTTTGCCTCCCTGACTGCAGTTGCTTTAGCGTGTAGAAGCTAGTAAGCCTACTATTTGATTTGTTTTAGGTAGGCACTACATGTTTCATATGCAGACCTTATTTTCCTGTTCCATGTTCAAATAAACTATTTTCAGTGGTCATTTTTTTTTGGTCATGGAAAATTAGGTTAAGGTCATTGAGAAGTCTTGGAAAAGTCATTGGTGAAAAAGTGTATAAACCCTGATGGGAGCATTAAAGTGTCTTTTTGGTAAATCCAACTTAGCATTTAGTCAGAAACCCTGTCTTACTTCAGGGGGTCCGCGGGGTCTTAAAAAGTATTAAAAGTTGATCAATCAATTTAGCGAAAATGAAGGCTATTAAAAAGTATTAAACGGCATTTTCCAAGGTATTACATTTTATATCTTGTTTTCAGTAAGTACATAAATTGTCCAAAGAGGTTGTATTCTACAGTGTGCCTGAATGTAATCATTGCGTAGGTCAGGGTTGCCATCCTCATTTCAAAATAAACGTGGATTTACGTAAAAAACTATTTGTTCGGGTGTTTTGTTTGATTTTAAACAAACAAAGTCTTGGCTTTCAGAATATGAAACTTTTATTTCCAAAATCACACGATAAATACATTTTTGAAGCTTGTAAAGGGACGAAGACAGGCACCTCTCCCTCGCAATCTGCTCTTCCGCAGCGCTGCCCCCCTCCCTCCGGCTGACATTATGAAAGAGTATAGTAATCATAGATAACACGGCAGGGTCCGTTACAGTTTGTTTTCATCGGATTTCAATTAAACAAAGTCTTGGCTTTCAGAATATTAAACTTGTTTCAGCAAATTCAGATGATAAATACAACTTTGAAGCTTCGGCATAATTACAAGCGGAGAACGGAGTAACTTAACGTCACTGCAGGCACAACAACAGCCGGTGTTTCTCGTGAGTGTTTTCCCCGGGAAACAAACACAATACGCACAAACGCAAAAATACACAAACACACACACGTAGCCTATACACACACACACACACACACTCGCGAGCTTCCCCCAGACCAGTAATCCAAACTCAAATATCTTCCCTTCGTAGTATAAATTCCACGGGTGGAGCTGTCAATTCTTCCTGGTCCTCCGGACCGCCTGGAAATCTCTTACCGGTACTAAGGACCGGGTAGGACCGGCACACTTTCAACACTGGATAAGGGTGGATATAGCCCCCATTGTTCTGTGTGTCAAAATGGTAGACAGCCCACATACCTACCAATCATCAAACCGTGGGGTCTTATTTCATTACGTGTTGATTTCTATCAACACGTAATGTTGTATCGATGTATATAGAGATGTACTACAGCAAAAGTATTCTCCGTCGGGACTTCCTGGAACAACACCACGCCGTTATCTTGATTCTGATTGGCCAGAAGACATTATCAAAGATGTTCTATTGAGAAGACGATCACTACGTGACAACAGTTTTCAAAACCGTTTCTAGTCTTCGGTATTCTTTTTTTGGCGTGAGAATAGTTTGGGCAGCGTGAGAGCGTGAGATTGAGAGTGAAAGCGTGTGTCACACGCCAGATGCGTGAGAGTTTGCAACCCTGGCGTAGGTGTGCAGTGTGATTCTGTGTAGTTTATTTATGGCATCCCGTTGGATTTGACGTCATCTGAACAGGACATCGCGCGCTCACTGCTTGATAGCGCGAAGGTCCGTTTACGCCGGTTGTTGAACAACATCGTTATGGGGAAATGCAAGCTTGCGTCCAAATGGTTGGAAGATAAGGAGGAAGGACAATCAATACTGTATATCAGGGGTAGGCAAGTAAGTTTGGCCTTGGGCCAATTTTTTGCTGAGCCACAAGATGGCGGGCCAGAACATAATCAAAGCCTAATTCAAGGAATTGATTTTGGTAAGAGGGCGCAGCGCCCCTGTTCCCCGGTTCAGAAAAAACTCTATCGCTGATAACCCTCCATCAACACTCTGATGCGCAGTCAGATCCGCTGATTGGTTCACTGATGATATAGGCGCCCAATCCAGAGCCTCTGGCTAGACCCGCCCAAAGGGAGGCTCGTCCTCTCTAGCCCCATTTCAGTCCCAAAGCCAGGGCTATTATCTGTATTTTATCAGACTTATCTTTTAAATTGAGGTGTAGCCTATTTATTGTTCTCTTCAAAGTTTATTTTTCTCTGAAATGTTAGGGAGGATGGTCCTCCCTTTCCTCAATGGACGAGCCTCCACTGAGTAAAGTAGAGTTATTGACTAGGTAGCAGTGTTATTTAACATACTTTCATTCTGATAAGTATTGTCAAGTTCTCTGGGTTTTTGGCATTTATTTGAGTGTTTGCCCATTTGAGAGGCTTGAGGGGCAACAGAGGACGCATGGACAACTGGAATCCTTGTTCCTTTTCTTTATTTCAACTTTTCAAGGACACATTAGGATTCTTTCAGGTTGAAAACCTTTAAAAAATACCAAAGGACAAAATAAATCAATTACAGCAGTTTTGCTTTGCAATTTAATATATTATAACCTAAATTAATCAGTAACCAAGTATTTTACTCAAACTCAATGTATTTAATAGTTAAATAAGTACTTTAATTGACCTGGTTCCCCACAACCACACATTTGCCATATGTGACCCACTCTATCGAAATCAGTCGAAAGTCGCAACGGCTGTTTGATTTTAAATAAACAAAGTCTTGGCTTTCAGAATATGAACATTTTATTTCCAAAATCACACGATAAATACATGTTTGAAGCTTGTAAAGGGAAGATGACAGCTCTCACTCGCCACTCTGCTCTTCCACAGCGCCGCTTCCCCACCCTCCGCTGACATTATGAATGTAAGCGGATATGTCGGGACAGAATTTATTTTACCAGACAAATTTGAAACTTACCGGTCATGTTTCAATAATAATAATAAGAATGGTGGAGCAGAGTTTCCGTTGGCAGGTAATCACCGGACTATGACCGGATATGCTGATGTTTAAAACTCAGTTAATGGGGCTCATTTTTATATTGCTTCAGTTTATAATCGTTACAGATCGAAAAGTTCAGATTCATTTTTCAATAAATGATTCCACAAACAACAAAAAACATCATTATTACATTCAAACAAACTAGCCTAGGCTAGATGAAGTACATTATTCAAAAGTTTACATTAACTTTGAATAATAACACGGGAGAAACGGATGCTCTCTTTTCCCCTCTCCCTCCCTCTCTCCTGACAGCCCGTCAGTTTCTCATGCAGCTCGCTAAACAGTGGGCGGGGCTTCAGGTGATTATGCAGAGCTGCGTGTCTCCGTCAGACTCAGCAGCTGATCTGATCTCTCTCGGTCCGGTTATACTTCACTCGCGTGTATGACCATATCGATCAGATCCAGCTCTCCTGATCGGCCTTTATAGAGAGCACCGATCAAACTATTAAGAGTGAATATCGGCCGATAATGACCGGCGGCCGATCGATCGGCGGCTAACGGAAACCCTGATGTGCGACTGTCGGTCCTATGTTGTAAATGTTTTTTAAATCTCAATAATATTTTATTTTTTATTCTCAAAATTATGGGCCAAATATTATTGCTGGCGGGCCAACAATGGCCCGCGGGCCGCCTGTTGCAGACCCATGCTGTATATAGTCAATGTGAGGTAAAGTGTGTCGCCAATGTAACCGGTTAAAACTCCAAGTGGCAATGAGGTCTTAAAATGTGTGGAAAGGGTCTTCAAAAAGGTCTTCAAAGGTGTTACATCTGACTTCAGGATTCCTGCATATACCCGGTCTGACTTGTTGTTCATTTAAAGGGCTATTGTTCATCGTGTAGTAAATAACTTATTGTGTTTAACTACAGGTGGATTTCCCAAGAAACCTGGCCAAGTCAGTGACCGTGGAGTGAGACGCAACATTCATCACAACAACAGAAGCCAGGCGGACGCTCACTCATACAGACGGAGAGGGAGCGCCTGTATGCAGAAAGCAACGTGTTATTTTTAATGCAATCTTTTACCCAACAGTTGTGTATCCCACTGTTGCATATCCTCACTGTCTATATTTTCCTAGAATCCAATGGCATCGTTGTTGTTTTACCGTTACAGAAGCAGTTGTCTGTGGTGGGGAGGTCTGGGCTGGTTGTGAATCTGTAGCAACTGACGGTTACATATTTAGTTGTGCTGATTAGCATCACTAGGAGACAGGAGTTGGGTTTTACAGACATTCATGGTTTTTGTTTTTCTCTTCCTTTCCTGCAATATGGATATTTTTCTTTGGCAGCTAATCATTTGAAGTGTCTTTAATCTATAGCAAACGACCGCCTTAATTCATTCCAAGCCACAGGTCGTCACGTATTGGTAATTGCAGCGCAGTTTGCCTGCGTTTACCTTGTTACACTTTCTTCTGAGGACTCTCATCTCAAAGGAGCAAAATCACAGAAAAAGCTTGAAGACACTGCTGTGTAAGGAATCTTCTTGGGTAGGTTACACAAGTTTGTCCTTTGTATGAACCTTGCGTTTCAATATGAAACCCTAGTCTTCTTGGTGGGATTGGTTTGCGAGAAGAAGCCTCTTACTCAGAGTGTGAGATTGTGTTACCTCACACTCGCGCTTCTATTACTTTAAAGCTTTTTCTGCATAATGACTCTTATACTGACCTTATTGCTGAGCTAAGGTTTACATTTAAACTGAAGTGAGATGAAGTTACTGACATGGAGTAGAAGTTTCCAGCCCACGCCTCTCCACCACGACTCCTGCAATTGGGACCATTTGTAGCTAACCTTTTTCTTTTCTTATATTTAATTTCTTTTCTTTGTATTATTGAAGTTACTGTGATTTAAAATGTGAATCTTACTGTCATTTGAAATGTCCTGTCGTACCAAAAATCACTTTGGCAGTTGTAAACCAAAACATATATGTTCATCGTATATTGTAGCCAAACGTGTACTGATGTTGGTAGATTGTGTCATGGAAGGATGCTTTGAGGCCTAAAGCGGACATGTATAGTTTTATGGCAGGGTGTCATGCTGCAGATGTTTATTTAGATAAAAAAAGTCAGCTGTGTGTGACCCATAATGTCTATTGGAAAGGGAGATGTTGTACACACACACACACAAATATATTTATCTTGCTTATGCAATCCAGCCTTAACTTTAATTTCTTCCCCCCCTTCATTGAGTTCCTCCTGAACCAGTGTAAGGTTTTGAAAACTGGACAATGTTACAGGTACAACAACAAAAAAAGCACGTAGATGCGGTTAGCAGATTTAGATTTCTTGACTGGAGGCGTTGACAAAAGATGCTGCACTGAATCCTAGCAACATCTGTTACTGAGGGCATGTGGCACTATTCATTAGTGGACCCGATGCAATAAAGTGTCAAGTACTTCCCTTTAAAGTGTCCGAGTTCATTTGTTCAGAAGTGCGCAGTTCATTATGTGCATTCTTGTGAAGGTGCCACACATCCTGACAAAGATGCCAGCAAACGTCAACATTTTATTAGAATGAAAACAGGCAGTAGAAATCAACTTATAACATTCTGTATGATATTAAAAGTTAAATAAATGGTCATGGTGGAGGCACTGGGTCTAAGCGGCGAGTTGCCAGGGTCAGGATGATGGTCATGCAAACAGAGCGTGAACGTTGGCAGAGATCAGGCCCGACATGCAGCGCTGACTTTAACCACCGAACAGCTCTCCCTCCTCCCCTGCACACACAGCAGCTGGTGTTTCTGAAGGTCTGATGGAGCCCAGGTGGAGCAGCTCGAGCGTCCATGTTGGTCCTGCCTCCTTCGTGAGAGCAGCACACACCTGCCAGCGTGAGCCTGAGGAATGTATTCAGGCTCAGCAGGGTGGAGAGGTAAAACGGTAAGCTGTTGGTGAAGGCAAGTGCAACCTTCAGCAAGATCTCGCTGCACTGACTAACCACAATGATGTCTTCCTGTGCAGCCGCAGAGTAGTTTCTGAAGCTGGCCACCGCGCTGATGAAAAACGTCCTCCATTCTCCAACCACAAAGAGCACATGGCTGTGGGTAGTTTAGCACACACAACTGCTTTTTGATGGCAGAGTGATTGGATAATAGGTAGCAGGTGTTTTAACCAACGAGATCTTCTGCGACATGGTTGATGGAACACAGCACAGGTGTATTCAATAACGCTAACGATGGGTCCAATTGAGCCACCAATGATATCCAAGAGCCTGAACACCTAAATGGATCAAAGCCACGGCCGGATTAACCATATGGGCAACCTGGGCAAGTGCCCAGGGACCCTTGAGCAAAGAGGGCCCTCAGTGACAAGATAAAAAGTGTGTATATATATATATATATATATTGGTTTTTTTCGGGCGCAACCTCACTCATTGTACATTGTTTTAAATTACACTCTTCGCCATAAATAACACAGCTCTTCTATAGGGTCAAATTACTGTAGGTCTCTGTACTGTAGGTCTCACTATGTATGCGCTCAACTTTATTACTACGCGGCAGCGGTGTATAGCCGAATCACAGCCCCACCCTTGAGCAACCACACAATTTCACTACATATTTTACTTTTGTAACTCTCAATGTTTGTGACTAATAGAACTCCTCGTGTTCTTGTGCAGCCAGCCAGTCATATTTTGGCATTAAGTGGGGTGCTGCTCTGAAGTTTTGATTGATATTACCTAGGTCTTCTTGAGCCATACACTGTCTTGAGATCTTATCCATTGTATCTTTGTCTTGTGATTTTTGACTGAAAGGGCAAAAGGCTAGACTTACTTTGGTTGAACTATGTGGCTGCGACCCTGCTTTTGACAAATGGGTGTGCCATTTGACATGCCAGATTGACTGAAAATTCTAAATATTAGTCATGTTGGTAGGCGTAGTGTTACTTGTTGGTATGTGGGTTGGGGGGGGGCATGAGTGCTCAGTGCCCAGGGGCCCCTGGAGGTACTAATCCGGCCTTGATCAAAGCCATGTTTACCTGATTACCTGTGTTTTACTTCCAATAAACCAAAATGTAAACTCTATAAGTGGAAAATGGGAATGAGAAATATGTTGTGTTTCTTCTTCTTTTGGCACATATTTTATTTATTTTAACAAAGACGCTGGTATTTCAGTGTATGTCCTATTTGACAAATGTGCTTCAGAAGACACCTACTGTAGCAGGACATATGGCCACAGAAGCGGTTTTGCCCAGTTAGAGTACAAGGTGTTTATATTTTGTCTATCTGGACAAATCAAAATGAACGCTGAGTTCAAAGTTAGGTATGTTTCAAGAATGGGTGCTGCTCTAGGTTTGGGCTCGGTATGGCTCTACGACTGTTGTGATCTCATAGCAAGTGGGGCTGTAACGGTATTTAATGATATTGTGGATATTCGTAGAGTTTAACTACTGGGTGATCTCAGTGAACACATAGCCTATGAGATGATTTTTGATAATGTCATCAACTACGTAAACTAGACCAGACACTTGTGAATGTTGGTTTACCAGAAAAGCTGGCCTCACTAGTCAACCCAGTCTCGCATTTCGTGTTCACCAACACGATTTTTAATCTATTGATTCGTGTTCACCAACACGATTTTCCCCTTTTTTTCGTGTTGCACAACACGATTTTAAAAGCAATGTATTTCTACTGGTAATGACGCTCATGGAAGCACGGCATTCGTTTGTGTCGGCTGCCCTTAAAGGCAATGTGAGCGTCCATTCTCATTGGATAACGGAGAATTGTACACCCGGAAGTAAGTATTCCCCTTACTGTCGATTGATTTTACAGTGATATCTGCACTACTCATCGACTAAAAAACACCAGATTATCCTTGTTAATTACACAACATTGATTGGTTTAAATTGTGTGCAATGCTTTTGTATTTTTCCCCTTCGATTCGGAGAAACAAATATTTTTTCGGAGTAAAGGATGGCAGAAGACACTACACTACCCAGAATCCCCAGCTATCGTTTGGACTACACCATGTGCTCTGTTTGACAAACCCCGTTTTTTTTCACCATTCATTCCAATGGCTGGCGTCTATGTCACGTGATTATGGGCATGGATATGTCTCATAATTATTTGTGTGAACATAAAAATAATGTGTCTGTAAATATGTGATTTGTAAATGTAAAACAACATCCACAAATGCATTTAAAAGATTTGCAAACTCACAAATACATTTGCAAGTGTAAAACGGATCTGCAAATATGCTAATATATGCTAAATATGTTCACAAATTAAAAAAAGATCTGTGAATATCTCTTTAACATTTACACCTTTCGATCAGGCATTTGTGAATCCAATTTGTATTTGTGGACCAAAAATGCGCTTGCGGATCTCAAATCTCTGTTCACGGATCTCAAATCTCTGTTCGCGGATCGTCTTTTTACACACACGGAATATTGAGACATATTTTCCGCCGGTCTCGGCTAAAATCTACTCGTGTCACTCGGTTATTTTCGGAAACCACGTGATGGCCTGCTAATGGCGACATTTCCGCATGATTTCAAAGTAAGAGCATGATGGTTTGTTTAATGCTCTGTTTTTGTATTATAATGAACAGCGGAACGTTAGATGCATTCTTCATCACCATCACCATCATCATCATGTTATAGATGAGCTGCTCCCCCGGGACCCGAAAGTGGCGTATAGCCTGCACTTCAACATCAACGAAAGTGCTCGATATATGCTATATTGAATCAATAACACAAACTAACTGTATCACTATAACATGATAGCGATAGCTAACGATAGCTGGGGATTCTGGGTAGTGTAGTGTATTCTGCTATCCTTTACTCCGAAAAAATATTTGTTTCTTCGAATCGAAGGGGAAAAATACAAAAGCATTGCACACAATTTAAACCAATCAATGTTGTGTAATTAACAAGGATAATCTGGTGTTTTTTAGACGATGAGTAGTGCAGATATCACTGTAAAATCAATCGACAGTAAGGGGAATACTTACTTCCGGGTGTACAATTCTCCGTTATCCAATGAGAATGGACGCTCACATTGCCTTTAAGGGCAGCCGACACAAACGAATGCCGTGCTTCCATGAGCGTCATTACCAGTAGAAATACATTGCTTTTAAAATCGTGCTGTGCAACACGAAAAAAAGGGGGAAATCGTGTTGGTGAACACGAATCAATAGATTAAAAATCGTGTTGGTGAACACGAAATGCCATGAGACTGGGTTGTAATAGTGCTGACAAAGTCTGGAGACAATCTTAAATGAACTGTCAGTCACTTATTAAGGTCTGTGGTAGTTCATCTCACATCTGAATGTTTCATACTGATGAAGAACACCACCCAAATGTCTTGAAGACATTTTTTTTTTTTAAAGGCAGCAGTCAGTATAACACTAGTGCCTTTGTTGTTGGGTTTGTATCATATGGGAGACGTCTGTGTAATAGTAATAATATGTGATGTAATGTTTATAAAGTATATGCTGGACATATGTGCTGTAATTCTTAACACAGCCTGGAAACAAAGCTGGCAGCAGACTCCAGACATCTTGCATTGGGTTTGTCTGGCATTGAATATTCACAACTTGATCTGAAATGTCCCTGCAGATTGTCAACATCAAATCATAATCAATGTCATTTTCTGTGAAACATTCAGAAGCTGCAGATCCTTATTTATCTCTGTCCTGTCCACTGTCCCCAGAATTTGTCGCAAACACTTTCCCTGCAGCCTGTCCACATTTCCTGAGGATTAAATGGTGTCTAATATTTTCCGAGATAGCTCACTCCGTTCGTGCATGTGACATAATGCAACATATGAACATCTGGGATTAGTTAGCCATGCTCTGCATATTCTGTTCTCCCTTTTTTCCATCACAGCAAGGGAGTGAGGTGCTCTGTGCTCTTTGCAAACAGCCCCTGCCCACTTTGTAAACCCGGTGATCCCAGTGACAATATCAGTTTTCTTTCTTACTGTTATATAAAGGAAATAGGAGGAAAAGTTCAATTAGAGTTTTACCATTATATCTCCAATTACTGTAGAATGAATGGCATGTTGTAGACATTCTTTAAAGCAACCTTATTATTCGTTCTGGGGTTTTCCTTTTCCTGTAGTGTGTTATAGGTTTTTGGGCATGTGGTCTGCAAAGGCTACAATCTTTAAGTGGAGTTTTCACCCTCCATGTTTCCATATTGTCAGCAAGTATATCACAATGGTCTACGGATGAGTAATTGTTAAAGAGAAATACAGAAAGACAGAATCCACTAAAGTACATTTAAATTGTTTACTTTCATTTTGAAGGAGACAAACAAAGTATTCGACTGTATCGCTGGAAATTAGAAAACGTTCCTTTGAGTTTTGCCGTGACATTCAAGACTCTGAGGAGCAGGCCATTGCAATCTGCACTTAATTTAGCAGAAACTCCTCTGATCTTATATCAACTTTTATTTAATCTAAACTTGACTTTGTATGGCCCATGAGACGGCATTGCTAACATCATGTTCCATGCTTGGAGGAACTAAAAGCACCTTGTGCAAGAAAACAGATGATTCTGTTTAAGTGAATTAAAATGGCTGTCACAATATGTAAAGTAGACTCTTTCTATTTGACACACACGCAAGCATCTATATCTAAACACATGGTTATATCAAAAGTATTGTTTAGATAAAACCTTTTGCTAGAGGCCATGTGTGGAAGATAATGCACAGCTTTTCCCTGACTCTTTATCCACATAATAGGTGGAGCATATGCAGCGATCACAATCATCTTGGTAAGGTTAATTTAAATCATTCTTTACTCTGATGATGAGCACAAAAAAGGCCCAGATGTGACCCACAATGTTTACTATGGCATAAAAATAGGTTGCATTGCTGTTTCAATACGCTGAACAGCATTTTTGCTAACCTCAAAAATATGTCTACTCGACAATTAAAAACAACAACAAAAATGCATTTATGTTGTATAAAACAAGGTAGACATGTTATAAAAAGAACAACTTAAACATTATTGCATGCAATCGCTCAACATTCAAGAGTACAAAAATGTGTGTTTTCAGAATCTTCTAAGTCATCCTAAATGTGTTGTATCTGGAACATTTGCAACTTGAGTCTCTTATCTCTTATCAGGAAATGTTATAGACACATACTTTAGTGTAATGATCATTTTGAACATAATTTCCTCCTTGTACAGAGGCTTCAGTTCAAGCTGTTGTTCCTCTGCTTGTTCAGGATTCGTCCAATCGTGCGTGCGCATGCAGGGGACAACAGGGCCTGCAGCAGCTCCGAGGACCATGAACCAAATGTCTTTCAGCCGGCCTGCATGACCTCATTTTTAGGGAATGTCTGTGTAATTCAAGCATCAGAAATTGCACTGTTAGTCTTCGTGTGTACGCTGTAGACAAACAGCTGAAAACAAGTCCTCACTGCTTCAACTTCACAAGGCAGGAAGGCAAAAGCCCGCGCTCACAGGTCCTCGCAGGTACAATCAAGGGTGGTCATGTGCTGATTGTTGAGGGGACTCAATATCATTTATAAAATACTTTAAAATTCTCCACCCTCTGCTCCCAGAGCTTTACAGGCCGGGGCGAGGTGGAGGACGGGCAGGTGGAGGGGCGCGTCCCGGAGGAAGTGCCTGAGGAAGAGGAGGCAGGGAACCAGTGGGCGAGGCGGAGGGTGGGGGGGTGGGAGGAAGAGCTGGAGGGTCAGGTATGTACAGGTTGGTCAGAGGAAGAGCCCGGGTAGGAGGTGGCGTGTAGGGGGGAGGCGTGTTGGGAGGGGAGCAGGTGGGAGGAGGGGTGGGAGGCAACAGTGGGAGGCTGGAGAACGATGGAGATGACGGGGGGCTGCTGGGGCTCGGAGGGAGGGTGCCCTGCGGGGGAGGGGGGCTTTTGGGAGGGTTGTAGATGGGAGATGGGTGCTGGTTGTAGTCTCGGTAGGCAGGAGAGGGAGACTTCATGCGGGTGAAGTTCATGCATCTGCCCTGAAATTCGAAAACAGATTTTAGAGGAACATTTAGTGACATAACAAAGATGTAATATAAAATAAGATGTCATTATGTTTTCCTTTGAAGGGCCTTATTATGCTTTTCGGGTTTTTCCCTTTCCTGTAGTGTGTCTTATAGGTTTTAGTGCATGTTAATGGTCTGCAAAGGCTAAAATACCAAAGTTCCCTCCAGAAGAAGCTTCTCTCCCACTGGAGATTTTTTAAACATAGCATCTAAACATGTAACAGCAGTGGCACACACATGAACCTGAGGATAAATGAGCATATGGCATCCAAAAGAGGGTTTTATTTGGATTTCAGTCACTCTAACTATCCCCACACAACATTTTAAATTCTCTTCACCACAGTTTGTTATCTATCCTATATTTAACCGAATATCTCCTGCAAAGGAATCGAGGTTTTATGATGGGCGGCAGGTACATATCATGTCATATACAAGTACAAATGGGAACGAATAACATAAAACAACAATAGGCACTAAGGCCAAAGGTTGTATACATTATCAGATATCTTTTGAAATAATCTGTAGGTCTACTATGTTAGTCACCATTCACATTCAGACAACCATATGTGGGGATACATTATCGTTTAACTGTTCTGTAGGCTTCTCATTTACCTCTTTTGTCAGAAATATTAACCTCATAGTCTTGGATCTTGGAAAAAGTCATTGCTGCTTGAAATAACACACACCTTTTTCTTCTTTCACAGCTGTATTGAAGATATAAAAATGTCCCTTGCTGCATATTGTCACAATTCGCATGGACTGATGAATCCAGCAGATGGTTCTGTGACTCGCACTTGAAGTCTTTCCAGTTGTCCACACACACCTACATGTTTTAATGTAAACACACCTCTACGAATGCTGTATTTCTTGATTAAAGCTTTTAGGTTTAGCTAGTGGGCTCTACTCAACTTGACAAAAGAACCTGCCATCACTCTCCCCCTGTCCAAACCAATGTGAGGTCATGCTAAAGAGACGATCATATTCCAGAAACACGCTCCGCCCTGGGAGCAGCTGCAGGATCAGGGAGTAGCTTTGGACTGATAAGAGATGACAGCGCTGCTCTGTGCCTCTGATAGAAAACCCAAAAGGTCTGTCAATCCTGATGAAAATATGTTATAGAGAATTGTTTAAAGATGTCTAATGCATTTTTGTTCCTGCTATGTGCCCTGTTTGATTCCTTCACTAATTACTGAAAACACTAGTTTTGAGAGGCTCAGATATTTACAACACATGACGGGAACCTGACTTTAGTTTCTCTCAGGCATGCAACCGGCCTCCTCCCTCCCACCACTGCATTCATTTAGGGGAAGTTATAAAAGCAGGGCTTTGACAAGAGTCTCCTAATTGCAACCAGAGTGAGCTTGTTTACTGCGAATCATCAAGGATGCTAGAGCCGTGCTGTTTTTCCAGTGCACTAATGAAGAGCTTAATGGAGTGGAGGACTCTCTGGTGCACTTCAGTTTACAGAGTGGTGTGTTAGATGGACTGAGTGTACTGGGGGAGAAAAGCAAGGGATGTGACTGTGAATATAATTTCATTGTTTCAATGAGAGTAAAGTAGTTTCACGTTCAAGGCTGGTGATTCACCATTAGGCCTCAGCTTCCCTGCTTACATCATCTGAGCATTTCATGTCAAATACTAACTGCATGTGACCTGGAACCAAGACACACTGGCCTTGCTGACTGTTTGGCAAGTAAACAAGAGATTATTACATCTATTACAATAAACAATATTTTATTTAACTTAACATTCTTTTTTTCTTTTTTCCATAGTCTACTTAATTAGAATTTTTACTTGCACAAATGTATTTCCTTTTTCTTGTATGTCTAAGTCGTTTCCTGCTGTCCACTTCTGTTGTACATTGCACTTTTGGAGAATGTCATGATGCCAAAGTTTCAATCATAGCCAAACCCATAGTTATTGTAACGCAACACGTTGTGGTACCATATCAGATTTTAGTTAGTAAGATGTTGTTGTCTGCTAGTTTATGAAACATGTTAAAATGAACACTTACAAAGTCTGACATCTTCAAAACACTGTATGATTCTATGACATACAGTCAGTGTATCCCTTACTTCTAAGGCTTGCACTGTCTGCACCATCACATCAGATAGAGGGGTGCCCACACTTTTTTGGCTGGTGAGCTACTTTTGAAATGACCAGCTCACCGAGGTCTACCACCCAAAAATAAAATCCCAAATTGCAAGGGTTGCTGAATAACACGTTTTATTTAAACATGGGATAATAGGGCTGCAACAAACGACTAATTTGATAATCGATTAATCTATCGATTAATGAAACGACTAATCGACTATTCGGACTATTACTGTATGCCTTGCACAATTTCTCAAACGCTCTTGTTTAGCCATCAACTTTTAGATTTAGCTTGAGGTTGTTTAAGGCATGTGGAAACTAACAAAGAAGACAATAAAGATGAATACTTGATTCAAAAATACATATATTAATAAATTAACTTAACAAATTGTTTACAAAACTAACATTGCTTTTTATTTAAATTAAATAAATAATATTTCACATCAAAAGAAACAACAATGTTTTAACAAATCGTATTAAATAATCTGATGACAGAACTGTGAACAGAATAGCTGAAACTTGTACTCTAAAGAGTAGCTCAGTTTCCTCTAATCATTAACCCATGTTTGTATCATGTAGTTAACTGCGTGTGTTGCTGCTAGCATACATAACACCTGACGTGGAAACGTTACTCGTGGATGGGGGGGCTACAGAGCTGCTAGAAACAGTCGAGCCCGGTGCATTCCTCCGTCTGGATGTGGTGCACTTTTGATAAATGTTTAGACACATTGCTCGTGTTACCGCCCTCACATGCTGAACTCTCTTGGCAACGAGCATTGTCCACCTCAAGACGGGTAACATTTAACCACACCTTGGAGCGCTTCTCTCCGCCATCTCCTCCGTGTGTTGCTGCTTGTAGCAGCTGTGTGTGTAAACTGCCCCGCCCCCTCGCGCACAGACGGGAGAGAGAGAGATCTCGTCTCGATTGGAAAGATCAAAAATACACCGACATTTGTTTGTCTTTTTGCATGTTAGAAACGAGTTGGCGACACTAAAGACTGCGAGATAATATTTGTGTAGCAATAATACATGACCTTTCTCTTTCTCAACTCGCTACTCGGAGGGAAGTCGCTGTCATATGCCTTGTGAACACTCCGATAATGCCTCTCCATGTTACCTTTCTTTGGCAGAGCGACGCTTGCTTTACAAATAAGGCAAATAACCTTTGAATGTGACATCACAACAAAATATTCTTCCTCCCATTCTGGGTGGAAGTGGCATGTCTCATTTTGTTGTTTGTCTCTTGTTTGTCTTGTCTCTTGTTTCCCGGCACTTGACTGATTTTGTATCGCTTTGCATTCTGGGAGAACAGACTGGAAAGCGATAGGTCGCTTTTTCTGTCAATCAAGTAAACTCCTGAATTATGTGGCAGGGAGGAGGGATCAAAACCTGTTTTGTCTATTTTAACGGAGCTGGATATTTTTTTTTTTGAATGACTCGCGATCTACCAGCATTGCCCCCGGTCGACGTACTGGGCACCTCTGAGATAGACATATGTGATTACATCTATTGCGTAGTTTAAAGCACATTGCCAAACTACACATCAGCTTGAGATATCATAGTTAGTATCTCAAATAAATCAAATGTTAACGGGGCAGTGTTATTCCTCCTCTACCTGTGTTCCTGTGGGTTAAAACCGCAGCACTTGACAATGACTTCTCTGAGCCATGACCACATGAGTTACATCCTTCCCAATTCAGCTATATACTCTTCTTGACTTCTTGAGTGTCAAAGCAGCTGTGTGCTATTCAGCTGTGGGAAAATAATAGAAAACCAGCTTTTCCCCAAACTATTAAAGGCCTGTGTTTAACAGCTGACATTGCTTTTTAGGATTGTTTATACATTCACAATTGAACCAGACTACATTTAGTATAGGAAATATGTGAAATGTACAGTTGGCAAAACATGTGAAAGTTTCTGCTAATCTTTTTTGACTTTGAGGGTAATGGCTGCTGCTCTTATATCACCATGTCTTACTTAGGGTAAGATGGAGCAGTACATAAACGCTTGTGGGTTAGGCATTATTATATGCAGGCTTCCCTCAGACTTGTAGATCCCAGAGTCTCAGACTTCACATCAGCTGCCAACTGTACAGGTCATCACATTGCTACAGCTGGCCCGTGAAGAATTACATTTTCATAATGACTTCCCCAGACGTCTTTACATTGCAGTGCACTGTATTCAGTCTAAATCCTAACTCACCGCAGGTTTTCCCAAGAGCCTCTACGCTGTGCACAATTCATTGCTAACAGCTGGTTCATTTTCTCAACATTTTCAGATACAAAATAATCCTGTCCGTTGCCAAATGCTGACACACAGCCCAGGTCTGATGTCAGCATGCACGCTTCATGCCTGATTGTGCAGCTTTGAGTTGTTCTTACCTTGTCACCCGGATGAGGTCTCATTACAGACACACGGTCGTAGCCTTTTCTTAAAAGCACCCACAATGCATCCAGTTTGCTCTAAGGAAAAATAGAAGAAATCGAACTTTGAAACCAATGCAATAAAGTAAAGTAAAGGACCTTTATTCTTAAGATGCAGTTTCTGCTATCAATCGATTTGTTTTCTCTCCTGGTCACAGCTCTAAACCTCACCGAACTGCAGTGAAATGACCCATTTTATCCAATCGCTAAAGCCACTTCACAGTGACCAACTAAATGGGTTTCAGTTCATTGTGAGCAGACTCTTCATAGTTTTGAAAGAGTAAATACTTTGAGGATAAGGGCAGCTGTTTTCCCTCACAGAACTGCTGGCTGTGCAGCTCCGCTCCCTGGAGGTCAGTCCAACAGGGGTCTGGTTCCTATTATCAATCCCCCGCTGACTGCTGGCTTCACAGCGACTCCCTTAACCCCTGCTGGTCCTGCAGGATGGGACTGTGTGCCAATAGTCACCTTAGCACTAATACCTTAACACATCTCATGCTAATTCCCCTGGAGCGTGTTAATAACTCTATCCTCAGCCACATTATCATGGAGTAATTTGTTACAGATGTTTCACTTCATGCAGTACACATGCTTACAGCTGGAAGAAAGAAAAACATTTGTCTCAGCATGCTATTAAACAACCATGAATGCTTTGATTAATGAAATGTAAGCTGAGCTGTTTTCCCTGACTTCTTCAAACAATTATCTCCCAAATCCTCCTCCATTGCTTTTTTAATGTTGAGCAGTTGAAACTCATCAGTCCTTATTATTTGTTGATAGCACACATATCAGTTTACAGTCCACATATTTACAAGTATTGCAATAAGCCGTACTTAATTCTAGTGTACTTTTTTCCTTTTCCATTCTGTTTTATATTTTCAATTTTGCGTGTACATAATCTACTTCTCCATCCATCTTCACTTGCACCGTTGTGGCATTAGCACTACTCTCTTGCACTATCTTTGTCTTTTCTTCCTTTTATGTCTTGAATATATTGTAAGCTGCACTGAAGCAAGAGCCTGAGACTTAAGATATTACCATTTTCCATTCATCTACTGTACGATTCAGCTTTTGAATCTTTGAATCTTGAATCCTGTATGTATGTGCCCTTTTTAGATGTTGTCAACGAGGACGTTTGAAAGAGCATGTGACCAAACGCATCCTCCTCCTGGCTGTTTCTGTTGGTTTCGTACCTGGATGGGTGAGTACCACTTCCTGGGCCCGGGGGGTTTCTGCATGCCGTTGTTGAGGACCCGCGTCGGTGCGTCCACATACTCCTGATCAGGCATCTTCACTTTCGCATTTTTGGCCTTTTCCAGCTTTGCTCCTTCTTCGGTGGACCCTTTCTCCCCCCAGCGGACCTGATCATATAGCATAAGGAGGGTCGAATGACGTATCATTCAAAACATCTAATGTTGTACGTAAGTGGACATTTAGGGGAAAAAGGGTTCATTATTAGGGCGGTAACAATTTCAACTAAACAACTAACGTGGCCAATTTATTCATGCTAACAATCTGACAGAGATATCTATAGCACATTTGTTTGAAAATAATTAGCAATGCTATTAGTCATCTTTATATTTGTTGATTGTGCGCTTTATTTCTTTTGTTGGCTAATTAGTTACGCTCACATGTGTATGTGTAGGAGGTGAAAAGAAAGTGTGTAACCCTAACCAAAGTTAAAACTGATTTAAAAAGGACTTTTACAACATAGGCATATCAACATGATATCAATACTTTTTTTATTTTTTTAAATATCACGGTTATAGGAAATGTTAATACACCTAGCAAGATGGATATGATTATGAATCTGTCCTTGAAATATATCGATAACATGCTTAATTTCAGTGAAGGGCAATTAGTGAAGTGAATTTCATTTAAAGCGTTAAACTTTTTGTAAGTGTTTTGATCTTAAATCAATCAACTCTAGAGATGCTTTCAGCAACCCAAATGATAAACATGTAACATCTCAGCATGTTGCTTCTATGGTTCCTATCCTTTTGAATCTCACCTCCATCCTTTTAATTCCCCCTACTCCTCTTCCTCCGTAGTAGGATGCATCCACCGTCGGCCATTTCTTCTTAGGGCCTTCAAAGTCTTCATCATCCTGTGGAGAAGTGACAGCAAGTACATTTTATTATGATATAATTAGAATTAAGCCATTTGACAGTCTAGCTAGCTAAAAATTAAAGCACCATAAAAGGGAAATGTGTTGTTTTTACATGAATGGGTACATGAGCTACTATTAATGCCCTTTAATTGGTCAACAGTAAATACTTCTTTCTCCCCTCTTAACTCAAATCTCTTCTTTTGTGCTGGTTTCCGGATCAGAGGAAATCACAAAGCCAACTTGTTATGTTTTAGTACTTTATTAAACCCAGTCTGACTCATAATCTAGCAGGATGTGAGGCCTCGGTTGTTATTCGAGTCTGCTTTTGGAATAGATTTACCAGTTAAACCTTATTTTCATTATATTTGGTGCAAATAAATGCCGCCTGATGCATCCCACAGTTGCATGTCAGCCTACTCTTATTGCATTTTGAGTGTTAGCAGTCAAAATGTATTTTAATGACATGATTGTGTTGATGTTATTCGTCAGTTTTATTGAATTTTAAGTCCAAATAACTCCAGATTAAGAGAGATTTGGAAAACATGCATTGAAAACATGCAACATAATGAGCATTTAGGGTCAGGATTTCACTGTTGTTCTAAAAGGGCGTTAACTCACATTGAATGAATGACCAAATGAGTCAAATCTGAGTTTATTGCCAAGAAGGGAATTATGCCACATGGTCATAGAGGTTTCGAATGTCTGGATAAACTGAGGACTTACACGACCTAACCACTGGCAGCTGTCTAATTCTTTAATAATGAGCTTTTCTCTGGAATCACAAGAAACAATGACGATGGCGCTCCTACCGAACTCTCCTCCTCCGCAGGAGGCGGGGGTTCGTGGATGATCTGTGCAGGGGGGAAAAAGAAAATAGCATTGGTGGAATATTGTGATACGTCAGAAAACAATGAAAAGTCACACATCTATCAAATGTTTTTTCGTAGGATCTGCATGTCACAACTATGACATCCTCCGTGTGCAACAAGAGGGTTACACAACAACACATGGCTAAGGAGTTGTTTTTTCCTATCTCTACTTCACAAAAGCGATGCACTGACACAGAAATCTGCTTTCCAGATTGTTTTGCTGGCCTGAGGTTGTTGATTCGGAGAAGGAAAGAACGGCCCCTACACACGGCGGCGTGCGTTGCCGCTTCAACGCTTCTGCCCATTCACTTTGAATGGGGTGACCTCACGATTCGCCGAACTGCATTGTGAGAGCAAAGCGTAGCTTCTCTCGCGCTGCTCGCTGCAAAAGTAGAGCAATGTTCTACTTTTGCCGCCTCGACGGAGGCGTCAGCCAATCAAATCCCGCGTATGCAAATCTGACAGTTCAAGCGCTAGCCAATCAAACCGTGTGTATGTTGGGAGAGCCAGACCGCAGTTATTTCCCATATGTCAAAAAATTGAGGAGAAAATTATCGTGGCGTTAGGGAATCACCCGGTATATGACCAGTCCCTCTTTACATACAGGGATACAACCGGAGGAGCCAGGCATGGGGGGAGGTGGCAGAGACAGTGGGTGACACTGGTAGGTTTTCGCCTGTTTGGGGAGTTTATATCCAGTGTACTTCATTTGAATGGACAGCTAGCAAGCATAGACAGTATATTTAGCCAGCATGGATGTAGCATGAATGCTTTGCTTTGTATGTCCGGGGCGGGACATTCATGTGATTGGTTGTTGCTCGCGTTGACTCCCCAAGCTCAAGATATGCCCACCGCCAAGCGGCAACGCACGCCGCCGTGTGTAGGGGCCGTTACGGCCCGTCCACACAGCGACGTGCATTGACGCTTCACCATTCACTTTGAATGGGGTGACGTCACTTTTCGCCGAACTGCATTGTGGGAAGCGACGCGGAGCGTTGCTGGCGTGGCTCGCTGCAAAAGTTGAGCAATGTTCAACTTTTGACGCCTCGGCAGAAGCGTCAGCCAATCGAATCATATGCCAGTACAAGCTCTAGCCAATCAAACCGCTGCTTGTGTGTCAGGGGCGGGAGATTCATGTGATTGGTTGTTGGTCGAGTTTCAGACACGCCCACCGGCAAGCTTCAACGCACGCCGCTGTGTGGACGGGCCGTTACATGCTCATAAATACTGTATTGTTTGCTCTTCCGTTCTATAAGAAGCAATATTATCCATGAAATTGTATAGTACTATTTATACTTAATACATATGTCTGCAGCTGATTAATATCACATAAACATTTATATTTGAACATACAGTTTAGTCCGCACTATGCCCTTGTGTCTTTCCCCTTCTTCACATGAGCTGTCCGTGTGTTTTTCATCATATAAAAAGAGACCGTTTCTTTCACATTAAATGCCCTTGGCAAATAATGCGATTCTGATTCTTATTTGGGATTTTCCTCTGCGCTTCTCCAACCCCTGGCACACCAGACCATCCCCATGGTAACCTCGCATCGCTTTCCTAAACAGAATCACCGCACAGACTTGAATTTGCAACTTCATAGACGAAACAGCCATGTTGTAAAAGCGGACATTTCTGTTTGGCAGCTCTCAACTTTCCCGATCCAGCGCTGGAAACATTGGACTGGATCTTGCAGAGACTCCAAGCTTTTCATTTGAAGGAGAATGCAGATTCTGACAGCGAGCGTCAATGTAAGATATTGCGATGCTGGCAGGAGGACCACTGTCTAAATACTGGCAAAGATATTTTCCTCAAGCATTTCCTCGTTTTACTGTACCTAGAGCAGATGGCTGTCATAATAAATATACTAATCATAAAACCTTTTTTATTTATGACGAGTTATCTTGCGACCAAAAAGTAACAACCAAAACCGGGTATTTAAAGCTTTGGTTTCCACATCACCAGCTGACAATTCTAACTATTACTGATGACGTATTTATTTTTACCAGTTATAGTCCTCCAGTGAATACACTACAGTAATACCGAGAGGTGAGACTTGGAGGTCACCGGCTGTGACCTCTGGAAACACAAATTATTTCTACAGCAGCACAATTACTTAAACACAGGATGGCCTTGACCTCGTCTGGCTGTGGACTAAATTCAGCTGCAGGAATTCAAAAAGACCATTCACCCACACCGACCGTAACTTTCTCACCATGGTCATGATATTCAGGTTAATGAGATGCCTTAGAGGGCGTCAGCCAGACAAAACAAACCTGGAAAAGACATTTCTCTGTGTCCAAATGTCTGCAAGAAACAACGCATTCCATAAGTGTTTGAAGCTACCTACATCTACATCTGTTCGTTTTAAAGAGGGAAGACCAGAAGATATCTGTAGAGCAGCATGTGTGCTGGTGTTTAAAGGTCACCTATTGTGCAAAATCCACTTTTTAATGTCTTGTATACATCAACATGTGTCCCCTTCCCTCTGTGTAAAGAGACTCTGAAAGTTTCAGGAAAAAAGATTCTCTCTCTTTTTGTCCTGATCCATTTATATAAAAACCTGTCTGAAAATGAGCTGATCAGATTTTGGACACTTTATGATGTCATAATAATTTTTTGGCTTGGTAACCATTAGCCAATCACCTTATCACCTGAATCTCCTCCGAGAGCACCATTAGCCACTTTCACACCAAGTACTTTGCCGTACTTAGTGCCCAGCCCCATGGAACTAAATGCAGATCGCGTTCACACCGGAATAAGTTCCCTGAGGGAAGTTTACGCAAATGAAGCCGCTGACGTCACTTCTTCTTCTTCTTACTGGCTTTACTGGCAGGCTGCAAACAATTTCACGGCGTATACTGCCACCCGATGTCCCCGGCCGGAAGTCCCCGGAGTTGGGGAAAGGCTTCAACTTCAACTGAAGCCTTAATCGCCAGAACGCCGACACCTCCTCATCACTCCACCGCTCCCATGTTATTTTTTTTGTTGCCATAAGTTAGTCTCTCTCCGTTGGTGCGCTGGGCTAATGCTAATAATGCTGATGCGAGGAAATAAAATGGCGAGTTTTACGGACCGTGGTTTGCAATTCGCCCAGCCAATCAGAAATTGGTACTTTTTTCTCCCCAGGATAGTACCACCTCTCTAGCAGGCACTAAAAATGGGGGTAAAAGTTCTCTGAACTAAGTACTCTTTTTGGTGTGAACGCAAAATTCCAGGAACTATCGGAACTAAATGGGAAAAGTACTCCGGTGTGAACGCGCCTATTGTGTTCTTTTTAACCAAATCTCTCTCAGAGGGGCGTGGGGAGTGGCTCCTTATTTTTCATCTAAAGTAACAGACAGAGAATCAGCACTTTGGAAACAGGGCTGAAACAGAGGGGATTATGGGTAATGCGGCAATGATCTGTTTGGTATTTGGAGCCAAACACTTCAGAGACATGTTTTGTATATATCTGAGACCTATTATATATTGATGAAAAAGAGTATAATAGGAGACCTTTAAGAGAACTCACCACAGTGCAGCAGAGAGGCCAGAACCACCAGAGGAGAGCCAGGACCAGGAGCAGCATCAGGATGAGCAGCGCTATGGCCAGGATGGTCCCATCAGACTGTGACAGAGACAGACACGTCAACACAGACTCTCTCAACATTCAGAGCATAACGTCAACCACTTCACTTGGCGTAATGCTTGTTTTGGGGAGAAATCTTTTGGTTTTGGTTTTATCTTCCATGGAATCAGTACATGATGACTGTGATTCAGCTTCTACTGAAACACTTAAATTGATTTGCGTCTGCAACGTTAAGTATCTGCCAATACAGATACCAGTCTGATGTCTCATGTCCTTTTTCTTTTCTTAAAAACTTAAGCTGCTTATGATACATTTGTATGGATGCAAACAAATGTATGGCAATCTAATTAACATTATGTTTAAACTCTGAAACTAATATACTACTTCTTTAAAGGACTAAGTACAAATCTTGCAACCCGACTCACTTTGCAATACTGCTAAATCTCTTTGATTACACTATTCACACACAGAATCCTTTGTAGCTTTTTTGATTGGTCAACCATTTTTAAACATTCACAATGAAATGTAAAATACAACTTTCTGTTTAAACCTGAGAGTTTAGAATAAGAATACATTTGTTTCAGAAAGTTTCAGCTTGTATTTCTTTTTTTATTCCTCCGATATCCAATCATTTCGAAAGTATAGGACTGATGCTGATACTGAGTATTGGATAACAGCATCCTTACTTGTTAGTGCTTTTTTACCAGTTTAAATGCACCATTACCCACTATAATATGCCTTCAAAGCTATAAGCTGGTACATTAAATTGTACTCACACAGCCCACAGTGGTAATGGTGACCGAACTGGAGATGAAACTGAGACCTTCGTTCATACTGACATAAAGGTTTGCTGCCCTGCAAAAACAAAAGCAGTAATGTCTCAACTGTAATGAGTAGCTGGTGTCATATGAGAACTCACATACATTTTCACATATTAAAATACTTACATTCCCTCATCTTGAAGTACTGGTGCAGTGCAGAGAAGATATGTATCTTCCACAATCAAGGGCTTCACCACTAAAGAAAAAGAAGAATGGAAAGAAATAGAAAAACATTCAGTAGTTTTCCTTGACATACAACAGCTCCTGAAACCGTTTTAACCACAAACCATGTCCTGAATCACCTCTCAGAGTGTGTTATTGTTTAGCCTAATCAGCGTACGTTTATAGAGTGATAATTGACATATAGCTTCCTGGTAATTTAATAAGTAAACACTTGTTTACTGTTAAATTATGTCACATCTCTAACTGTAATTCGATAAACACAGTCTCTCAGAGAGGCGTTTCTGCTTTGTTTCTTGTTTGTTGTCTACTGTCTAAAGACATCTGTATGACACTCAGAAACACCACCACAGCTTTTGATTATTCAGGGGAATCTAGTCGTCTCCTTATCCAGCTGGCTTTTAGTAAAGCAGCTCTAACAAACATCATTTGCCAAGCCTGTCTGTTTATCCTGGCAGGAGGGGAGCATACCCCAGAACTGAGGAAATCAACACGAGCAGCCGCATGGGCCTCGACCGCTCTTCTTTAAAACCACAACGCTGCAAGGAGTGGATGGGTGTGGGTTGGGCGATCAGCGCTGCCAAAAACTTGTCTAGATAATCCTACTCGGAGTTAATCTCTGCATCAACCTTGTACTCAGAATTGCCTTACAGCATGACGAAAAGGCCTGAGTCTTCTAAAAGTCAAACTCCAGCAGAGTCCAGTAATGCGCTGGTCGGAGCTGATTCTGCACATTTCCACTGTTTAATCCCCTCGAGGGTAAAATGCTGGCAAACCATCTAGAGTTCATGTCAGGATGTTTTATCGGACTGTTTGCTCTCTTACCCCAAAGAGAGGTAATGTTTTACAGTGAGTAGACAAGACGAACTAGCAAGAGTCAACATTTAACCATTTAGTTGATTGAAGTAACTGCTTAAAATGATGGGAGATGTTCAATCTCTGAGAGTATTGAGAGGGTCAAATGTCAATTTACAGTTGCCTATGGTGAAGTGTTTGCATTTTCCAGACTCTCATGGAGAAGTAAAAATGTTTGGTTTATTCACTGTCTTGCCAGCTGATAAAATCTAATCCACTGTCGGTAAATAACAAAGAAGTTACAGCCCTGCGATGGTTAGCTAAACATAAAAACTCAAACAGCTAGTCTGACTCCGTCCAAAGGGAACATATAATGCAGAATAACATCCTATAGTTACAAAAAAAAATATTTAAACATGGTTTTACACATGATTGACTATTTCCTGGACGGGAGCGATACTTCCTGGATACTATTAAGGCGAGGAGAGACAGAAACCAGTTAATATACCAAGGCAGGGTTGCCAACTCTCACGCATCTGGCGTGTGACACACGCTTTCACTCTCAATCTCACGCTCTCACGCTGCCCAAACTATTCTCACGCCAAAACAAGAATACCGAAGACTAGAAACAGTTTTGAAAACTGTTGTCACGTAGTGATCGTCTTCTCAATAGAACATCTTTGATAATGTCTTCTGGCCAATCAGAATCAAGATAACGGCGTGGTGTTGTTGCAAGGAGGTCCCGACGGAGAATACTTTTGCTGTAGTACATCTCTATACATCGATACAACATTACGTGTTGATAGAAATCAACACGTAATGAAATAAGACCCCACGGTTTGATGATTGATAGGTGTGTGGGCTGTCTTTCAATTTTGACACACAGAACAATGGGGGCTATCCACCCTTATCCACAATGTAAAGTCATTCACACAGCCTCTTCCCTCTTCTCTCTGTGAGGAGCAGCAGGTTCAGCTTCATTTAAATATGTCGTGTAGTAATAGATGTATTTATTTTTCTTCTCAAGAGAGTACCAGAATGTGTATTTTATGTTAGTATTTCAAAAAATCTCCTGGGGGAGAATCCCCCCAGACCCCCCTGCAGGGGTTGGGTTTTCAGCATGTCAACTCTTTCACTTGTGGGGAAATTGCAGGATTGGCTCCAGGTAGCCCTTTTTATTTACTACAAGACAACTGTGCCTTTTTATTTCATACAGTTCAAATTGGATTGAGACAGGGAAATAATCTAAACCTCACGCATGGCGTTTCACTGTCAACGGGGCGATATAGTGTGTATGTAATTACATTGCAAATACTGACTTGAGCCCCACCACCAGTGCTGGAATTGGGCCGGTACTCACCGGTACGCAGTACCGGCACTTCTGGTTCTGACCCATGGAGTACCGGCACTTCTTGCTCAGTACCGGCATGCTGGCGGTACTCCGGTACTCATGCACCGTGCCAGTACTCAACACTCTCCCGCCGTTCTTATTATACATCCATATATATATATACAGCCGCCCGGTACTCAGTAGATGCGTCATGAGGTGCCGAACGGACATTCTCATCGCTATAACCGCTGGAGTTTCACAGCGGCTGTCAGCTGTTTACTCCTGTCATTCAAACAGAACGTGCTGGAGAGGGGGCGGGGCTTATCTTCTCCATGTAAATACTGTGGTGGAAACGACTATGTCAAAATTAACCTATTTGACCGTGATTTAATAGTAATACACGTTTCAAAATAATAATAATAATGCCGAAGTAACAACATACTGAAAACTGTTAGTAAAACCATGTTTTAATGCTTTACAATTTACATACCTAGATGCACGTGTGTTGTGTTTATGCAGTGCAACTCCCACCCAGTGGGTGGCTATGTAGAGTGATAGAACAGAGCAAGCACGCCCCCGAGAGAAGGAAAGCAAGTCACGTCACAAATTAGCATTTCTAAAATGTTAGCGTGGATTAATAAAAGTGCAAAAAGACAGTGGTCGTCGCCGGAAGAAACTTCAAATACAGAGAATGCTGTGCCAGTGTTGGAAATTGTGTCTGATGGGGAGCTTTCTTTGGTTGATCCTCCTGCTCCAAGTTCTAGTGCATTAGCATTAGCACTAGCTCCGCCGCCTCCTCCAGAGCCTCTAACGTTAGCTGCTGCTGGCGCAACTGCCACCACCAACACCGGGCAAAGCGATGCACCTGACTGCTGGACAACGGACCAGGTACAATATTTTTGCAAGACCAATGCATGGCTCCTTCTTAAAGATAAGAAGCTAGGATGTCGGATATGCAGAGATGTCAAATCTTTGGGAATACACACTGGACAAGGACTGAAACTGTCAACTGAATGGGGTGAGTGTGCAGTGTCTCATTTCGGTGTTGACAAGGGCAAACAACAAGCTAGCCTGAGAAAAAAAATCAAAGAACATAAAGAATCACAAGCCCATGTAAAAGCTGCTGACATCCTTACATCTGCTTCACGTGAAACTATTCAACATCAAGTGCAGTCTATGCATACATCTGAATTAGACACCACTATCAGAGTTTTTCGAACGGCATATAAAATTGGCAAACATAGCCGGCCATTCACAGACATGCCAATTGATTTGAATGTACAGAAACTGAATGGGCTGAACGTGGGCAGGGTTTTGCACTCCAATAAAACCTGTGGCGAAATCATCGACCACATAGCTCATGAGCTGAAGAAAAAAATGGCAAAAGACATTACAGAAAACCAAAGAAAACTCTGTGTTTTGGTCGATGAATCTACCACTATTAGTGGTAAAACGGTGCTTGTTGTGTGTCTACGCTCAGCATTAGCTGATGCTGAGCCCGAAACGTTTTTTTGGGAGCTGATCGAGTTGGATGGAACAACGGCTGATGACATCACAAAGGCGTTAATGGAGTGTCTTGGAAGAGATTTTAACGAGGACTTTTTAGGTCAGTGTTTCGTTTCTTTTGCATGTGATGGGGCTTCAGTCATGCTAGGGAAGAGAACAGGCGTTGCTACCCAGTTGTGTAGTAAATTCCCAAGCATGTTTGTGTGGCACTGCTCCAATCATCGTCTAGAGCTGGCAGTTGGGGATGTGGTCAAGGAGGTCTCAGGGCTCAATCATTTCCAGATCTTTTTTGACAAACTCTATTCCTTGTTCCATGCCTCCCCCAAAAATCAGAGGCAGTTAGCGCAGTGTGCGCAAGCAGTCGGACAGCGTCTCCTGGTGATAGGGCGTGTTTTGTCCATCCGCTGGGTGGCTTCAAGTGAAAGGAGCGTCAGAGCAGTCTGGGAAAACTACCGAGTGCTTCATGATCACTTCACAAATGCTGCAAACGACACGAGCAGGGATTCCAGAGACAGAGCAAAGTACAAGGGCCTGGATGATGTGCTCACATCTGCAACGTTTGTCAGCAATCTGGGACTGATGTACGATGCGCTCACAGAGCTCAGCGACCTCTCTCGGCAACTCCAAAAAAGAGAGATGACACTGCCTACAGCAGATAGGCTCTTAACTCGAGAAATACGAGTTTTTGAATCCATGGTCACCATGCCTGGCCCACACATGACTACAGTTCATACAGCTCTAGCTGAGAAGTCCTTCAAGGGTGTTGCCCTGCGTGAGAATGGCAGGCTTGTACAGATTCATGCAGGTCAGTTTTTCCGCAGTATGGTATGAATCTGAGACACAGAATGACTTCCACAACCTCCTCTCATGTCAGCACAAGAGAAATCCCATTACATGGCCGGGAGGCCCGGGACAATCAGCTAATCCAGGACATGAAAGTTATCCATCCTGGAAGTTGGCCTGAAGAGGAGTTAGACGTACAGTATGGGGACGTAGAGGTGCTACGTTTGTGCGAAGTGCTGAAAGTGGACAGAAGAGAGACTGTTCAGGGCTTTCGCGAATACAAGGAAACCAGGGCATCCCGTACACCTGCTGCCATGGAGCCTCTACTGAAAGCAGTCCGAACCATCGCTGTCTCCACTAGTGAGTGTGAGCGGGCATTCAGCTGCATGAACGATATCCTTACTGCAAAAAGGAATGCTCTCTCTGTCAGCCGACTGTCCAGCCTGGTTTTCATTAAATGTAATGGACCATCACTAGGACAGTTCAATCCGGAACAGTATGTGAGGTCCTGGCTGGCAAAGGGAAGGAGAAGTGCTGATGAAAGAGCCTGTCCAGCTCCAGCCCCTGATACTGATGTCCCCAAGGCCTTCTGGAGCCTTTTCTAACAATGTGAAGTATATTGCAAAGCAGCTCACCCAGTGAGAAGACTTTTGGCATAATGTGCCGATTTGTACAGATCCTGGAGATAGAAGGACTTCAGACCAACCAGGGAGTTATCTGATCAGCTTGGTGTTCAATGTAACTCTTTACCATGGCTCAGACTTTGTTACTTGCAGTTACAGTTTCTCATTTTAGATTGTGCAAATTTTGCATTTGTTTTTACATGTTCTTTGTTCATGCTCTTTATCATTTTTCTGAGTTGGAAAGTTAGATTGCATCATAGTTTACTTTATACATATTTGTATTCTTCAGTGGTGAAGTATATTGCAAAGCAGCTCAGCCATGTGAGAAGACTTTTGGCACTTTTTCGTTTTTCGTTTTCTGAGTTGGAAAGTTAGATTGCATTCAAAATGTACAGAAATACTTAATTTTGTTAAAGCTTTTTATAAAAAATGCTTCTGACCAGAGCTTTGTTTCCTTGTCATTAATGTTGAACACCACCAGAGGGGCTCTCACCTGAAAGGTCTCTGCTTCATGTGTCTTCAGCAGAAGATCTAGACTTTGATTGCTATATTTTCAGTTAATATTGACCTTACTAAGCTTTAGCCATATCCGCTGCCTATCATAAAAAATGTTAAGTACAGTGAACCTTTCTAAAATATACAGTAGTAAAGAGACAAACCCACCAGCATTATAGTAGCCAAATTCGTGTTTGTGGGCTGTATATATAAAATTGACTTGAAAAAGTTGCTGATTTTAGAGTACTGGCACCTTTTTCATTCCAATTCAAGCACTGCCCACCACTGTATGGGTTAGCCCTACCATAGATTACCCAACAAAAACACTCCAGAGCCGATAAGTCAATTAATTGCTTATTGCGACAGGCACACAATAAAACAGTGGAAACAAAGATGTGTTTGACTTTCATTAGTGAATGAAACGGTGTGCCCTTTGCCCCTTTGTAGTCTGTGTCCGATATTGTGTATTTGTATATGTATATCCTATATAGGGTTGCAAACTTCCAGAAATGGAAAAACGGGACACATGTATGTGTCCCCCGCGCGCGCGAAGATTTTCGGGTTTCTGGCGGATTTAGTTACTTTTTTTTGTTACTTTATTTCGGTTTTAGGGTTAGGTTAGGGTTATGTTATTTAATTATTTTGGGGGAGCCAGCCCCTAGGGTTCGAAAAATGTTTTGGGGGTCAAACCCCCCAAAACCCTCAAAATGCATAGAAAACTATGCATACCTATAACACAATACAAACACAATGGTCTTACTTACACCTGCATTAGGCTACTACATCACATTGTACATCAGCATGTTCAAATCGGATAGGTGGGCACTAGGGACATCTGGGCACCTCGATGTACAATTGGCTATTTTGTCCAAAATGTTAAAAAATAAAATATATGAAAAATGGTATTAAGTAATGCAAAGTATACATGATGTGAACATGCACGGTACATCATTATTAGACTTAATGTTATCCTTCAACCAACCATTTTCCCAGCATTTTCCCATCAATCAGCTGACTGACTCTCTCACACACACACACACACACACACACACACACACACACACACACACACACACACACACACACACACACACACACACACACACACACACACACACACACACACACACACACACACACACACACACACACACACACACACACACACACACACACACTCACGTGCGAGCATTGTCCCTGCCCTGTCAACTGAGCGGTCCTAGCGCCCTTCGGATACAGCACACAAACACACAGGCACGCAGCCAGACACACTGCATTGCGCGCAAACAGAAACATATTTTTTATTTTTCCCTTTACACGGGAGTCCGGGACAAACAAAGTCCCGTACGGGACACGCCCCATTTGGCTCAAATACGGGTCGTCCCGGGTAATACGGGACGGTTGGCAACCCTAATCCTATATGCTAAAGTCCCGCTACTGACACGATAGCAGTCATTTCGTGCGCAGATGTGTAATTAAACCCATGATATCAAAATCTCACTCCAGCCAGGTACCCAAAGTTGGCAACCCTGACCAAGGTATGTTTTACATTTACATTTTTGTGAATATTAAATAAACAATGTATAAGCTAAGTTAAAAAGATGCATATGTCTGTCTTTACAGCTAGCTTAAACAGAGCTAAACTAGCCGTTTCCCCTTGTTTTTAGTCTCTGTGCTAAGCTAAGCTAGCTAGCTGCTGCTGGCTGTACTTCATACTTAACATACAGGCCTGCGATAGGTACCAATCTTCCTATCTTTATTCAGCAACAATAGCAATGTTGCATTATATCTTTGAAGTATTGTGTCCCATTTTTAAACTTAAAATATTATCCATGGCAACATCTGTCAACAAAACAATGGCCAGCTAACGACAGGGCCTGCCAAATCCCAGCCCGCCTGAATGTATCTCTGCTGCTACTTTTTCCTGGAGACACAAACTCAAACATCGATTCATCTGCTGAACACATGCATTTACATATTACTGCCTTCTTTTTTACCTTTTCACCATATTTGCGAAGTATACACAGGGGGCTTGAGGGGGAGAGCAAAGATGAACAGTATTAGAGAGAAGAGAAATAGTTTCCTTATAGCCAATTTATCTGAAGGCGAGCGTACATTTTTTTCATTTAAAGTTCCTCTGACCAAATTCCAGAGGATTGTGTTCAAGCAATTTAGAGAAGTGAATGAATCTGGAATATACAAGTATAATGGGATTGACATAAGAAAATTGTTTTGCTCAAATTACTTCCATGTCTGCTGTTTGTCTCCAGGAAGTTTGATGATTTATCACACTTGAAACTAATTTAGATTCTGATTAATTGTAATAATAATAATACAATTAATACTGTGAAAATGTCATTTAAATTTCAAGATGCAATCGTCATACTTTCAGCGCCTTCTCGTAGTCATTGAATTCATACTGCATGTGCGCTATCATGCATACAAAATACCGTATAAACGTGACAAAGCAGAAATATGGTTAACCCTAATGCAAGATGGTACTAAACTCCAAACAGACCACTCGGATAGAAGCAAAAAAGGCTGACAGCAGGAATGTCCTGCATAAAAAAAGGCTAATAAAATGCAATATATCAGTCAGACTGATAAAGACATGGATGCACCCACATGCCGTCAGATTGAAAAGATAAAAGCAAGTTCACCACCTCTCCCTTTGAGGAGCAGACATGTTGCTGGTGAATATTGTGCTTTGTAATTAGCCCAGCACCTCTTAAAGCTCTTGTGGTAGGAAGTGGTTTTAACATCTATTACAGTAGGCCACCAGTAAAAAACCTTTTCCTCCTTCTGCCTCGTGTGTGGTACTTATTCTCCTTTATCTCATGTTTCCGGCAGTAAAATTAAACGTGTGCTGTTCATAACATAAACATGCAACCAGTAACACCAGTAGGCCTGTTTGTTTGATCCCAGATGATTCCAGCTGTGCGGCTGACTTGGTGTTTGACTTTCGGGAAGGACGGTTATGTTATGTAGATGCACACTCATGTGCTCAGCTTTTTTGATGTGGTTAGCTTAGAGTAGATGTGTATTGAGTTTAAGATAAGATAAACTCTTTTGATCCCAATGTGGGAAAGCAGCATCTAAACAAGAGTATTAAATAAACAGACATAAATAGAAAAGAGAAACATCTCAAAATAGAAAAAAAAAACACAACTAAAGAGTAAAATATATTCATATTGATAGTGAAAGATATATATTTGAAGACTGTCTGTACACTATGAACATTACAGCTAACAAATATAAAAGTAGGACATTGAAAGTGCATGAAATAGGAATATGTTTTCAGAAATGGTTCACTAACTCACTCTTAGTAAGGGTGTCGTTGATGCGGAAGCTGCACCGGACCTTATCCACGTTGCTGGCGTGTAGAAACCCATTTCCTCTCACCACTACTTGGAAAGACTCTGAGCAAAGACAGGAGAAACACAAACATCTACTGATTGGCTATATATCTGGTTTAAATTAACACGAAAACATGTCATCATGTAATATGTGACACTCTCAACAAGATCTGGTCGTCTTGGCAGAGCGAAACAAACACATGTGAGTATTATGCTCAACACATGTCGTAATAAGTCTCTGACAGTAACATTATATTGTGATTTAATCAATTGTCTTCATGAACTGAAAACTGGGGACCTATTATTGTCAGATCTATTAATGTCTAATCGTGTCTACTAAAGCTGCAGCATATTGTTTGAATAATGCCATTATCATTATATTACAGTTATGGATGTTCTGCAGAACTATGTCTCACGAATTTTGATTTCTTTATTAGAATTTATTCACAAGATACCTGACATGAATTTCATCACTAGATCCTTTTGACCCCAAACTTAAGTAAAGTTACTGTATTTAGGATTACATACTGTACATGTATTGGCCTGAACATGGCTTTAAAGCTAATATGTTTTCATATATTGCTCATATAACAACATATCAATCACAAAATGATTCCTTGTTATGTTTTTTGCATCACCTGTTTCAAATGTGCAAGCATAATTTGTAGCAAATGGAAAGATTACCATAAGATTTGAACATTTAACATACAAGGTCAACTATGATGTGCAACTGTCTTGATGTATTAAGTCGCCTAATGAGGATGAAATGGGGTGATGTCAATCTGTCTTACCTCCTGCACAGATACTAGAGGGCTCTGCAGCCAGGATCTCAATACACGACTTCTTCAGGATCTGAGGAGAGGAAAAACACATTTGAGTAAGTAGCCAGCTATTCTCAGATGGACAAGAAAATATAGTCCTTACTCGTGAATTCATTGCAATTTGAGGATAATATTCTGGTATTGTTATTTAGTGTGTTTGTCTTGTAATTTTCTACACTGAATGTATCACAAATAAATAATGATGTTTCTGTGGAATTGTTAACAGTTAAGAAACATTGTATTTAAAGTGCAAGATGCCATCTTCATATTCCAGTGCCTCTACATGGCTAATAAGTACTCAATAATGCTTAAAAACACATGGTACTAAACTCTTCAGGAAAGACACATTTCAGCATCCAGCAGTCAAATAACAGACGGACAAGAAGACTTTTAAATATATAGTCCTCACTCACATCTTCAGTTCAATTTGACTATACTGGTACTGTTATGGAGGGTATTTGTGTCGCTGAGTGACTGGTTTTAGCCACACCTCTGACTTTTATGTGCCTATTAATGAACCTTTTGACACTGGGGTCTCTGGTCTTGAAGTTTCCGTCTATTCTCATTTGTCTTTTTCAGATTTATGTGTACTCACTGCTCTCCAGGAACATATACCAACTGTAACCTAGAGTACTAAGAAGTCTGATTTATGACCCACTGCTCGACTCACATACATGAGAAATAACAGCTTTCAGTTTGATGTAAATCTGATCCAGATGACAGTCAGCTGTCTGACCTTTGACCCTGCTCAACAAACAGTGAAAACAGACCCTCACAACAAGCAGGTTGTTGGGGTCTTAAGAGATACAGATAAGCTATGATCATATATGGATAGACGTGTGCTGCGTTGATCAAAAGCAGGATAGTCACAGTCGCAGCAGGTTTTCCTGGAAGTCTGTCCCTGGCCGGGCTCCATGGATGAAATCATTTATCGTGATTTCAATCGATTTTGTCTTATTTTCTGTTTG
Organism: Gymnodraco acuticeps; assembly: GCF_902827175.1. Taxonomy (NCBI): domain Eukaryota; kingdom Metazoa; phylum Chordata; class Actinopteri; order Perciformes; family Bathydraconidae; genus Gymnodraco; species Gymnodraco acuticeps. The sequence goes on from NW_022991187.1 coordinate 1,957,406, forward strand.
CTGCCTAATCGAATAAAGATAAACTGATGGGAGCGATTACATGAAGTACATTAAAGCAAAATGATTTATTGTGGTCCTCTAAGAGACATTACTTTTGTAGCACTCCTCAATGGTGTTATTGGTATTATTGTCAACACAACAACAACAACAAGCGCTGTTTGAACATTTTAGAGAAAAATAACTAAGTGCTCACCGAGTCGATCACCCCTTGCAAGGCTTCAAATCCATCATTTACGGGGAAGACATGATCCTTGCTGTCAGCAATATTTGCCAGCTGGAGAGGAAAGAAGTTATCACAATCACAAGAGACCCTTATTTATCCAACACACAGATTTAGTTAAGCTTACAGCATAATTGATGACAGGAGTGGCTCATATGATATATTACCTCATTTCCTAGAGTAAAGTTAATACAATTCTACGCTACATAATGGAGGAAATAAAAAGCCTTCTTGATTCACACTGTAATCATTACTCTACCAAAAACAAGGATGCCGTATAAAGTGGATATAAGCATTTGATGTGCAGCTAATGTCCTTTTTGGAAACATTGACTTCCGTTCACTGGGAAGAGAGTTTGACTTTTGATGGTTCTATAAAGCGTAATGACTGATATAAGTGGCCTATTTGTTTTCAAAATGGGGGAAAATAGGCCTTTAAGTAATGTAGGGCACTTTATCACCACTAAAACACTGTTTTAAATCATTTCTAAGGTCAATTCTTTTCAAAAGGTTTGATTTACAAAGCTTTGAATTCCCACTTGTCCAACCATTCAACTCCCTTACCGCTTTGACATCATGATAAATGAAGGTACAGACTCAAACAAAAGAAAAAAGCACACCTGCGTCTCATTGAAGTCCTTCACCCCCACGCAGTAAACCGAGGCACCCAGGCTTCGAGAACGGTTCGCCTGTTAAGTTTGACACAGATTCACAGCGAAAACAGGAAAAAGCTCAGCACCTGGTTTTAATTACACTTTTGCATTGCATAACATCATCCAAAACAATCGGAAAATGCAAGTGAAATTGTGCATCACCATTCGTGAATAATACGTTTAAGACGTCATATATATATATATATAAAACACCAATGTCACACGGATGCCTGAAGGCTAAACGGAAAACACAAGCCATAGCATAGGTTTACAAGTTGTAATGCCTGTGACTAATGGTGCTGACACTGGCTTCAGTAAGACCTCCCACGGCCGTAAAGTGGACATTTCCAGCTTCTGGAAACGTCACCCCACTATATGTCTGCCGTCAACATGTGTGTGAGGGCTCTCAAAGCTGATTAAAGCCTCAGACTCTCACACACCTCAGAGCCTGAATGGTCCGGGGAGGAAATAAATCTTTAGATCCCAGTGCAGATGTGAGGAGAACGACTGGGCTCGGATGTATAAATCTGACGCCCTGACCTCACTTTTCCAAGACTAAAGTAAGAGGATCAAAGCGGTGATGTATAGGGTGTCAGTGTTTGATCTGGTCCATCACACGCGCAGCCTCACCTGGTTATCGTTTGTGTGAACCATTCAGCCTCTCTTAATCTCACCTCTCTCTCAGCGTAGTAGAAAAGATCCCCGTGCAGCTCTCCATCTGTCAGAGCTATGATCACACTGGCAGTGCGATAACCTGCAGACAGAAATAATTCACTGCTGAAATATCCAACTGTTATCGTATCCTATTTTGCAGAAAACATTATTAAGATTGCGGCTATTTTGTAGTATGTCCTAATCTACTTGCTCTTCTGTTTTATGAGTTACATCCCTGAAAGCTTCCAATTTTAGAATAAACACATTCATTCATAAAGGTAGGAGTCGAAGAGAGAAATCTCAGTTGTCACTTAAGCAGTTGTTCTTGGCTTGTGAAAAACTAAATACGTTTATTCAAGGTTCATATGTAACCTTGTTGGCATTTTTTCTAGTGTAATTTCAAACAGCAGAAACATTTTATTTCCCCTATCACCTCAAGACTCCTTAGATGTGTCTTGGGAAAATAAAATAATTATTATACGTTCATAATAGTTTGGTTTAAACAGGCCCCATTATGCTAATTTCCAGGTTCATATTATTATTATTTGACGATATTATTTTATCTCTTAAATGTTCAAAAAACTCTATTGTTCTCATACTGCCTGTGCTGCAGCACCTCTTTTCACCCTCTGTCTGAAACCAGAGCTCAGTCTGCTCTGATTGGTCAGCTGGCCGGCTCTGTTGTGATTGGTCAACTGCTTAGAGATGTCCCGCCCCTTAGCCTATCACATACAGTGTGTTGAAGCTGTATTCCAATAGAAGTGTGAGTGTTACAAAGAGGTGTCATTATGTTACGGAAAGTAAACAATGGAGGCGTTGAAGCGAGGGTGTGTGTGTGTGTGTGTGTGTGTGTGTGTGTGTGTGTGTGTGTGTGTGTGTGTGTGTGTGTGAGAAGCTGGGATGTTACATGCACAATTCCTATATAACACACTACAGGAAAGGGATACATATTAAATGTGTTTTTGTGCTGTGCTTTTTGTATGTAATACACACCTTCAGTGTTTCCATAATATATCTGCTCACTGGCCTGTGAAAATAAAAAACAGATTTGAAATATTAGACTGTATATCTTGTAGCATCAAGTGTGTCTCGATCCTCTCTAACACAACAACCATTTAGCCATGTGATGTTTTAAAGTGGAGGCCAGAACAAATTAGAATATGCAGCGGCTTCTCACCCTCAGGATGCCTTCGTGCATGAAGGTGTCTCCTCCTGGACGAACGTTGTACAGCTCCTCCAGACCTCTACGAATGAGATCCCTGATCAAATGACAGACGACAAGGAAAATCACATTGTTGATGATACTATCTATTTTAAAATATTTATTTTGTCAGATTCAATTGTGAAACAACTTTTGAGCACATCCAGAAACTGAACATAATAGCTTCCATAAGGGCGGCGAAAAAAAACAACAATGTGTAACAGATGAATAAATTGAAACAGTATTGGTTTGAATTGGCTTGAGAAGCTGTCACGCAGATAGGCAGGAAATGAGCCCTTTGTAGGATGAGAGACTTGGGAAGCAGTGAAAATGTTATGTGACACTCTGATGAGAAAGGATTACACATAAACTGCCCACCAAGTGTCAAAAACCACAGGATGAAGTCGTTGTCCAGACCGACGACACTAAAGAGGGGTCGCAGGGAGGGAACGTGTCTGTCTGGAAACTTCCTGGTGATAAACATTCAGAGGGGATATAACTGTGTCCAAATCTGGCATAACACTCATTCCTCTCAGCTGCGTGGTAAAAAAGCAACGGATTAAAAATGACTTTGAGAGGATCTGCACCCACCTGTCTTCTGTCAGGCGCATCAGGATCCGTCCCTCAGTGGAGAACACAATGAAGGACATCCGCAACTCTGGACTAAAGGCGAGGAGAAGAGAACCACATACTGTTAGATCAGTGGTCATTTCTTTTTCAATGGCAACATTAGGATTTTTACCTTATGAATTTTTGAGCTAGATGTTCAACAAAGTTGTAGATTTCTGTCCAGTGATGCTGCACACTCCCAGATCTAGGCAGAGAAAAGCCAAATGAGTAATGTGAGGATGTCGTTTCAACCACTGCTGTGCATTTATGCAACGTGAGCTCTTCTCTGTGCTGCTGTTGGACTGTTGTCAATAGACCGACCAACAGGCCCCTGGGCGCAGACATTTAAAGGGCCATAAAAGCCTCATAGGAGCAAGACCCTTAGCCTACAAAATATGTTAAAATGATTCAATTACGTCTATTAGAAGCTGATCTGCACCTTCCTTTGTTTCCTGTCTTTTCATCTTTGTTATGCGTATGCTTGGAGTTGTTTTGAGTTTGTTAGTACATCTGTGTTTCCTTGTAGCTATACTGCTTCTCCTGGCTTAGACGAAGCATGTGTTGTGTCTCTTTGTAATTGTTTTTTGAATTATTGTGGCCGTTTTATGACGTAACTTTTCAAGTCGTCATTTTGCATCTCTTTGCATCGTCTCCTGACCCTTGCGCCCCGAGGTCTGCCTCTCTATAGGTCACTAGTCTAACAATGGACTTCTTAAGGCTACTTCTCACATTAAACGGTTGGTTTAATGTGAGAAGTAGCAGTAGTGCTTTGATCCTCAGATTACTGTTAACATCTGTATAACACACCTACAATCAAACCAGATTGTAGTCATTGAATCAGTGAATCAGGTGAATCAGTGTTGATGTTTATGTTTATTTAGGATCCCCATTAGCTTTTGCTCTTGACAAAAGCTACTCTTCCTGGGGTTCGACACTTAAAACAATACAACAATAATACAACAACATTCAGGACATAAGTCGTGACATCATTAACAACATCACCAATATCCTCAACAATCTCATCCACTTTCAAAATCAATCTCAGCCAAGGATGAGTGCACAAGACATCCACCAGTACAAAGCATGAGGTAACATTCAATTAGGGTTCACAGCTCACAAGGGTACATGGTCATTAGTAGATGGCACTTCTAGAATGTTGCGAGCAGTATTTAACATCAGCAAGAGTGTACATTTAACCAACAACATCCTGTATGAGGGAATACCAAGGGTGAGCGAGAAAATTGCAGCCAGGAGAATGAGACTAGCAGGACATTGCCAAAGGCATCAAGAGCTGCCAGCCGGCAAATTGGTGCTGTGGGAACCAACACACGGGCATCGGTCACGAGGATGTCCCGCACAAACATACGTGGACGTACTCAAGAACAACGCAGGAGCACAAAGTACCAATGAACTGGCCAGATGTATGGAGAACCGGGATGACTGGAAGCGACGATGGAGGGCTCGTCTGAGGACGACCTAGAGAGACTTGAATCTCTTCTTGAAAGAGGCTCTAGACTCTATTTCAGCAAGGTAGTTTGGCAATGAGTTCCATTCCTTTATAGCTCTATAAGACACAGAAGATTTCAGAAGATGTGTCCTGGGTTTAGGTGCCAGTAGATGGCCTGATGTAGCTTGTCTAGTGTTATGGTCATGCTCGTCTCTTGTGTAAACTATTTGATCATAAAAATACAGTGGTTTTTTGCTAAATTGGACATTTTTTAGAAAAGTGATAACACGAGATTGCAGACGTTTCTCAACCGGAAGCCATGATAGGTTTCTATGCATAACTCCAATATGAGTGCTCTTCGAACAGTGGAGAGCTAGTCTGGCAGCCTTGTTTTGAGCTATTTGTAATTTCTGTATATATGTTTTTGCTGCTGATGACCATATGACCGGACAGTACTCAAGATGTGACAAAACCAGAGACTGAATGACTTGTTTCAAAGTGGTTGGTGTTACATACTTTGTACATTTTCTCGTCACAGCTATGCTCCTTCCCATTTTAGTTACGATACTGTCTATTTGCTTTGTCCACCGTAAACCAGAATCAAGAACAATGCCAAGCAACTTAGTCTCGTTTACCTGTTCCACTGGCTGACCAGCCAGTGTCAGGCTTAATTGAGGATTGCTGCTTAACATATGTCTGGATTCGAACACCATTGCTTTTGTTTTTGCAATGTTGAGTACCAGTTTGTTATTGTTGACCCAGTCTGCTATGGCTTTTATCTCTATTTTAAATAGATTGTTTAACTCACTGCATGTTGATGCTGTACTGTTGTATCTTGTTGTTGGCATTTCTCATTGAAGGCATTGATATTCAGGTCTCCCATGAAATACATTTCGCTCTTACACTCAGCTGTATTATCTACCATTTCACAAATACCATCTAGATAGTTTGAATCATCTTACACTGTATTCTCTCTTCGCTATCTCCAATTTGACCCGGTGGTGTGTCCCACACTTTTATTTGACATTTGTATTGGATTTTTAGAGACACAAAGTCACGTGTATCCTGCTCAGTTGTTAGGAAATACAGATTTGGGGATAAAACATTTTGGAGGAGAGAACTTTATAATGACTATACAGTTGAATCTGGTTAATTAACAACAGTTTGCAAGCTTGCATGAATCGTTGTTTATGCTTATCAAAATGTATTTTAATTAAAAACTCCACACCCCCTGCAACAAAACACCTATGTTTCCATTGTTACCACCATGCCACAAGTCCAAGCACAAACAGCACAGCAAACAGGCTGACAATCTGAAACATCTGGATGTAATAGAGAAAGAGCAGTGCAGAGACAAGGAGGAGGCAAGGGGGATAAGGAGGATACAGCAAGAGGGCATTGAGGGCACTTGGAGGACATCACTGCTAAAAGGAAGCTGAGCGAACTAAGAGAAAAGACAGTCAAATGAAAGCTAAAGGAACAGCTACCTATCAGCTACACAAATGCAGTATACATGAGTGTCGCTAAAACATGGCTGATGCTCACAATGACTCTGTATTATTAGGGGTGCACCGAATGGGAAATTCTTGGCCGAAACCGATACCGAAAATAGGAAACAGTTTGCCGAAAACCGAATGCCGAAAGGCCGAAAATGATTAATAGAAATATATATATATAATGTATACATTTTTTACCAATGTTGTTCAGCTACCTGATTATGGAAATAGACATGATTATGGCAAAACTTAACTTAAATAATAATCACTATTATGGGTCCATAAAACATTTATTCAGCACTTTTGAATGCATACAGTACATTTATATATGTCATGTATTATTGCTAAAAAACATTATATCGCAGTCTTAGTGTCGCCAACTCGTTTCTAATATGCAAAGACAACAAATGCGTCTATGATGTATTTTCGATCAGACGAGATCTCTCTCCCCCGTCTGTGTGCGAGGGGGCGGGGCAGTTTACACACACGCAGCTGCTTCATGCAGCGGAGCACACTGCGGAGATGGCGGAGAGAACGCGCTCCGAGGTGTGGTTAAACTTTACCCGTCTCGATGTGGAGAATACTTGTTACCAAAAGTGCAATAAGAGTTTAGCATGAAAGCACGAGCAATTTGTCTAAACATTTAGCAAAAGTGCACCGCATGCAGACGGAGGAATGTACCGAGTTCGACCGTCTTTCTAGCAGCTCTGTAGCTCCATCACGAGTAACGTTTCCACGTCAGGTGTTATGTATGCTAGCAGCAACACACGGAGTTAACTACATCATACAAACATGGGTTAATGATTAGAGGAAACTGAGTTATTTAGTTTGTTAAAATTTCAGCTATTCTGTTTACAGTCTGTCATCAGATTATTTAATACGATTTGTTAAAGACTCAGGGCAATCTCGATGACAAAGGTCAATGTTCCCCCCCCCTGTGAGCCAGCCGCGAGCATGGTCGCAGCGTCTTTATTACGTCATCACAACAACACGTTAGGTTACCAACGTAAGCCTGTTCTGACATTCGGTGATATTTTTTCGGTGCTAAAACCCTTTCAGCCGAAAGCCGAAAGGGCCTTTTTAACCATTTTCGGCCGATAATTTTCGGTGGCCGAATATTCGGTGCATCCCTATGTATTATACACAATTGCCTAATTTCCCCGTTGAGAAAACAGCAGTGTGTCTGGAGGTGGCACTGACATTTAATGTAGGACAACTGGGAAACCCATCACCATATCTGGAGGGAGTGTTATAAGAGAGCAGGAAATGTCAGACTCCTATTTTCCAGTTAAGAAAATGATGAGTTGCACAAGACATTTGTTGTTGATCTAGTTGGCAAACCTTTTTGGCTGGTGGTGGGAAAAAAGGATTGAAAACAAGTTGTGTTGAGCAAGGTTTGCAAACGATAAATGTCATAGGGTGAGCAGTCTGTTAAAGTCCAAAAGCAACAGCCTGGGTGAGTCAGTGACAGAGGAGCTGTTTGCATATTTATCTGCAGCATTAAGTACTTTATCTTGGATGTCTAGTCAGGGAAACTCATGTAAACATGGCTCATATACCATGTTGACCCCTTTTGAGAACCGTAAACAGTTTTCACTTGACTGGCTTTAATTCCTGTTAAGCTCAATTTGGGCATGGACGTTTTACATTTCATTACTTTTATCCAAAGCAACTTACAATAAGTGCATTCGACCAAGAAGATACAAACTTGAAGAAAACAGAATCATATAAGTACATCAGGTTTCATAGAGCCAAAACATTTCAAGTGCTACTCAACTGGCTTTAGATAAGCCAGTCCTTTATTAGTACACTGAACAAAAATATAAATGCAACACTTTTGTTTTTGCTCCCATTTTTCATGAGATGAACTCAAAGATCTAAAACATTTTCTATATACACAAAATAACCATTTCTCTCAAATATTGTTCACAAATCTGAAAAAATCTGTGATAGTGAGCACTTCTCCTTTGCCGAGATAATCCATCCCACCTCACAGGTGTGCCTTAGGCTGGCCACAATAAAAGGCCACTCTGAAACGTGCAGTTTTGCTTTATTGGGGGGGTCTGGGGGGGTCCGAAAACCAGTCAGTATCTGGTGTGACCACCATTTGCCTCACGCAGTGCAACACATCTCCTTCGCATAGAGTTGATCAGGTTGTTGATTGTGGCCTGTGGAATGTTGGTCCACTCCTCTTCAATGGCTGTGCGAAGTTGCTGGATATTGGCAGGAACTGGAACACGCTGTCGTATACGCCGATCCAGAGCATCCCAAACATGCTCAATGGGTGACATGTCCGGTGAGTATGCTGGCCATGCAAGAACTGGGATGTTTTCAGCCTCCACGAATTGTGTACAGATCCTTGCAACATGGGGCCGTGCATTATCATGCTGCAACATGAGGTGATGGTCATGGATGAATGGCACAACAATGGGCCTCAGGATCTCGTCACGGTATCTCTGTGCATTCACAATGCCATCAATAAAATGCACCTGTTTTCGTCATCCATAACATACGCCTGCCAATACCATAACCCCACCACCACCATGGGCCACTCGATTCACAACATTGACATCAGAAAACTGCTCACCCACACGACGCCACACACGCTGTCTGCCATCTGCCCTGAACAGTGAAAACCGGGATTCATCCGTGAAGAGAACACCTCTCCAACGTGCCAGACGCCATCGAATGTGAGCATTTGCCCACTCAAGTCGGTTACGACGACGAACCGGAGTCAGGTCGAGACCCCGATGAGGACGACGAGCATGCAGATGAGCTTCCCTGAGACGGTTTCTGACAGTTTGTGCAGAAATTCTTTGGTTATGCAAACCGATTGTTGCAGCAGCTGTCCGAGTGGTTGGTCTCAGACGATCTTGGAGGTGAACATGCTGGATGTGGAGGTCCTGTGCTGGTGTGGTTACACGTGGTCTGCGGTTGTGAGGCCGGTTGGATGTACTGCCAAATTCTCTGAAAGGCCTTTGGAGACGGCTTATGGTAGAGAAATGAGCATTCAATTCACGGGCAACAGCTCTGGTGGACATTCCTGCTGTCAGCATGCCAATTGCACGCTCCCTCAAAACTTGCGACATCTGTGGCATTGTGCTGTGTGATAAAACTGAACATTTCAGAGTGGCCTTTTATTGTGGCCAGCCTAAGGCACACCTGTGCAATAATCATGCTGTCTAATCAGCATCTTGATATGCCACACCTGTGAGGTGGGATGGATTATCTCGGCAAAGGAGAAGTGCTCACTATCACAGATTTTTTCAGATTTGTGAACAATATTTGAGAGAAATGGTTATTTTGTGTATATAGAAAATGTTTTAGATCTTTGAGTTCATCTCATGAAAAATGGGAGCAAAAACAAAAGTGTTGCATTTATATTTTTGTTCAGTGTATATAAGTGCTTTGTTAGTAATTCTATCGCTCGAAGTGGAGTCGAAAGAGATGAGTTTTCAGTCTGCGCCGGAAGATGTGTAAGCCTTCTGCTGTCCTGATTTCAACGGGGAGCTCATTCCACCATTTTGGAGCCAGGATAGCAAACCCACGTGTTTTTGCTGATGGGAACTTGGGTCCCCCTCGCAGTGCGGGTGCAGCGAGCCGTTTTAAACCCAAATACATTATATTTATCATCTAATAATTGCAAAACAATACCACATTAAGTGAGACTTATCATCAACATGTCATGAATATGATCCCGTTTATGTTCACTCTGGTCGTTTTGATGAGGTGGCCATGATGCACAGCTAAACTAAACTCAGCGATTACCAAAACAGGTAAGATAAACATGGATGTTTCTAAATAAAGACAAATGTATCTAACTTGGATGGGAGGCAAACATCCTGTCCCTCACTGTGGATACACAGAGGACTCAAAGAAGATGAGGAGATAAACAGATGCATTTAATGGCGAGCATTTGTGGATAAATAAAGCCCACGTGGTAAATGTTTGTTAATGAGAATGAACACCAAAACAGCTGCAGCCTGCAGGATACTGAGGAATGGGGAACACCACTAATCAAAGAGACACATGCCAAGCGGAAATGCATATCAAGGTAAAGCAATGCATCCTCAGTCCATTCATCCATATTCCCGCATGACATGGCACCAGGGGGCGTAACCAACAGTAATGACATTATGTCATATTTTGTTGTCACCATGATGGGAGAAGCACCGGAACTACAACAAGAATAATGCAAATGTACTTTATGCATTAAGTGCCTTTTTTAAGCAACAAGCAAAAACAGGTGAGTGGAATATTCAAGTTATACTCAATGGTTAAATACATGCAGGAAAACAAAACACAACGCTTCCTATTCAATCTGCTATATTAACTGCTGTTTGTCATAGACCTTAACGTAAATGGCACTGAAACCATCCCATCCATCCTTCCCCTCTTAAGCAACTCAGGTAAAGCGTGACCGTGAACTCACTTGTCCAAAACAAAGTAGAGATCAAAGCTTCCATAGCATGAAGACGGCCCGTCCTGCCTCCGGTCCTGGTTCGGTCCAGCACTAGCGGCAGTAAGAACAACCAGCGCAGCACCAAACAACACTGCCAACCAGGAGGTCCTACTCCACCATGAAGGCATTATTCCAGCTCAGGAAAAACTCCTAAAACCAAGACAAGTGAATGTAAGGAAGTTGCAAAGTGAATCCTCCTTTGAGATTCTTCTTTTAATCCTCCACAGGTGTCTTCAGTATGACAAGAGGCAGTAATCCAAAGTTGAGCAATGAGTTGAAGTGAGAGAATGAAGTGGAGGGGGGACAGAAATCATAAGTGTTGTGGGTCTCTCTGCTGTTGTTGGGACCCTCTCACCACACAGCGTGCTTAAAGATGAGAGGAGCTCCACCACCTCACACGCTTGCTGCTTTTCGTTAATCACAAGACAGTGCAACAGAGAGGTCCTGAGTCTTTGCAAACCTCTCTTCATATTTAACCCTCCCTCTATCTGAAGGGGAAGAGACTGATGAAGACAACACACCAGAATATGCTGGCTGGTCCTGCCGCCTGGTGGTGAGAGGGGGCTGCTTTTCAACCACCACATCATAACAAATACAATCACAGTGAACCTGAATACTGTGTACACTGCACTAAATAATTTACTATCTTATAGTAAAATACTATCTTAACACGATTTGTATTGTGTACATATGACTTTCACTTGCACCTGCACATATACATGTATCATCGTCAGTGGCTCAGTCAGTAGGGGCTTGGACTGGGAGCTGTAGGCTCGCCGGTTCAAGTCCCCGACCAGACCTAAAATATGGAGTGCTACTTGGCGAGGTCCCAGTTCACCTCCTGCCCTGCTGTGGTGCCCTTGAGCAAGGCACCGGACACCCCCATTGCTCCCCGGGCGCTGTGCAATAGCTGCCCACTGCTCCTAGTACTAGACTCCTGGTACTAGGATGGGTTAAAAGCAGAGAACAAATGTCACTGTGTGCTCTGCATGTGTGACCATTAAAGAGGGTTTCATCCCTCCTCCATTCTATTATCATCATCATCAGTTTTATTTGAAGAGACTCTAGTTCCATTTTAAAAGATATACAACACTCAAATATAAATTAAAAAAGGCAGTTATACCAATGTTTCCACAGAGGTGACTGGTATCGTACAGCACTGAGACATATACGTATATATGTATACAATCTCATATCTGTATATTTGTACATTCAGCTGATCAGTGTTTTACCTTTGTTTTATGATATTTGTATTCACACTGTGACTTACATGTTTACTCTTATTTGTATCCTTATTATCCTTGTGTAAAGGTCTATCTTATCTTATATTTGTAAAGCTTATAATGTCTTGGACACTCACAAACACCCTTTAACTCTTCTTTAATGTGTGATTTATGTGATTACAGTGATTTGTCCCTTAGAGTGACATCACTAGGGAGATCCTATTGGCTGCTGCTCCGCCCCTGCTGATGACATTTATCTGCAGGAACAAGTTCGAGTCAGTTCAAATAAAAACTGTTTCTGGACACACAAGATTGAAATGTTGAAATTTGGCACATATGTACATTAAAAAAAGAATACAAATAAATATGATCTCCATGATGACACCTACATGATGCTGCTTTTTATATACTCATATTTACAAGCTGATAGTTCTTCTTGGAAGTGGTGTTTCTTCTCAATACATTTGAAATTGTGCAGGAAACAAGTACTGGTAAATATTGAATATGTGCACAGATCAATAATTTCTTATTCCAAGAATACAAATAGCACATTTTAGACTCCGTCACAGTCGAATATGATGCAAAACGATATTCTAAACGCAAGACAGCATGGCATACAGAAGTTGTATCGAATTTATTAACAACTATATCAATTCCATTATCAACTAAAAATGTTTGTGTTAATATTTCTGTGTTTGTGTGACATGACACTATTCGTTCTTTTAAAGCTCTCCAATATAATATTTTATTTAATGTAATTTTGTTTAAGCTGCCTTTAACAAGCATAACTTCCAGTAATCTCTAGCCAATCAAGGGACGAACATCATGGCCCAGCAGAGGAGTCGAGGGGTTAGTTAGTCGTTTTTAGACGGCAGACATTTTCCATATCTTCACTCCTTCGCACAGTCCATTTGAGTTTTCCTTTGTGTGCACTATGTATTCACAAGCCTGTGTGTCCAGAACTGCCACACAGTCTTCAGGGACCTCTGTGGGGGTTGTGTACCTACAATTACACAGCAAACACACCGTTAAGGGAAGAATATAAGTACAGAGATAAATGAAAACTGAATAAAAAACATTATTGTTATGTTGTGATCTGTTCACTTACGCTTGGCAACATCCAGTGCAACTACAGTCCAAACATTCACTGTTTCTCCATAAAGATCCAACTGGATGCCAGGTATGATCACTGTCGTCCTGACAATGGGTCATGCCTATTTGTGGAAAGGAAACGTTTTACACATTTTAAAGCAGTTTTGTATTTACTATAAATATTCTGTGAGTATGTGTTTTTCTGTTCTTTTACCTGGTTGTAAGGCCTTAGCGTAACATGAAGCATCTGATCGCGACGCCAAAGCACAAAACAGCAAAGCCAGAGCCAAATATTTCTTCACAGGGAAAAAAGGAACAACGATTTACCATTTGATATCAGCATCCACATATGTATCCTAGCAAGCATTTGGCACAAAGCAGGCAAAAACTTTGGGTAGGTACAGTGTGTTAAGATATTTTTTGTTGAATATACAATTCATCTGATACGAGTCATTCTGTAAATTGCTCCCATTTTGATAACCCACAACTTGAGGTCCATGCCACAAAATGATACAAACCCAATGATATCACTTTTATTCAGTAGAACATATTTATTTTTTAACATAAAATGTCTTTACCTCCATTATTACCGCTTTACCTTATTCCATCAGCACAGAAAAACAGCTGCAAATAACATCTGTAACCAGAATTTCAGATTGAGTACTAAAATCCACTCACCATGGTGGCAGTTGAACTTGTCCGGTCTGAATTGTGTTCAGGTAAGAGGAGAAACGTTAAAGTGTGTGTTTGCTTGTAGGTCTCTGACTTTTAAACTGTGATCTGCAGAGACCTTTGGAATTAAATAAGTTTTTCTGGTGAGAAGCCAGAGAGGGTTCACATCTGCATCTCTCTTTCTCATCCCTGCCAATAAGGACATGAACTTTCTAGGCATGGTTCTGTTGACCAGAGAGGAATTACATAATGTCTCTCTGTGCTCTCCCCAATTAACAACACACTTTTGCACCACTGCATCACTACAATACAGCGCCATAAATTGGACACAGTAGATCTTTGTTTGATAGATATGATACATTCACTTGATATGATTCATTATTTAAACATTAGTCATTTTGACAACAATGACATGGCATTTATACCATAAAATGATTCATTAATAACTATTTATCACTTTTATTTACTCGTAAACATCACATTTCATAACAACTACCTTTACCTCCATGATTATATTAACCTTTAACCCACAAAAACAGCTACCAACAAACAGAATTGTACTCTGAAATCAACTCACCAGTCAAACTTGTCTGGTTTGAATAGTGTTCAGGAGAGATGTTAGAAACTAAACTGTGTTTTGAATGCTGTTGACTTTTATAATGTGTGTGCAGGGACCTTTGAAACCGAATAAGAGGAGGATGGTCATCGTTCGAAGAAGCCACCGGTCTTAGTGTTTGTTTAAACCCAGCAAATAAATACTGGAACATACAGAGTAGGGGTGTAACGGTTCACAGAAGTCACGGTTCGGTTCATACCTCGGTTTGGGGGTCACGGTTCGTTACGGGTTCGGTACAACAAGAAAAAGCAAAAAAAAGTCCCAAATGCATAATTCCAGGTTTGTTGTTATTTATTTTTGAACAGTAAGTTTCAGTTTAAAAATAAGGAACTCTGACATTTTGAATAATTAACTGTATTAAACAAACCACAAACAGTACCACACACACTCAGATGGCCACATTATCTATAATGGCTGATGTCAAACAAAAAGGTTTCATCAAGCTGTAAAACTAAAAAGGATGTCTTGAAAATATGACATCATAAATAATAAGAAAGTGTTTCAAGAGCGCAAAGTCGTTGAAAAACATATGCCAAAAGCTTCCGTTATTTATTTTGGTCTCACGGCTTTCATGTCTATTGGCTTCTTAAAAACAGCAGGGATCAGCTGTTGAACTGCTGTTGTCTTTTGCCGGGCTCCGGTGATTGGCAAATCTGGGTGATGCCTTCTGATATGATTTAGCATGTTTGGCTTGTGTTACCATTAGCATACCGCACCGCTGTCTAACAACGCCGACACACTGACCGTCCTCGTCCGATCCACCACTCGCACTTCATCGTTGTTGTAGTCCACAGGGAACCCGAAATGTTCCCACACAGCTGATTAAAAAAAAAAAGCAGGTGGGTTCTAGTTCTTATTATACATCCATGGTTCTAGCTCCTGTGTGTTATCTGAAATCGCCATACTAACTTTTCTTCTTCTTGTATTTTGTTCGTTTTGTTGTTGTGTTTCTTCTTGTTCTTCATGTGTTGTTTAAGGGCGGCTGGCAAACAGCTTTTAGGCGCAATACCGCCCCCTGGATTATATATAGAGTAGTGGATACTGCCCTGAATGACAGACTTTTTTCCGTACAAAAAAAGGCGTATTCGTCGTGCATGTGCCGAACCGTGACGGTACGGGACGAATACGGATACCGTTACACCCCTAATACAGAGTAAAGGTTATAATTCAGAATATATTTAGAATGTGCAAAAACAGACAATATGGAAATTATTCTTTTATTCGCTTTTATTAGTTGTATTCTTGGTCGTCTTTACAACAAACAAAAACAGGCAGTGAGTTCTGTTGAGAAGCCAGAGAGGGATTACATCTGCATGTCTCTCCCTCCTCCCCCTAAGAAATCACATCAGACTTTTACACCACTGCCTCACTTCCCTACTGAGGCATAAATTGGACACAGTTGAGTCGGGTCGTTCCTCTTGTGCACTATGTATTCACAAGCCGCAGAGTCGAACACTGACACACAGTCTGAATCAAACCGTTCGGGGTTTGAAAACCTGCAGACACAGTCAACAGTGGAATATGTAGCTACAAAAGTCAAATATAAATGCTATCCAATTAAAAATCTGAAATAATTTGGCATGTGTAGGCCTACTTACGCAGAGCAACATCGACTGCAACTACAGTCGAAACATTCACTGTTTCTCCATGAAGATCCAACTGGATGCCAGGTATTATCACTGACGTCCTGACAATGGGTCATGCCTATTTGTGGAAAGGAAACGTTTTAAAACAGTTTTGTATTTACTATAAATATTACATTACATGCCATTTTGGGCGAAGTGTCTTGCACAGGGACACAACGACAAGCTGACTGCAGTGGGGATTGAACCTGTGACCCCTGATCCGAACACCAGCGCACATCCCACTACACCACAAGTCTCTTTCTGTGAGTATGTGTTTTTCTGTTCTTTTACCTGGTTGTAAGGCCTTAGCGTAACATGAAGCATCTGATCGCGACGCCAAAGCACAAAACAGCAAAGCCAGAGCCAAATATTTCTTCACAGGGAAAAAAGGAACAACGATTTACCATTTGATATCAGCATCCACATATGTATCCTAGCAAGCATTTGGCACAAAGCAGGCAAAAACTTTGGGTAGGTACAGTGTGTTAAGATATTTTTTGTTGAATATACAATTCATCTGATACGAGTCATTCTGTAAATTGCTCCCATTTTGATAACCCACAACTTGAGGTCCATGCCACAAAATGATACAAACCCAATGATATCACTTTTATTCAGTAGAACATATTTATTTTTTAACATAAAATGTCTTTACCTCCATTATTACCGCTTTACCTTATTCCATCAGCACAGAAAAACAGCTGCAAATAACATCTGTAACCAGAATTTCAGATTGAGTACTAAAATCCACTCACCATGGTGGCAGTTGAACTTGTCCGGTCTGAATTGTGTTCAGGTAAGAGGAGAAACGTTAAAGTGTGTGTTTGCTTGTAGGTCTCTGACTTTTAAACTGTGATCTGCAGAGACCTTTGGAATTAAATAAGAGAGGTTACTGGAGGTCACCACTGTCTGTAGTTAACCCAACAGAAAAAAACACACAGTGACCGTCATTTTCCTGAAAGCCTTGTTCATTTTAAGATCTGACAATCCTAGTTCTTTGTTAACAACTTATTTTACTTGAAGAGGGGAAATATCTCAATTGTTTGGTGGAATTGGGGAAGACGTGTACAACATATTTAAGGAGACAAATGTGATACAAATTCAAATACACCGTTTTTTTACTCATATTATTCATGTTTTATGGTGGATAAATATATATGTGGTTAATGCATGGGTTAATGCCATAAGCAAAGTGTCACGATCTGTCTTTATGGTGTTTTGTCTTGTCTTATTTTGAAAGGTCTTCACCTCCTGTCTTGCCTGTTTCTGTCTGCGTTGTGTCTTGTTTGGATTTGTCTGTGGTTCCCTGTCGTTAGTTTCCCTGGTGTGTCTGATTACCCGATTGTGTTCACCTGTGGCCCCTGTGTTTTCTCCTCCCTCCTCACCTGTGTCTTGTTTGTGTGATTAGTCTTGTGTGTATTTAAGTTCTGGTTTTTCTGTCTGTCTTTGTCGGTTTGTCTTTTGTCATGACTAGTTCGTCGGTGAGTGTTCTGTTCTATCTGTGTTATCACCTAGCCTTGAAATAAAGGAACTTTCACTTTAATCTGCATTTGGGTCCTACCTGCTTCACACACCGTGACACAAAGACAGGTTAGTGGAATATTCAACTTAAGCTTGAACATCATGTTGCTTTGTATAAACTCTAATTAACAAGCTGAGTTCTTTTTAAGATGTATTTTTGTGTCAGATTTTCACAAGTTTGCTCAAGTATTTTTCCTCAATGTGTTTTAATGTTATAGAACTGTAGTGAATTTGTTTGTTGTTTCGTAACTCAGAAACATCTTTCCAAATGGAATATTGTTAATATTTTTCAATCTACCTCAAAACAATACTCATAATCAAATGTGTTTTAGCTGCCTCTAACAACCATAAAGGGCCTTAACCCCTAACCGATCATGGGATAAGAGCCATGATCGGTCATAAAAGGCGAATCCTTTATGCTCAACTCCAGCAGTTGCAGGTAAATATTTTAGGACGAGGAGATTACAACTGGAAAGCTGAAAAACATAACTTAACAAGGGAGATGTTACGGTACGTGTTATGGTAATGATGAAATCTGAAGTGAATACCCATGGTGCAATGCTCCAGTGATGGTTTTTTAGTCTGCTTCTTTCTAAAACAAACATACAGAAAAGAAAAGAGACAATGTAAACATGTTTTATTTGTTTATTAGATGGAATTTAGTTTGTAGCACTATTTTATATGTATTACTATTATATATATATACTATTTTTATTCATATTTGTGGTCGTTTTTTAATACCAACAAAACGGGCATTGTTTTTTGGTGAGAAGCCAGAGAGGGTTCACATCTATATTTATCTTTCTGATGTCTCCCAATAATTACACAGCATTATTGGGCATGGTTGTCCTGACATAGAATACATATGACACTCTACGGTTGAGTCGTTCTTCTTGTGCACTATGTATTTACAAGCCTTCAAGTCTAAAACTGACTCACAGTCGTCAGGAACAGTGGGGGTAGCATACCTGCAAACACACAGTTAAAAGTAGAATATGTGAGTGAAACTGTCAAATAAAAATGCTCCCCATTAAAACATTTTAAATGTTTTTATCTGTGTACTTACGCAGGGCAACACCCTCCGCAAGTACAGTCCATATATTTACTGTTTCTCCATCTAGATCCAACGGGATGCCAGGTCTTATCCGCGTTGTCCTGACAATGTGTGATTCCTATTTGTGGAAGGAAGAAGTGGTCAATATTGTATAAAAATATGTGTATTTATTATAAATACTCTGAGTATGTGTGTGTGTTTTTCCTTACTTTCACGTGGTTCCACGTACGGCACCTGACAACTATCTGATAGTGACACCAAAGCACATAGCAGTGAAGCCAGAGCGAGACATTTCTTCACACAGAAAAAAAACAGAACATTTGATAAAACAAACATAATCCACATGTTTATCCCAGCATGCATTTGGCTAAATAAAAAAAACACTCTGGGCAGTAACAGTGTTTCATCTGTGTTTAATAGATATGATGCGTTAATCTGATACGAATCATTCTGTAAACTGCAGTCATTTTGACAACCATGATTTGAGCCATAAAATGATTAATTAATAACTATTCATCACTTCTATTTACCTATGGTATTTACTAGTAAACAACCCATTTTTTTAACAACTACCTTCACCTCCATGAATAAGGCTATATGTTATCTTTTAAGGCACACAAACACCTACCAACAAACTGAATTTTACTCTGAAATCAACTCACCATGGTGGCAGTCAAACTTGTCCCGTTTGAATAGTGTTCAGGAGAGATGTTAAAAACTAAAACTTATTTTGAATGTTGAATGGCTCTGACTATAACGTGTGTCTGCAGGGACTTTTGGAATTAAATAAGAGTAGGACGGTCGACTTACTGGAACAGAAAACCTCTGACTATTTGTTTTAACCAAGCAAATAAAAAATACTAGAACATACGGAGTGAAGGTATTAAATAACCTAGTTCAGGTTACATTTGCTATTCGGCAAAAAAATCCCATTATTTGTCTACTTATACATGACATTTTTGGACAAACCTATCCAAATCTAAATTCACAAGCTGATGATGTTTTCTTTTCTGATTGGGGTGATATTGTTTTTCTTTAAAGCTCACCTATTATGCTATATTTGAACAATATATTATAGGGCCATATCTGTACAAAACATGTCTCCGAAGTGTTTTTCCCAAAATACCAAACAATCACCCATTGCAGCATGCCTCATACCCCTCTATTTCAGCCCTGTTACAAAAGGGCTGATGCTGCGTCTCGCCCTTTACATGTAACCTAGCTACTGCTGGCCACGCCCCTTTCCGCATGCAAGCAGTGAGCTGTGCGAAGAGTTAAACACCATATTATGTTCCAAACCACATCAAGCATTATTTCTGAAACAGTATGGAGCTCAAACACTTTCTCTCTCGCGGGTTTACCACAAGGTGAGTACCTCTTATATCCGGCTTCTTTACTCATATTCTCTCCAGTACAGGTTAGCTCTGAGTGTTAGCGATGCTTGCTAATGTAAACAAAGACCTAATTACTTCCAAAATACGTCGCCCATTGTTACTGATACAGCACATAGCTTGACATGTTCTTTATCCAGTGTTTACCGCTAGAATCCAATCTTCCTATTCCAATCCCAACATTTTTTTCCCCATCTTTTCCACCCTCTTGGACCCCCCCAAAGCCCCTTCCCCCTCCTCCCTTCTGTCAAGCGACTTTGTTAACTACTTTGAAAAAAAGGTTGATATTCGCCCTTCTTTTTCTGACTCACCTTTACTCACCGCTGGGTCACCAGACCCTCCTTCCACCCACACACTAACCTCCTTCTCCCCTCTCTCTCCAAGTGAGGTTCTTACTCTCATTACCTCTGCCCGCCCTACCACCTGTCCTCTGGACCCTATCCCTTCAAACCTCCTTCAGACTATCGCTCCTGATATTCTACCGTTTCTCACCCATTTCATCAACACTTCTCTAACTTCTGGTCACTTTCCAAACAGTCTCAAGGAGGCAAGAGTAAACCCTCTCCTAAAGAAACCCACTCTCAACCCGTCTGATGTTATAAACTACAGGCCTGTCTCTCTCCTCCCGTTCCTGTCTAAAACACTTGAACGCGCTGTCTTTAAACAACTCTCCTGTTATCTCCATCAGAACAACCTTCTGGATCCGCACCAGTCTGGTTTCAAGGCAGGTCACTCCACAGAAACTGCTCTCCTTGCTGTCACTGAGGAACTGCACACGGCTAAAGCAGCCTCCCTCTCCTCTGTCATCATCCTTCTGGACCTGTCTGCTGCATTCAACACGGTGAATCATCAGATCCTCCTTCGCACTCTCCAAAAACTTGGAGTTTCAGGCACTGCACTTTCCCTCCTTACCTCATACCTCAAAGACCGTACCTACAGGGTAACTTGGAGAGGGTCCGAGTCCGACCCTTGTCAATTAACTACAGGGGTCCCTCAGGGCTCTGTTCTTGGTCCCCTCCTCTTCTCCTTGTACACAAACTCGCTCGGATCAGTCATTAGCCCGCATGGTTTTTCATACCACTGCTACGCTGACGACACCCAACTAATTCTGTCCTTTCCCCGCTCAGAGACCCAGGTCGTCGCACGCATCTCTGCTTGTCTAGCTGACATCTCTCGGTGGATGTCTGCTCATCACCTCAAGCTCAACCTTGACAAGAATGAACTGCTTTTCCTTCCGGGAAAAGATTGTCCCACTCTTGACCTAACAATCAACATCGGCACCTCAGTTGTTTCCCCGACTCAGACTGCAAGGAATCTGGGTGTGACCCTAGATAACAAACTGTCCTTCACTGCAAACATCGCTGCTACAACCCGTTGCTGCAGATACACGCTTTACAACATCAGGAGGATACGTCCCCAGCTGACCCAGAAAGCAACGCAGGTTCTGGTCCAGGCTCTCGTCATCTCACGCCTAGACTACTGCAACTCCCTCCTGGCTGGTCTACCTGCATGTGCCATCCGACCTCTGCAGCTCATCCAGAATGCAGCGGCTCGTCTGGTCTTCAACCTTCCTAAATGTTCCCACACCACGCCGCTCCTCCGCTCCCTTCACTGGCTTCCAGTAATTGCTAGAATCCACTTCAAAACAATGGTACTTGCATACCATGCTGCGAATGGTTCTGGCCCTTCCTACATCCAAGACATGGTTAAACTGTACACCCCAGCACGTGCACTTCGCTCTGCATCAGCCAAACGACTCGCTGCACCCTCGCTGCGAGGGGGACCCAAGTTCCCATCAGCAAAAACACGTGGGTTTGCTATCCTGGCTCCAAAATGGTGGAATGAGCTCCCCATTGAAATCAGGACAGCAGATAGCTTACACACCTTCCGGCGCAGACTGAAAACGTATCTCTTTCGACTCCACTTCGAGTGATATAATTACTAACAAAGAACTGCTAACAGAGCACTTATATACTAACAAAGGACTGGCTTATCTAAAGCCAGTTGAGTAGCACTTGAAATGTTTGGCTCTATGAAACCTGATGTACTTATATGATTCTGTTTTCTTCAAGGTTGTATCTTCCTGGTCGAATGCACTTATTGTAAGTCGCTTTGGATAAAAGCGTCAGCTAAATGCAATGTAATGTAATGTAATGTAGAACAGTGTCATTATATGTATAATATATATACATATAACAACTTTACTCTAAGTCCCTCTCGCAGACATCCTGCTGAATACACAGACAGACAGCTGCGGGAGGGGATTCAGCTAGAAGACTGTATATGGGGACGATACTTTGGGCCGTGGGCGGGACGTTGCCAGGAGTTCAACGCAAAGCCAGCCCACATTTCAGTAATGACGTCAAGACCGCAGCAATCAGCTCCGTTGTACCGCCATTTTAGAAATGTGGGAAAGGAGGAAAAGAGCGGGGTTGTATTTTCTGACACTTTGTGAGTCTCCTTACACACCGCGGACACATATTGATATATAAAATACATTAAAAATTGCATTTTGCACAATAGGTGCCCTTTAAAATACATTTGACTACAAATGGTGCCACTACACCGTGTTGTGATATTTTTAAACCACTGGAATGAAGCTCAGCACAAGTCCTATCAGGAAAAGTGTCTCGTACTCTTTCATTCACAATGTCTCCCTCACTCACTCGCCCTTTCATTCAATAAGCACAGGTGTTTCTCTCCCTCAGCTAAACCAATCAGACTTGCCTCATCTCCCACAAGCCAATCCCAGCGCATCCGGCAAACTTTTAAATCTGCTCTCTTCTCCTTGCTGTCATTTCAGGTGAATTGATGCAGCCCTCCTCCACCCCGTTAACCTCAAGTTCATCAGATCCAGGGCCCAGGTCAAGCCCAGAAGCCCCCCCATCACTCCAGATCTTCAATGTTCCCTCCAGCTCCTCACCACCACCACCAGTGTCTATACCCAGGGGGGGCTCACCTTTCCTAGTCGGCTTCTCCTCCCATCTAAATCCATCACATTAAGATGGGGTCTAATCGCCAGAGATTATATATTTTACCCTTCGTACACATGGCAATAAATAGGTTTACGAGCAAATGTTGGTGAGTTGAATATTTAAATTAAGCTTTAAACATCACGTTTCTTTGTATAAACACTCAAGCTGAGTTCATTTTCTGAAGTGTTTTTGTTTCAAATGTATTTTTCCTCAATTACATGTGTTGTCATTTTCTGGCACTACAGTGAGTTTTTTATATTGCTGTATTGAAGAATGCATGTGTTTGTTTTATTTTTTGGTGCGTGCGTTTACATATTCAACATATGTTGTTTCATGACTAAGAAACATCCTTCCACATTGAACATTTGACAGTAAAGGCAGAGCACAGATCAGCCCAGCTACAGCGTATTAGTTCTTCCTCGAGACAAAGATTGTCCCAGTTTCTAAGGTCAGGTTAATATATTTCAATCTCTCAATCTCAAAACAATACTCCTGCCAGAGAGGAATTACATGTCTCTCTGTGCTCTCCCAAATAAATAACAACACACTTTTGCCCCACTGCATCACTACAATACTGCGCCATAAATTGGACACAGTAGATCTTTGTTTGATAGATATGATACGTTCACTTGATATGATTCATTATATAAACTTTAGTCATTTTGACAACAATGACATGGCATTTATACCATAAAATGATTCATTAATAACTATTTATCACTTGTATTTATTCGTAAACATCACATTTTATAACAACTACCTTTACCTCCATGATTTTAGGCTATATTTTAACCTTTAACCCACAAAAACAGCTACCAACAAACAGAATTGTACTCTGAAATCAACTCACCAGTCAAACTTGTCTGGTTTGAATAGTGTTCAGGAGAGATGTTAGAAACTAAACTGTGTTTTGAATGCTGTTGACTTTTATAATGTGTGTGCAGGGACCTTTGAAACCGAATAAGAGGAGGTTGGTCATCGTTCGAAGAAGCCACCGGTCTTAGTGTTTGTTTAAACCCAGTAAATAAATAAAGGTTATAATTCAGAATACATTTAGAATTTGCAAAAACAGACAATATGGAAAGTATTCTTTTATTAGTTTTATTCTTGGTCGTCTTTACAACAAACAAAAACAGGCAGTGAGTTCTGTTGAGAAGCCAGAGAGGGATTACATCTGCATGTCTCTCCCTCCTCCCCCTAGGAAATCACATCAGACTTTTACACCACTGCATCACTTCCCTACTGCGCCATAAATTGGACACAGTTGAGTCGGGTCGTTCCTCTTGTGCACTATGTATGCACAAGCCGCAGAGTCGAACACTGACACACAGTCTGAATCAAACCGTGTGGGGGTTGTAAACCTGAAAAGACACAGTCAACAGTGGAATATGTAACTACAAAAGTCAAATATAAATGCTATCCAATTTAAAAATCTGAAATAATTTGGCACGTGTACTTACGCAGAGCAACATCCAGTGCAACTACAGTTCAAACATTCACTGTTTCTCCATAAAGATCCAACTGGATGCCAGGTAAGATCAATGTCGTCCTGACACTGGGTCATGCCTATTTGTGGAAAGGAAACGTTTTACACATTTTAAAACAGTTTTGTATTTACTATAAATATTACATTACATGCAATTTTGGGCGAAGTGTCTTGCACAGGGACACAACGACAAGCTGACTGCAGTGGGGTTTGAACCTGTGACCCCTGATCCGAACACCAGCGCACATCCCACTACACCACAAGTCTCTTTCTGTGAGTATGTGTTTTTCTGTTCTTTTACCTGGTTGTAAGGCCTTAGCGTAACATGAAGCATCTGATAGCGACGCCAAAGCACAAAACAGCAAAGCCAGAGCCAAATATTTCTTCACAGGGAAAAAAGGAACAACGATTTACCATTTGATATCAGCATCCACATATGTATCCTAGCAAGCATTGGGCAAAAATCAGGCAAAAACGTTTGGCATATAGTATGTTAAGATATGTTACGAGTCATTCTTTAAATTGCTCCCATTTTGATAACCCATAACTTGAGGTCAATGCCACAAAATGATATAAACCCAATGATATCACTTTTATTCCGTAGAAAATATAACATTTTTAACATAAAATGTCTTTACCGCCATTATTACCGCTGTACAGCTGCAAATAACATCTGTAACCAGAATTTCAGATTGAGTACTATAATCCACTCACCATGGTGGCAGTTGAACTTGTCCGGTCTGAATTGTGTTCAGGTAAGAGGAGAAAAGTTAAAGTGTGTGTTTGCTTGTAGGACTCTGTCTTTTAAACTGTGATCTGCAGAGACCTTTGGAATTAAATGAGACGTTACTGGAGGTCATGACCGTATCTACCATTGAGGTCACCGAGGTCCGGACCTCGGTAATATTTTCCGAGCTGTGTATAACAAAACTTGTGAAATAATTGCACTAAACAGGGTTCTTTGTAGTACTTCCATTTACTGACCATGGGGGCGCTGCATAACTACGTAGCCTCGATTAAAGCAAACAGAAGAAGACGACATGTATCAACAAACCACCGCAGCCCGGACTTGTATCGGAGCAGCGGAGGAGTGATGAAGTATCTAGAGATCTGAGTCCAGCGGCTGCTTGTGTTTCTGTTCATCAGGACATCATATGACCAGCAGATCCTGTGTGAACGCTATACGTTAGTCAGTGGACGTCCGACAACATGCACACTAACTTATATTGCAGCTATAGGCTATACTTTGGTTTAAATTGCGTGAATAAACTAGCTAGAGAGCTAAAGTTAATTACGTTCATCCAATGTCAGAAGGATTACCTTTTAACAAACGTTGTAATGCTTTTCTTCATTTCAATTTGAGTAAAACATTGAAGATATAACATTGTATTGTTTTCTTTTTACACTGACTCAGATATAACGAAAAGACTACGTCAGTCGAAGCTCAGCTTTGGTAAGGAAGAGACAGGACAGGCAGAGAGAAAGAGAGAGAGAAAGTGATGGAAGTCAGAGAGGAACTGGAGTCACACAAAATAATGTAGGCTTAATAAGCCCATCTATTTATCTATCTATTTATCTATCTATGTATCTATAACAATAGTCTTCATTTACAATAGGCATAATTTTAAAACATACATCTATTGCAGTTATGATGTCATAATAACATACAATTGTATAAAACACAATTTGCTTACATCTTTGTTCTCTTTTGAGAATCAAACAAAACAGATTTAAATAAAAAAAGAATGCAAACAAACAAGTGAAATGAACTAAATAGCTGAATTGCTTTTGATTCACTGGCAGGAGCGACAAATGAGGAGGAGCAAACAGTGAACAACGAGGGAGAGATTGAACAAAAAGAAAGAGTAGAGGACAGAGAGAGTAATGAACAGGAAGAAGACAGAGAGACTAAAGAAGATGGAAGAGAGGCTGCAGGTTATGGAAAGGAGAGAGACATGGGAAATTAATGTTGACAATGTGTTGTGATCATTTTAGCCTCTTCTGCATGTCCAGATCATTAATAGTAACAATCAACTGATTCTTATGTATTACACTTTAAAAATAATTGATGCTGACATTGTTAACCCACTGACATGGTTTGAAATCAATATATTATCCAATGTGTGACCCCCCACAGGACTTAAAAAGCACCTAACTAGATCATGAAAATCCCAAAAATCTCGGGGGGTATCCCCCGAACCCCCCTAGCATGTTTGGACCTCGGTCTATAGGAAATCCTGGATACGGCTCTGCTGGAGGTCACCACTGTCTGTAGTTAACCCAACAGAAAGAAAAAAAATAGTGACCGTCATTTTCCTGAAAGCCTTGTTAATTTTAAGATCTGACAATCCTAGTTCTTTGTGAACAACTTATTTTACTTGAAATATCTAAATTGTTTGGTGGCATTGGGGAAGACGTGTACAACATATTTAAGGTGACAAATGTGATACAAATTCAAATATACCGTTGTTTACTCATATTATTCATGTTTTATGGTGGATAAATATATATGTGGTTCATTTAAATAAATAAAACAAATAAATGTAGCCTTTAAACCATGTAAATATGGGAAATGGATTTCACAGAAGTTCATCAATTTTAGAATAACATTAAAAAAGCATACAATCTAGCGAATTCAGAGTAAAAATATGCACAACGTAACACAATATAAAACAATACATATGTAATGTGTTTATTCAAAAGTATATATTATGTCAACTTCTCCCGCGAAAAACTGCTGTTAAATGGATCTATCAAAAAAAACATCTTTATCCAAAACGTGTTTACCACTGAATATTATTTAAAGATGCAGATTCCGCTAAAATCCTGTCCACGTTTTGCGTCACTCACAGACGCGCCACAAACTGGGTTGCCAGTTATGTTGAAAATGCAGCCCTGACTATCCCCTTGTTTTCAACGGCCCGGAAAAGGGGGTTTTGGAGCTCAACACGGCAACAAATCACACAACAAAAGGAAGTGAGGCTTGTACGCACTAATCATTTTTGTTTTTTAAAACGTGTAGAATTAACAAAAATACGAGCTTGTTGTGATTTATTTGGATCATAATAAGAGTTGAAACCGTCTCGACCAACATGGAGTTATAAAGCGTAAAGGTGAGCAACGAAATAGCGATATTAGGGTAGCTTTTAGCATGCTATGCTAACATTAGCATGCCAGGCCAGCCAGCCCCTTTACACAGCGTTAACATTATTGATGCATATTTAGCTAACATCCACGCAAAGTTATCATATCTAGGCTACGTTTTAATGGTTTGGAAGTTATATTACACCTAAAACAGTTAAATTAGATTATAAAAAACAATAATAATACCTTGTACATGGCAATGGGTGGAGCTCACTGGACAAAGCACCTGCATGTGGGTTTACACTAACATTAATGATTATTTCAAAGGTTTTATTGCCTTTTTAAAAAAAAATCATAATGGTTTTAAAATTTCTACTATATTGTTTTAATTCTTGGTAAACAGGTTCAAAATGTAATATCTTAAGTCCCACACTTCCTTTAACAATGTAACATAAAAGAAATAAAAAATAGTTGCAGAGGAACCGAATAGAATATAATGTGCAGGTAAATGCTAGAGTTCAACTATATACATGTAAAATAGAATAAAAGCAAAGGGATGAGCTAACAACAGAATGTGAAATGTAATACTGTATAAAGATAAAATACTGGTTATTGTAGTAATAAATAAATAAATCTGTGAAATGCAGATTGATGCATCGACATGAGATAGGAGTTCATCAGGCTTATTTACCTTTGGTGGATTATTTCTCTTATCAGTTAATCTTAAGGATATTTCCTGTTTTAGTCTATAACATTTAAGAGAGCACAGCATTTAATCTTACCAGAGTCCAAAGTTATATTAAAATGTCTTGTTTTGATAACAGTCCAACACATAGACTGTAGAGGTTGTTTTTTATTTTAAATCAGCATATTTTATTTTTTCAAAGGCATGATTCGGTGCATTTTATTATGTCTATTTGATTATTTAAAATGGTTGCCCAATAACAACCTTATATAAATGTCTCTCAGCCTGATGTGATTTAGTGAAGCACTTCGATAAAGTAAGGGGACTTGCCTAATGCATTTATTTACAGGTATTTAGTCCTCGTGAATTATAAATATATTAAGCCCCTTGGTGGAATGTAACAAAAGCCATTGTTTGTTTTCTCAGCATATCTCAAATAATACATTTTCCTCCTCTTTGCCAGATTGGTCTGAATCCCAAGTTGCCGAGCTCTTCCCGGGTCCCTTTGGGGCCCAGGAAGAGGATGCATCGAGGCGGGGATAAAGACTTCCAGATATCAGCACGGAAGATGGGAACATCCCTGCTTTTCCAGCTGTCGGCGCATGAAAGAGAGCTGGATTTGGTATTTCTGGACCACAGCTACGCCAAGCCCTGGAACGCCCATCCAGACGCCAGCAGCGCCCGGCCCACACGGACGCTGTTTGTTACCCCTCGTCGCCAGCCTGAACCCGTGTCGTGAGTCAAATATATCCTAATCATAAACAACCATAACAACATATGGAGGCTGTCCAACAACATCATCTATGACCACATTACCATCAAATCGGAGATACAGGGTCCCGCGATTTAATAAGTTCAGACTGAAGCACTCCTTTGTGCACTAGTCAATCCTCAAATTAAATACAGAGCCAAATCCCAGGTGAAATGTACGATAGAATAGAGTAGAATCCTTCATTGTCATTATACAGGTACAATGAGATGAGTAGAGATGCTCCTTTTTTGAAGGTGCCATCAAAAATACAAAAAACAAACTAGAGACGTACGTACAACATTCACGAGAAGACAACATACAAACAACAAGCATTCATATTTCAATATACAGATAAAGTGCAGGAATATATCGGTTTAAGTCCAAATAAATGTGTTTGAATGTGGACTGGACTTTAAAGAGTATATAGCTTACGTTACGTTTTTATTGGATTGCCGTTATAAACACGAGGATTTTTTCATACATAATGCACCAGACAAATCAATACAGCCCTATCTCGGAGGCTGTTGCCAAGCAGTGTAAACATATCATTTGGCCAAGTACAAAACCTTGACCCTTTGTTTTGGACACTAAAAGCACTGATATAAGTTTGTAAAAACAGGCCAACAAATAAGAGAGTAAATCATTAACAATATAACAAATTAGTGACTACAGCCTACTGTTACGTTCCCTTCTAAATCTAGGGGGTACAAAGGGAAGTAACAACACACAAGGATGACCAAGCACGACAAAAGGAGAGAAAACCGATCTCTGAGTAACGAACAAGTCGTTTAATGAACACAACAGGAACACGGGCTCACCAGCCAACTTGCACAGAATAACACGGCATCAATATATATCACGGAGCTCCCCTTCTATCAATCGGCAAGACACAGGTCTGCACACATGCAGCCAGAGGAGGAAAAAAGGAGAGACCACTGCAGTATTCCTCCGGTCCTATATGGAGGCCCTGATTAGGAATTAGGAGCACCTGGGGAGAGGCTGCACCTGGGGAGAGGCTGCACCTGGGGAGAGGCTGCACCTGGGGAGTCAGAGGGAGAGAGAGAAAAACACACACACGACCACACAAACACTACGGCAGGTAACACCTACCATTAGGTTATTCTCAGTTTCACACCGACAAAGTGCAGGAATATATCGGTTTAAGTACTAGTGTTGTCACGATACCAACATGTTGGTTTCGATACCGATACCAAGTCAAGAATTGCGATTCCGATTCTTTTTCGATACTTTTCTTAAAAAAAGGAAAACAGTCTTAAATGTAATTATTGTGCTTTATTTCACACCAGAACATAACACACACTTTTAAACAATGAGAACAATAAACAAAATAAATGACAATAATTCGTATTAAATAAAATTAAGCCTCATCTCAAACAACTTTTTTGTTTTATAAAATATAATTTGTTTAATATTTTATTAACATGTACAGTAATATAAATAATTATTGACAAAATGTATATTGCAGATGTTAGCCATATTAGTAAGTTAGCTAAAAATATAGCCATATTAGACGGTTATCATTGCCATGAATTGCCTCGTTTGTCACAAATAAATGACACTGGTTTGACTTAGATTTGAGGGCATGGGCATGTTACACATTCGCTAACCTGTCTGTCTTTAAATTCTTTAAACAGCTCTGGATTCCGGTCGGCAGGTGCTTAGCCAAGTTTGATGTGTTGGCTCCCTTGGTTTGCAGGGATCTAAAACATGTCTCACAGACAGGCCTCGTGGTGTCCGTAGGCTTGCCCTCACTGTCAGAGATATCGCTCAAATACTTCCAAATTTAGCTTCTGGCGTCTTTTGTGTCAACAAGCCGAGGCGCAGCGGCAGTTGCACTCCCACTTGCAGCCATGCTTCTAGTTTTCTCACATGCTCTGGCAGCTAGCGCGTGGCCGAGTGCACGAGAGAGGGGAGGGACTTAGAACGTGTTTGAGAGGGGCGGGACTGCAGGCACGGCTGCAGTGCAGGGAGTGGAAGCAGAGCGCTGAACACACACGGCTCTTATTAAAACGGCGCTTTCTCACCGGAGTACTTTCCCCGTCATTCTTAAAGTACCGATACTAATGAAACGGAGGAATCGTACCGTTTTTAATGGCAGGGTATCGCGGTACCTTTCAAGTATCGGTACACCGTGCAACACTATTAAGTACAAATAAATACGTTTGAATGTGTGTTAGAGGGTCTTTGAGAATGTTATCTTTTGAATGATCGTGATATTTTATTAAATGTTCCTTTGTATCGTGTCTTAATGTTTGCCATTGTTGATGTTGCAAATGGAGCTGCTGTGATGCAAAGGTGCGCGACTGGGTCGACGGTGTTTCTGCTGTAACTTACTTGATACCCTTGTCTTTGTCTGCAGAGACCCTGATTCACTTCTGGATGTGGAGACGGTGACACCGAGACCTGTTCCTCTGTATGATAATCAGAAAGCTCTCAGTGTGATGAAGGAGTGTGAGAGACATGTTCTGTTTGCTCGTACCGTCGCTGAGAGCCCCCCACCCCCCGATGACTGGGAGGAACATGTAAACAAGTAAGCAATCATCTAGAGCAAACCACTGTTCATTTATTATTTACTTTAAATGTTAAAGTACTTTTTTTTTAACGTTTTTATTATTGTGTTTCAGGATTGGATGGTCAGTGGCCCAGAACAAGCTGTTCAACAAAGTCCTTAAAGCTTTACAAGCTGAAAGACTAGCGCGTCTTGCCAATGAACATGTAAGTTTAGCTCATAGCTAATACTGTTCTCAAGCCATATGCATTTTAAAGTGTTTTTTTTGTTCAAGCACCATTTGTAAGCGATGGATTGAAATGGTTATTACTCTCTGAAATCAGTTATTGCAGAGTTATGGTGTGTCATTTGCTTAGTCTATATAACATAGGCACAAAGGTATTGTGCATTGGTGACTGAGAGTATATAGCTTACGTTATGTTTTTATTGGATTGCCGTTATAAACATGAGGATTTCTTTCATACATAATGCACCAGACAAATCAATGCAGCCCTATCTCTGAGGCTGTTGTCAAGCAGTGTACCCTCTTTGGAGTAAACATATCATTTTGCCAAGGACAAAACCTTGACCCTTTGTTTTGGACACTAAAAGCACTGATATAAGTTTGTAAAAACAGGCCAACGAATAAGAGAGTAAATCATTAACAATATAACAAATTAGTGACTACAGCCTACCATTTTATAGTCTGCATTATTGCGGCCCAGTTATTCTCAGTTTCACGGTTCTAAAGTTAAGGCAAAGCGTCTTCCTGTGAAGTCATATGTGAATCTAAAGCCATTTGTAAATTGGCCCCTTTGGGCTCTTGCTTCCTTTAGGCTTCCAATGAGCCAATCTTGCGGAGGATAGCCGTGGACAACTGTGCCAGGAAGGTGCGCCATGCATTAGCCAGTGTGAGCTGGGACACCAAACTGACGCAGTGGTTACACACTACCATGATTGAATCCTTGAGCCTGGCGATGCTAGCTGCCTACCTGGATGTTCTGCAGACTCTCAAAAGCAAGGTATGATGTGTGCAGTTAAAAGACATCTAAGAAATATTTCCCCTCAGATGTCTGCAGTAGTAATACAAGATCTGGGATTGGTGATTCATTACTTTTTGCCTCTTTGTGTCTTGGAAGTTGCCGTTGCTGATTGACAGAATGTTGCTAACGACTACAAAGACCGGCGCTCCAAGTGCCGAGGCCCTGTCGCTGCTGCTGAAACGGCCCTGGGACCCAGCTGTTGGAGTCCTGTCGCAAAACAAACCGGTAACGCTAAACTATTGCAAGAGAAAGCTTGTTTATTTGAATTAGGACAAGGACAGGGAGAAAGATCTATCCATCTATCTATCTATTCATCTATCTATCCATCCATCCATCCATCCATCCATCCCTCCATCCATCCATCCATCCATCCATCCATCCATCCATCCATCCATCCATCCATCCATCCATCCATCCATCCATCCATCCATCCATCCAATCCATCCATCCATCCATCCATCCATCCATCCATCCATCCATCCATCCATCCATCTCCATCATCCATCATCCATCATCCATCCATCCATCCATCCATCCATCCACCATCCATCCATCCATCCATCCCCATCCATCCATCCATCC
This sequence comes from Gymnodraco acuticeps, assembly GCF_902827175.1. Lineage (NCBI taxonomy): Eukaryota > Metazoa > Chordata > Actinopteri > Perciformes > Bathydraconidae > Gymnodraco > Gymnodraco acuticeps. The sequence goes on from NW_022991187.1 coordinate 1,990,456, forward strand.
ATCCATCCATCCATCTATCTATCCATCTATCCATCCATCCATCCATCTATCCATCCATCTATCCATCTATCCATCCATCCATCTATCCATCCATCCATCCATCCATCCATCTATCCATCCATCCATCCATCCATCCATCCATCCATCTATCTATCTATCTATTCACCTATCTATCCACCTATCTCTCCCATCTATCCATCCATCCATCCATCCATCCATCCATCCATCCATCCATCTATCTATCTATCTATTCACCTATCTATCCACCTATCTCCATCCATCCATCCATCCATCTATCCATTCACCTATCTATCCACCTATCTCTCCATCTATCCATCCATCCATCCATCCATCCATCCATCCATCCATCCATCCATCCATCCTCCATCCATCCATCCATCCATCTATCTATTCATCTATCTATCCACCTATCTATCCACCTATCTCTCCATCCATCCATCCATCCATCCATCCATCCATCCATCCATCCATCCATCCATCCATCCATCCCTCCATCCTATCCATCCATCCATCCATCCATCCATCCATCCATCCATCCATCCATCCATCCATCCTCCATCCATCCATCCATCTATCTATCTATCTATTCACCTATCTATCCACCTATCTCTCCATCCATCCATCCATCCATCCATCTATCTATTCATCTATCTATTCATCTATCTATCCACCTATCTCTCCATCTATCTATCCATCCATTCATCCATCCATCCATCCATCCATCTATCTATCTATTCATCTATCTATTCATCTATCTATCCATCCATCCATCCATCTATCTATCTTTCCATCCATCCATCTATCTATCTAACGGTTTACAAACATTTCGGTTCGGTACGTACCTCGGTTTTTAGGTCATGGTTCATACGTTTTTGGTACAGCAGAAAAAATTATCACAAAACATAAAATATTTTTTGGGTTTTTTTAATTATTATTAAACTGTGAATAATGTATTCACTCAAATAAATACAAAATATGATAAAATAAACATTAAGGTGCAGCATTTCGATGAACTGAAATAATCTGTATTTGAACTGTACTGTACTAGTTTGACATTAGGACTAGCTTGTCATTGTATTTTCATGTTTCTTTAAAGAAAAATGAACTCGTCCACATTGCTTGCCGAAAGGGCAGATCTGCTGGCACTAACCATGTTTCCTGCTGTGGAGAACACCCTCTCTAGGGACAGAGGTAGCAGATACAGCCAGGTAGCGCTTTGCTAACATGGCAACCTAAGGATATTTGGCGTTTGTAATAGCTTTGGCTCGGTCTGAACTTTGAGTGGTGGAGGCTTAAATGCTAGCGGGAGTTGGGTTTGCACTTCAGTCTTTTTTCTTTTGGTACCGGTGATATTCATGTTCGGGTGATGCCTTTTCAAATGAGTGTGCAAGTTTGATGTATTGCCAGCCGCGTAACCAATTTTAGTTGAACAATGCCAACAATTGTCCGTCATCTTTGTACGTAACTGCAAAACCAAAATGTTCCCAAACCGGAGACTTCAATGATGCTGGAGGATTTTCGAGCTCAACTTTATCTGCGTTCGCCATTTAGACAGTTCCTCAAATTACTGACTAAATTTGAACGCATCCCTGTGACCAGCTCTCATAGTATGCCTCTCGTCCAATCAAATGACTTGGTCGCTCTATGACGCGTTGAACCCAATGGTTGAACCCAATGTGAGCAAATTACTCTGAATGCTGCGACGCAGCACCTGAGATTACTTCCAAAACGTTGTTCACGTTCTAAATTTTTTACGTTTACCGAACCGAAGGGCCCGTACCGAATAATTTCGGTACGGGTACGTATACCGTTACACCCCTACTATCTATCCATCTATCTATCTATCTATCTATCTATCTATCTATCTGTCTTCTATTCTATCTGTCTGTCTATCTAAAAAACTAATTTGTCTCATATTCTTCTCTCTTGTTTCAGAGCAAGCTTCATGGATCCCCTCTCATCCTAATTGCACCATCAAGCCCAACCAATCCCGCGCTCTCTACCTCGAGGCGAATGAGATTCTGGCAGTCTCAGCTGTCGTGTTTGGGAAAGGTCAGTCAACTTTATATCTGTTACTCGCCATCTTGATTATTAATAATCCCAGGAAAGAACCTATAACAACTGTTCCTATCTCAGGTCATTCCAGTGCACAGTCACGTCAGCAGCGGAGCCAATATTGGCATCACACAGTGTCTGGAGCACATGTTGGGCACCGTCAGGGCCAAGGTCATGGAGGTAGGATGTTCTGTCCTTATTTGCTACTTATGTGATTATATTTGCAGTGTGATGGTGTTTGTACAACTTTCGTAGTCGATTTGGTTTTAATGTGCACATCTCAACATCAATCATGCATAAAAGGTCGTCCATATACTGGCCAAACGAGCAGAGTGTCTTTTGTGTATTATTAACTTGCAATGCTCAGTTTTTGCCAATTAAACCACAAGCCGACCTACTAGAAAAATGGTGTTAAAATGTCCACGTTTCCACCAGATCCGACCACAGAGGGCATATCTTTGCTTTCCATTAATTTCCTATTAAAGCCGGAGAAGAGGTTGCAAATTAAGTTGCTCTAGAAATAATCGTATACAAATAACCCCACCCATCATGACGTGCATGGCTCACGAAACTTGTCCTAAAATGAAACAATATTCAGCAGTTGCATTTCCTGTTTCTCGAACAAAAATGTTTTCAGAAATAGATTTTGATTAGTTGTTTAGCTTACCAGAAAGTTAATGATCACCCCAACCTTTAATTTCTGTTTAATTTGGGAAAACAATGTTTCGCCAACTCTTCAGGATTCATGTCTGAAGACAAAATGGAGGATAATACCATGTTGAATACAGCTTCTGTTTTATTTTGTACATTATATGTATGCAGATGTAATAATTATGTCATACATTTAACCACCAGGTTCACAGTCACTTCCCCCACAAACCCATTATCCTGGTTGGCTGGAATACGGGTGCTCTCATCGCCTGTCACGTAAGGTTCCTTATAACTTATTGCTGCAATGTTATGTGAGGCTAAACAGTTCCCCCCCCCCCCCATTCTTTAAAGCACCACTTGTTATAAAAACAAATGTATTACAGGTTTCCCTAATGGAGTATCTCACCGGTGTGGTGTGTCTCGGCTTCCCGCTGCTGACAGTCAACGGGCCACGAGGGGTAAGCAATCATATTTCAATCATAGAGTGGTGCAGGGATGACGTATTTTTGTCGGCCAACCCGTAAGTAAGCTGCGCATGGGTTCCCTCGACAAAAAAGCTATGGCATTTCTCCATAGGATTTTGGAATATTGTAAAAAATAAGCTCTGTGGAAAACAATCCGGTTTGATAAATCCACATTTTGTTCACCCTGATAATCTCCACATGTCTACCCTTTACAATTTTCGAATCATAAATCTAATCGATAGATTTATGATCAATAGATTTATCATTTGAAAATTATAAAAGTAGGGTAGACATGTGGAGATTATCTTACTTCCGGGTCGGCCTACAAAAATACGTCATCACTGCACCACTCTATTTTATGGATTGTTTCTATTGTTTTGTAAATACTTATTTTATTTCATTCTTTCTATCAGAAAAACTGAACTTGATTTGAATGAATTTCTACCGGTTTGCAGGATGTGGACGACCCTCTGCTGGACATGAAGACCCCCGTGTTGTTTGTGTTGGGCCAGAACGCCCTGCAGAGCAGCATCGAGGGCATGGAGGAGTTCAGAGAGAAGCTGAGGGCGGACAACAGCATGGTGGTGGTGGGGGGATCCGACGACAACCTCAGGTCAGTCACGACCCTTAATGGTGGCTGTAATGGCAACTTTATTGTCCCAATGTCCTATATTCGTCTATTGCCATTACTTCACAGGATTATGAGCGATCCAGACGCAGACACATAACAGATGCTTTGATGCCGTTTAGAATGATGTTTATTGAACGTTTACATTACCAAGGTTTAATTACTGAGTCAATGGTCGTATCTTGAGCATCTGCTGAGCTGGTTAGATCACTGTGCTCTTCCTCCTGTGTCCTCGCTCTTCCGGTCACCTATGACCCCTTTTATACACCCAGTGCAGCTAACCCCTGCAACCAAGTGTTCAAGAATAATATTGCACTATAAATATAAATAAAGTAAACTGACATGCCAACAACAACAACAACCATAAAATGGCTCCTACAGTGGCTGTTTAAGCAGCAAGAAATATGAGTTCAGTATAAAGATTTTAATATAATTCAGTAGTAAATAGGGGCTTTCACACCAAGTACTTTGCCGTACTTAGTTCATCAGAACTCTTTAGTTCTGATGAACTAAAACTAAAGAGGAGATCGCGTTCACACCGGAATAAGTCCCTGGGGGAGGATTACGCAAATGAAGCCGCTGACGTCACTTCTTCTTCTTCTGCCTTGGGTTTACTGGCAGGCCGCAAACAACTTCACGGCGTATACTGCCACCCGAAGCTACCTAGAAGCTGCTGGGACTCCCAGCAGCTTCTACTGAAGCCTTCCGAGTAAATCGCCAGAACGCCGACACCTCCTCATCTCCACCGCTCCCACGTTCTATTTTGTGTTGCCATAAGTTAGTCTCTCTCCGTTGTTGCGCTGGGCTAATGCTAATAATGCTAATGCGAGCAAATAAAATGGCGGCTTCACAAAACCTTTTTGGAGTTTTGCGGGGCGTGGTTTGCATTCCGCCCAGCCAATCAGAAATGGGAACCTTTTTCTCCCATGAAAGTACCTCTTCTCTAGCAGGGGGTAAAAGGTTCTCATGAACTAAGTTCTTGTTCCGGATTTCTTTGGTGTGAACGCACATTTTCGGAACTATACTGGGAAATGTACTCCGGTGTGAAAGCGCCTATTGTAACAGTGAATCTTTTCCCTACACAGGATTAATTCAGCAAAGATGAAATCAGAAGGACTGACGCAGACAATGGTTGACCGCTGCATTCAGGTTCGTCCTTGTAATAGGACTTATATCATTTCTCATTTTGTCTGGGGTGTTTCTTATCCCCTGCAGTACTTTTTTAAAACTAAAGAACTGCTCTGATGGTGCTAACAAACCGTTTTCTTTCTTCCATCACTGTTCTGCAGGATGAGATCTCTGACTTCCTGTCAGGCGTCCTCACTCGAGCGGAGGGTCACGGCCACGGCTCCGGGGAGATGAGGGACCAGGACACAGAAAAGAAGAAAAGGCCTCGGCGGGAGCTTCCCTTCGACTTGGAAAGAGGGCGACCTTCCTCTCCTGCACTCAGACTTCCCATCTCACCGTCAGGTTCAGAGGTCAGTTAGCAGGGGCTACATTCACCGCCATTTATCAACTGGTTGGAAGTGTCACAATGTTCAGCTTTAAAAAGAACCACCTGATAAGAATATTTGAAGTATTCATTATATTTCTAAATGGAACTAAATAATTAACCATTTGATTTTGTGTAATAATGGCTTGGTTTGCTTTGTATTCCCAACATTGGGAACGTTTTAGAAAAGCGGTCCAGTCATGAACATCTTATGAAAATAAGAGAAGCGGTTGAGATTCTAAACTAATCACTTCTTCCTCATCCCTTAAATGGTTTCTGTATCCTGGGGTGCACATTCATTTGACAGGCTTTGTCCATGTGATACATGGGTGTAATATTGTGTAATAACAGTGCAATGAGGATGTAACATGGATATTATATATGGGTGTAATATATAGGTGAAATAAATGAAATGCCTATATTCATTAACAAATTATTGATTTTTATTTTCCAAGTGCTCGCCCATTTAAGGGTTAAAAAAGGATGGCTTCTCACTTTTTCTCAAGTGCTAGCTAATGAGAAATTGTATCTGCCAGACATCAGAATGTCGTTTAATGAAATTCTCTCATCTTTGCTCAACTGAGTAAAATAATTTAGAGGAATAAACATGTGCATGTCTTAGGTTTTCCTCTGTAATCTAACATTTTGTTGACTGCATCTGGGAGGAATTTTAAAATACAGACCCTAGTGTTAGCTTGCTGCAACCATTTCCGATAATACAAAATGTTTTGAATGAGGATAAATAGCAGTAGGTTTACATGCAGTAGGAATGATTGCCGTCAATGAATCATGAGTCATCCTTTGTTCCTCCTTCTTGCTGTTTTCTCAGGATCTGTCGAGTGTCTGCAGCAGCCCCACGTCCAGTCCCAAACCCAAGACGTCGGGTCTGTCTCCAGCTCAGAAGTCCAGTCTGATCACAGCCACGCAGCTCCTGAAGACACACATGCAGCGCTCGGGCACAGTGCTCACTCACAAGCAGGCTCAAGGTTAGTTCACCACCACACACAACTCCACACAGGGTTCCCGTGGGGTCTTAAAAACTCTTATATTTGATAATCAGAATTTAAGGCCTTAAAAAGTGTTAAATATGATCAAAACAATTAGAAAGGTCTTAAATTAGATTTAAAAGGACTTACAAATGATCGGATTTGAAAGGTACTTCTGTGTTGCGATCAATTTGTATTGAAATAAATCAACATGGAACCAGTAATCACTAACTTTGCATCCCCCCGGACCCATATCGGAGAACACCCAGCTAGTAACCTAGCAACCAAGCTTCAGCTAGCGAGAGCACGCTCGTGAGACGTTGCGCCGGTGTTATGAATGCCCGCCGATATATGCATGCACCTCGTGGGAGCGCACACAGCGTAAAGCATAACACGGCATAACACCAGAGCCTCGCTGCGGGGAAACTTTGCCGCTGAGTTTGTTCTAATCTGTCAAAATGAAAGACTGCTTTCAGATATTATTCTTTTTGCCACCACTGCCTCCGGGCGACGTTTGGGTCGACGTCAACCCTAAAAGCGGAGGCGCTGTGGACGCTAAATACCGTAGCTAAACACCAATCATACAACAGCAACGATGAAAGATTGTAGCCAAGGCAGCAGAGCTCAGAAGACAGCTCTTGTCACACATACATACACAGAGACACCCACACACACACTTTCACGGTTAGGCAGTTTTTTCTGCTTTTTGGCTAACACAGTTCTGTGTGCTGTTATGTTCAGTCATCGTTCTTATGTTGATTGGAATACATTTACTTCGAAAGCAATTATGGGACGTATTTTATTCTTTCATAGCAATTTTCCTTCATTCTTTCTTGCCGTGAAATAGTTCTTAAATTCTATTCAAAGTGGTCTTAAAAAGTCTTACATTTGAGTTGGTGAAACCTGCAGGAACCCTGTCCACAGCCACATTCCTATCCACGTGCACAGTCATTCACCACACATCTCTGCTGTGTGAGAGATAAGAAAATGATTATGAAGCTTATCGCGTCCCAACATCTGACGGGGCAGGATAGAATGTGACTGATATACTTTCCTCTCACCCGCTCTCTCTTCTCTTCCTACGTCTCTCTTTTCCGGCTTTCTTTCCTCTTCATTCCAGCTCAGTTTGCTGCTTTTATGAAACAAAACATGCTTGTGAGGAAAAACCTTCCTCCTGGCACTCCTCCTTGTATTTTTGGTAAGTGTCTGTCCCTCTTCCTTTCTCTTTCCTCCGTGCTTCTTTCTTTGTTTCCATTGCTCCCATGTTATATGAGCAGCCCTGGTTTGTCACTAATCACATGGTGGTGTCTACTTTGGATTTGACATGAATGAAACACAGAATAGTCATTTTTATTTATTGCTCAAAGTAGATTATTACAGACAGACAGGTGTAATATTAAAGGTCACAGATAAACGAGGTTCCTCAGCAGTCTGCTCAATGTCTGTGTTGGTTTGCGCGGTGCAGTGCCAGTGAGCAGCGATCAGATGGAGGGCCTGGACAGAGATGAACTGAGGCCCCATGGCAAGAGGAGGCAGGCGCCGAGTCCCACACCAAGCAAGGCCTCCAAAAGAGCCAAGATCAAGGTCACCATCGTTTCCCAAAGCGAGTCAGCAGGGGGCAGCATCAGCCCTGCTGCACAGGAAGGTACACACCCTGCTCTCCTGACCTTATGACAAACATATGATCATAGGAAACAAATACTGTTGTTTTTTTGCCTATGGGTTGATCAAATCACTTGTGGGAAACCCTGAATTGGAAAAGGTTTTAGCGGATCACCTTCATACCGATCTAAGAAATGATTGATAAGAAAATAAACCTGTGTTTTTGTTTGGTTTACAGTATTGTTAAAGTGAGTAAGTAGGATGAAATGTATTTATTAATTCTTGCAAAAGCTGTGGGGTTTCTTTGAGAGTTTGTCCGATGTGAGCGTCTTAGAACAGGGTGTCGTATTCATATTCTGTACGAACTGTAAAGCCTCCCGAGACAAATGTGTGATATTTGGCTGTATAACTCAACTTTGATTGATTGATTGACCTGACACAGGTACTTCCTAGTGCTTGTTTCATACATAATGACTACATGAAGTATCTTCTTTAATTAGTTTGAAATTAAATCAGCATGATGTTTATTTCTCCCTGCAGTTTCCGGGAAGCCCTTAACGGTGACGTTGGGACAGACTGTGGCAGGAGCCAAGGAGCTCTCTGGACTCCTCACAGGCCAGCGGTAAGCTATCCTGCTTCACACCGGCACATTCCGTATCAAACCCCCTGATCCTGCCTACACCCACGCCTACGTTCCCCTCTTTTGACAAAAGTGTGTCTGCTGCAGAGGGATTGATGAGTGGTGTAGTCTGGGAGCTGAGTGGTGGCCAACGCTCCTGAGTAGATTGGTGGTTATGTGTGTCACTGCAGGTCTGGTAGTCTCTCAGAGGTTTCTGGTGCCCTGTCGTCAGGCTCCATCTCTTTCAACAGCGTGCAGCCGTGCATGGTATCAGGCTCCTCCACACCAGTCCAGGTGCAAGCTCCGGCTACTGCCCAAGGTATCTGTGTCCTGTCCTGCCCTGCACGCTTGTTAACACTCAACTGTGCGGCTAATCAGCACAGTGACCTCTACACACTTCTAACCGCTTTGTAGAGGGAGAATACACACTGGATAAGAGCAGTGTGTGAGGACAACATATTTGATCAACTTCATCATTGATTACCTCTTGCGCCATCGCTGTCTGTCAATGTCCCCAGCCTTACCCTTTGGACACGACTTCTCATACCGTGTGTATGTGTGTGTTCATCTAGTCTAGGCCTCTGGGGATTGGATGGGAGCTGTTTGTCAATATGCCTCCCAAATGTCAGCACCATTGATTTACTGTCTCTGTGTTTGTGTGCAGGGTCTTCCGCCAGCAGTCTGCTTCAAGGCCTAAGTTACAGTCTTCAGGAGATCGTCACCAAAACGCCTAGCTTTCCCTCCACAGATGCCAGTACAGGCAGCACACAGGTAACTGTGGTTACATGTTTACATTACATACACGTTTGAATGACCAAAAAGGACCTTTTGCTTCATTTAAAGTTCAGTCACTAAGAATTATCTATACTCTACTGGAGCCATTTTCCAAAAATATAAAGGGTAGCTTTGGTTTTCTTCAACCTGCACCTAATGTGTCAACATTGTTGTTTCCAAGTGACTAATAGGCACACGTTTTAGCGCATTGTAGAGAAACAAAAACACATGAGAAATTCTCTGGGTAGATAAAATGGCTGGCATATTTAATATCAAGAAGGTTATCTGGATGAGTTTAACTACCCTCACTCCTCGGTCACAAAGAAAGCAATAATGCCAAAATGCAGCAATTAAGATAGAATTGTAGCAACACTCATGGGAGCTACCATCCATAGCAATTGAAGTCGGAACAAACAGACCTGACATTTCAGTTTTGAATGTAAATTATACAATCAACATGAAAATGAAAAAACTGTGGCAAAAGTGAACTAATAAGACTAAATCATGAAGTTTATTCTCAGTGTTTTAAATATAACAAGACCTTAAACTGTTTGACCTCTTCTCCCCCCCCTCAGGCGGTCTGTGGTCGGCCCCAGGCTCAGGTCCTGAGCTCGGCCGGTCCCAGCAGCAGCGCTCTGCTCCGGGCGGTGCCTGTGGTCGCCTCAGGAGGAGCGGCTAAAACCACCGCCATCCACCAGCTGCTCACTAACGGCGGGTTGGCCAAAATAGCCAGCAGCTTGCCCGGCTTGGCGCACATCACCAATCAGACCGCTGGTATGTCTAGAACTGCCAAAACACGACGGCCACGTTGAATGCTCAGAGTTCAATCCCACTTTGTTTTGGAAACACTAGTTCAGGACGTCTGTAGGCCACAGAGAGCCGCAGTACACGACCTTAGAGGACGGCTCTGTCACCGCGTGTAGATGAATGCCTGGAAGAACCTGACTGTTGTGAGGTGTGCAGATATGCAGCATCGGAGGGCAGATCAGTGCCGCATGATTTATTTTCATGTTCAGAAAGAGCCATTACGGAAATGTGAGGTAGAGTTTGAAGCCTATGTTTGACGCATAATGTTTATGTAGAAGTGGATGCATGTGTAAAATAAATATTAATGAATAAATCCATTTGATACTGAAGAATTGTGAACTAAGTTAAAACCAGTGTGGGTATGATTGACCAACTTTAAAATGATACCCAAAAGTAAAATCCAGATCGCTTTGTTTGTCCCATTTGAGCTGCATTTCATGTTTTTGTTATCCATGTTGTAACATTTTGTAACCCTTCCATCAAATCACCTGCTTATAATATCCATATGTATGAATGCTGTCCTCTAACAGAGAAAGGCAGTAACACATTACACATGGCATCTCCCGAGCTCTGTTCATGTTGTTACAATAAAGACTGGAATCAAAATCATGTTTTCATTGCTCCTTTTTCTTTCAGTGTCAATCAGTTCTCACTCCTTTTGCCTATTTTTAAAACTCCTAAATGTGCTTTTACCTCTCATTATGTTCATTGTCCAAACCTGCTTTTGATTTGCTTACCTGACCACGAAGCAAAAAGGTTATTCTGATGACTTCCTTCACAACTTTTTGACAAGTAATTGGCTGCGTTCCATTTTTACTGAGTGTGTTTGGGGGGTTACGGTAGTGCTGAGCAGTTTTCTTTGTGTGTCATTAGGGCAGAAAGCCCCCACCTCGATAACGGTGACCCTGAGAGGAGCCCAGTCGAGTAGAGTGGGATCTCTCAGCCAAGACTACGAGGCTGTGACGCCGATTCGCACCCTTGAGCCAAAGGTGTGTCTACTTTAAACATCTAACGGCTACCGATAAAGCCACAATTGACTTCAAACTCTTGATGTGATAAGTGTGGCTTTCTGCTTGTTGATCATGTAATATCAGCTTGTAGTGCTTTTCACAGTGCCCACATTGTTTTCACTCAAACTCAAGGTAATTTGTCTTTTGGAAAGCTTGTGAACATCTTAACTGCTATGGCAACTCCAATGCCATTAATTAACCTTTGTGTTGTCCTCCTCCCAGTTTGACAGTTAATAAAAATATAGTTCAAATCCTCAGCTGTAATGTTTTTAGCCAACTCAATTCCCACGTATTACCACCAGTTTGACTGTCCTTTTTGGAATCAATAGACCTCATTTACTCACAACAATGTTAAGTAATTGACACCAGAAAAACACGGATACTATACATTTCAATAAAACACCCGTAATTCAATGAAAGCATGATCAGTATTTCTTCTCGCTAAGAACATGGAACAATCTATGATACTTTTAATAACCCCTTTTATTTATTTTTTGTGAAGACTATTAAATAATGAATATTTATTAACCTGCTTGATGGTTAACCTTTACCCAATTAAGTGTGGTGTTTTCTGGCTTAAAACCCAAAACATAGTTAATGCTCTCCTTATTCCCTATTGTTCGACATGATGAAACCCTAAAGGTCCAAGTGTGGTAAACTGGTTTGACTTGTGTCTTCAAAAAGTCACATTTTAGAGGCATATGTATTTTGAAGGATATTTATTTTCCATTTTTGATGTTTTAATCATAGAAAGCTATATAAAATGCTGCCATAAGTGCAGAGTGAAAAAGACTTTATCCTAATCCATCTAAGGCTGTGTACAAGAAGGAGCTGCGCTTATGAAAATATCCTCACATTATTACTGAAGAGCTGTATGCACTCTAAAGTCTTTGTGCCAAATAAGTAAATGTCAAACAGTCCTTTGTCTCTAAGACTTTAATTAAAATAGGCTTATTGTTATATTTTCCGCAGTGTGAGTTAATGAATTCCACTGTGCCCTTCTTACAGCAGTGAAGGGTTTCCATGTGGCGTTACACCTGAGCTAAGCTGGGGCTCTTCCTGCTGATGAGACTGTTCCCTCCCTGAGATGATGAACACGCCAACCTGCAACTCTCACAACACCTGGCCGTCCTCCAGAGACTCCCTGCGGAGAAGGAGAAGGCCATGCAGTCGCTGTTGGCTGTGGCTGAATGCTGCGTTGCTTAACCTCTATGTACAGCAGAGGAGCGCTGACTCTGCGTCTCCATGCTTCAGTCTGGGCTCTCTTCTTACACACCTCTGACAGCCAGGAGGAAAACCTGATCTCATGTCATCCTCAAGGGAGGAAACTTTATCATGTGAGGATAAACTGCAAAGTACCTGGACTTGGACAGTCTTGCTGCTGACTTTACACCTACATCTTGATAAAAAACAAAACGTTAGCTTTGCTTTATAAGTGTATATTAATGGAACAATTCACCCCCAAAATGATCTTTTGTATATACATTACTCAGCCCCTTTTACATTTTAATGAGGATCTATTATGCTTTTGGGGTTTTTTATATTTCCTGAATTGTGTTATATAGGTTTAAGAAAAGCAGATATTTGTCTTTGAATTCATAGTAACCGAGTAATTGTGTAGGTGGAGTATCCCTTTTAGTATAAATCCTTTTGCCATCATCTCTTTTGCATCTCATTTATCATAGCATCATAGCCCTAGAGGAGTATGGTTAATAGGAAGGTCAGCTTGAACATTTCTGAATATCTCTCTAAAGTCGGAGGTTCCATATTGTTTATCACAGTAATTACATCATTACACGATTACAGCGGTTCATCATAATAAGAGCAGTGAAGGTTTTCCTTCACTGTGACAAACAACTTCACCTTATGATGACCTAAAATATGTTAGAGGGAAAAATGTACTTTAACCCTCCTATTATCCTCAGATTTACTTTACACCCTTTATCCTCTGGGGTCAATTTGACCCCAGTAGTTTAAGACTCAAGACAATGATCATATTCCACATTTTAACCAACATGTATGTCTCTGGTGCTTTAGGTATCTTGTTGACTACCTAAATAACCATTTAAATAAAACATTAGCCCAACCTCCCCCCCCCCCCACAGACCCCTTTATACATCCAGAATTCCTATTATGTGAATATCGACAAATATATAAATCACCATAAAATCTCACATACTGAAATAAAATGTTAAAGTAAGATCTTTTTGATGTTGTTAAAGGACCAATAGCTAAAGCAGAGGGTAGTTTTGTTTTTACAATGATACATTCGCATGTATTAGTCACCTCAATATCATCCTACACAATCAACACAAATATGTGTGTATATGTTTTACACTACTAAAACAGCCTGGGGTCAAATTGACCCCAAGGAACACCAATGCGTACAAAGTGCATACAGGACATTTAAAAAAGATCTTCATGTTTATTTTATGTTTACCCATTAGTCCTCACTAAATTAGGAAAAGTCATGAAATAATAAGCAAACAAAATAATGTGAACCCTTTTCTTCGATACATTAAACATTGAATGGGGTCAAATTGACCCCAAGGATAACAGGAGGGTTAACTCAAATAAATGTCAGTATGTGTCACAATCATGTGAATGCAGAGGGTACAAAACATGCATTGAGGCCTGGAATTAAAGTTGTAGTAAAAAGCTGCATTACAGGAAAGGTTGTGTCCCTCCGTGTTTATGATAAACACAACATTTACCATCTGCAAAGTATCATCACTGAATACGGACTCTTTGTTTGAAACAGCAACAGTCAAAAAAATAGATGTGTCTCAAAAACACTCGACTAAGTTCCCTGTTTGCTAAATATTTGGTCCTCTGTGTTCAACACTTGTATTGAGCAGGCTGAAGAACTCCTCTTATTCAAAGTATAATGCTCTCACGCATGATAGTTATACGGCCTTGTTTACAGAAACAGCGTAAATACAGCCCACGCATCGGCGCTGACATCCTGTCTTAGATTCCACAGCTCTCTGATAACTCAAGTTATATAAGCCAGCTTTGTGTGTAATAGGCTGGGATGGGGAAACTGATGCCAGTCAGAGAACAACGGGGCTGCTGGCAGAGCCTCATCATCCTCATCTTCATAATAATCATTTGCAGCAGTGGAAATGCACACAATCAATCTGAAGTCTCTTCCTGTTATTTTCTACAGGAAGGAGTTCAGAATATGAATACAAGTCTGAAATCATTGTTACATCTAGGAACTGTGAAGACAAAATGAAAAAGAGTAGACATTTTAAACAAAGGGGCAAGCACACTTTGATAAACTGAGAAACAAATAAGTACACTTTCAAGGTGGAAAAGATAATACGTTGAACAAATAAAGTGAATAAATGCACTATGGTGCACTAGATTGAGAAAAAGCTGTCCATAGGAACCTGAGGATTGTCTCCCACACGAGCTCCTCATCTAATTATTGAAACAAACAATGTATTTTTCATCATGGTTTTTTACCTGCATTGTATAGCCACATTTGGTGGCCTCCTGATCATTATTTCCAGAGATACATGTGATTAGGCTGAGACGGCCCCCTTCAGAGGAGCCTACATTTTCGGTTATGTGAAGGTTCCAAACATCAACCTAAACAATTAATTTACAGTAATATATTGCTATAAAACCAATCTATTTAATAAACTAGACATATTAACGTAAGGAAAAAACATGGTTGTGCTTTGTCCTACCTCGGGTAATAGTATCTTAAAAACTAAAGCTTAGTTTAGGGGGTTTGTTTCTCTACTATTAAGTCTTCTTCGGTATGTTCTGTAAGTCGCCACCAGGTGGTGCTCTAATCACCCCAATGTCCTCCTGACTAATTATTTGATAGCCTGTGCTTGTGAAGCCTCAAATGTCAGGCTCAGTCTGCTTGTTTGTTGTTTGTTTGTGTTGATGTGCTCGCGTGCTATAGCACGAGTGGGCGCTTGCAGTCTATGCGCACGTGCGTAATTAGTGCGCGGTCTTGCTAGGCTGTGTGTGAGCTCTCCTGTGTTAAAAGCGAAAAAGAGAAAGCCAAACAGGGACTTTCAACTTTGATTAAACTGTACAAAGATAGGAAAATAATCTCAAACCTGTCATGTAAGTACAGTTTCATTTGAACTTTTATATTAAAGACAACAAAGAAAGCCACAGGGACATTTTAGTTTCAACCCCAGCTAAATATGATGATATATTAACTTTGGTAGGTTTTAATATTAAATGAAGATCCATACACCGAAGATTAAAGAGGCAGCAGAACTATTGCCACATTCTTCATACTTCACAAAGAGATACAAAAATGAGTTCCTCAAATGCTCTTCAATGACCCCTGATGGACCGACCAGGGAGCGATAAAGCAGCCCAGGGGCATCGGCCTGTAATGGGGCTGTTCACCGCCCTGCTGCCAGATCATCAAAGTTTCTCCGGCAGCTCTGCTGGATGAGAGAAATCTCTGCCTGCCCCCAGAGCCAAGAAGACACTCAAGAGAGGCTGGATTTAAAACCCGCCCTCCGGAGGGATCTCGTTTCCCCCAAAAACCTCCCATTTTCTCTCTCACTCACTCTTCTGTCTCTCTCTCTCTTCCCCTCTGTCCCTCTCTGTTCCTTTACCTTTATCCCTCGCCTTTCGCCGTTTCCCCCACCACAATAATGGATCTCACGGCGAGATGTTTGTGTGTCCTCTCCTGTCTCGGCGTGATATTGGCGATCGATTTGGACGCGATTGGTCCGCGCTACTATGTGGAGTCCAGTGCCACATCAGAGGTGATCGACTATAAGGATCCCTGCAAAGCTGGTGAGGTTTTCTCCTTTTCCCCCTGTAGTAGCAACGCTGTGTGCTTCACCTTTAGGAGGTAGAAACATGCCACGAATCTGTTTTGTGTGGCTTTGCACAGATCGGCCACACAAACGCTTTTATCGAGAGATGACAGTAGTGGATGTAGTTTTGAAGAAGGCTTCATAGAACATTGTGTGCGTTTGTTTTGTACTGAGAAGCGGAGTTTTTCAGTTTGAAACATTTGAAGCACACACTGAGTCGCCTCAGATAACCCAGCTCCGAGAGCGGCTGCAAGGCTTTAAGAGTGAAAATAAAAGCATGACAATACATACCTCCAGAAAAGTTTTGTTCTTACTGAAAAAGTTACAGCCTGCTTTTTTGCGGCAAATGCACTTTTATTTTTTGAATGTGATTATCTGGTTCCTGCTGGCGGTCTGCTGGTTTTTTTTCACTTAGAAAACCATCGCTGTTAGTCAAACGAAGCATTTTTGCACTTAGATTTTTTGACTTTTTTTGCTCCCTTTCTAGTTGTTTTTTGTCATTGCAGAAATACTGTTTAGTTTTTTTTCACCGGCTGTCCACACGGCCACTAAAACAAAGTGGAGGAGGGGAAAGTACAGTGGAGTTTATGCACATAATTCAGTTGTCTGTTGTCTTATGGCCAAATATGTCTGCTTCTTTTCTGCTGTGGTGAGACATGCATATTTTTTTTCATAATTTGGCAAATGCATATCTGACTTGTCATTGTAATCTTCCTCTCTGTGTGTGTGTGTGTGTGTGTGTGTGTGTGTGTGTGTGTGTGTGTGTGTGAGAAAACTCACTGTCTTGCCAAATCCCTTTGGGGGAGTTTGAACAGATTGTGTTTTCCATCTGGTGAAAGTATTCAGGTTACAGATACAGAGAGTTGGCTTCACGCAAAATGACCTCTAAAGTGCTTGAAGTGCTTACTGATTTGGCATTTGTCAATTTCTGATGTGGCAGTCAATTATAAAACACAATTGAGTCCTCCAGCTTTACCCGTCTCTTCTTCTTCTTCTTCTTCTTCTTCTTCTTCTTCTTCTTCTTCTTCTTCTTCTTCTTCTTCTTCTTCTTCTTCTTCTTCTTCTTCTTCTTCTTCTTCTTCTTCTTCTTCTTCTTCTTCTTCTTCTTCTTCTTCTTCTTCTTCTTCCCCCCTGAGGAGGAGTACATGTCGAGGGAGATGTAAAGATTGTGCTCCAGGAGCTTTGTGGCTTCACATAAACATGACAAAGGTCAGGCTGCAGAAGAACTGTGTACAAGTCAGTGAAGATGTTGCTTCCTGTTGTTGCTTCACTGTTCAAGTGGTCATAGCAGATTGTTTTGCATCACTAGTATGGATTATAACTCATTAACGCAGAAGACTTCAGAATGAAGGGTCAACAAACCAAAGGCCAATGATCTTGTTTATATTTTAAGAGTTTTTTTTTCATTGCGTTTCCAAGAAATTGTTACGATTTATCGAAAATGTCTCATCTGGGTCATACCCACTTCACAATCCTCAAGCAGTGCTGTTGTTTGTCTTGTTTGTGAGAATGTTATCATTATTAGTAATCCTGTTTTCAGTGTAATTTGGATGGAGTGCCGTTTTGTTTATGGTTTCCTCTGGGCTCGGCTGCAAACAGGTGGTTGGGGAGACGGTCACAAGTACAAACTCCCACTCTCTTAACCCTCGCTGTCTCCAGCTCGTCCAACACACACCTGCTTTCTCCTTCTACCTACTTCACAGTAACATGTTTCCCCTTTATTCCTCATTCGGTTGAAACACCAGAGATTTTTCACTGTCGTCAACTCCTTACTGATGGATCAGGATTCTTGGATTATCGATTTCCTCTCTTTTACCCACATTTTTCACCCAATCACTGCACTTTTTGAGTCTATTTGATCGCCCTCTGTGGGCTCAGGGTCAGCATTTTTCTGTCATGCCGCTTCCGCCCAGGAAAGTGCTTACAGCCGTGTGAAGTTTCAATTGCATTAATGCTCAAATCGGAGTGCATCTCTTGCTTGTATGGCTGTCCTTATGTTACACTGCAGGATTTTAGAACTATTTGTTAACAAGACTTCACATTGTTGTCCTATACAGATAATCTGTAATGGTTGGTCGGTTATATAATTGACTAAATGGTGGCAATTTCCGTTAATGTCTCTGATTGTTTCAAATGCAATTCTTAATTTCTTGCCAGATGTGTGCCATACATGTTCAGTTAAGCAACACAAACCCCCTGATAAATGTTTCAAATTCACAAAGGATTAAAATGTCCTCACTGAATCAGACATGGTTGAAATGTGCATTGATTGAAGCAAGCAGTGCAATAACACTGAAGTAATGCCATCTATTTAGGAAGTTAACCAGTGGAAAATTCCTTAGTTTGCAGAACTCCAAACTTGGCAGCTTTCCAGGAAGTCATTTAAGACTAACCACCCTGTGAGATTAGATCCACTAATTTTCTAAATGAAAGATTGATGGGAAGCAGTCACGCTCATTGTCTACTCTGCTTAAATGATAATCATGAAAGCAGTGACTAGTTCCACATGAATGTATGCATTCATTTATGAAGCAAACATCTTAATCTACTAATGAGTGCTGTTTAAGCCCATGCTTTTTGCATTGAGCTGCTGTGGCCTCAGCTGCAGACAAACCTGAACGCCCCCTCTCCTCCGGTCGCTCTTATGCAAGTGGCTTTCTGGTCTACCTGGCACCCGGCTCTGTCCTGTGACTGGCTCAAACACTTCACTGACTGTGGGTCATTCAGCCAGTGCCAAGGGAAAGCCTGTCTGGAAGTTGGAGGGCAGGCCAACCACACTTTGCCACAGCAGCACAGGTGAGGAGAGTGCAGGCCTTGGTTATCCAACGCCTCTGAAGAATGTGTCAACAGAGGCTTGTGTTTTTACTCTCGCCCCATGATGTCAGGCGTTTACTGTGATTTGGCCATTTGAAATATGGCTGCTGGATTTCTTTTGACAATGTTTCAGAGGTTTTACTTTCTCATAAGTCTGTTTTTAATTCGCTTTTGTGCTGCTGGTTACAACTAAAATTACATAGTACATCAATATTTCTCTTAGCAAATTCCCTTTTTTAGCTTGATACATTGACAGTATGTTGTTAAGATATAAAACAGACATAGGCAAGATAGTGTTAATAATTTTTACATGAAGTGCCTTCTCTCACAAATGGTTCAAGTTTGGTTTTATTTGTTTCTCTTGTTTTTATGCCTCTGAAAATGGCGTCTAAGGCCACGTTTACACGGAGAGGGAACGGGTTGTATCCGCTACAGTTATCTTCTGGACGGTTCATCCACACGAGGCCGTAACGGAACCACGGAAACGGAGCCCTCAAACGATAACGGCTCCCAAGGTGGGTAGATCTGCGGACGAAACGCTCTGGGGGGCCAAACGGCTCCGTGTGTACGTCCTATACGATCATTTCCTGATAACGATGACGCTATAGCCCCACCTCTCCCCACATCTGCTGCTCACCCCCACGTCACCCGCGTCATTGCTGATGTGTTTCGCCAACAACAACAACAATGGCGGATCACAGGGTTGCTTTCGTGCTCCAGACGCTACTGACCATGCTATAGATCAGGGGTGCCCAACCAGTCGATCGCGATCGACCGGTCGATCGCGGGGAGATTCCCAGTCGATCGCGAGATGTGTCTAAAAATAGAACAACAATATTCTGTTTTATCGTTAATGTCCTATAAAATAATCTTCCTGTGCCAGAATAATGCACTTGAACGCATCAAAGCTTTGTGATTGGCCGGCGTGACCCCATGTGTCGGGGCGTGGCTAGTGGGCAGTGCACTAGTTCGCTAACGTTGTCCGTGTCAACAGGAGTGACAGTCCGCACACACACAAGACCGCAATTATGGCAGAAGCAAAACATATATAATTTTCACTCCGAGTGGGAGGATGATTATATTTGTATCTATTCCAATTCAATGTCCATCTGTCTCATCTGCAATGCGAGCGTGGCTTTATCGAAGAAGGGTAATTTAGGAGCGGCATTTCAAAACAGTGCACAAACGCTACGAGACGGAATTCCCTCCTAATTCTGCCCTACGCTCCAAAAGGGGAGGGGCCTGAAAGGACAGCTAAATGCACAGCAGTCCATTTTCACCCGGCCCAACAACAAGAGCAAGGCTGTTAGCATAGCATCTTATCGTGTCAGTCACGTTCTTGCGTAACACATGAAGTCTTTCAAAGACGGCGAAGTTGTGAAAGAAGCATTCATGGAGGCTGCGACGCGCTTTTTGGTGACACTAAAAATAACAGTAGCATTCAAAAAAGTTTTTGATATGATAAAAACTCAAGTTAGATACCGTTATTAATCAGCTGTAAGTTTGAGTTTGTTTGAACTTATTCATTATAATTATTGTACAAAATGGTATAAGAATGCAAACTTAAATTTATTATAGTCATCAATTCAGGTTAAGAAACTAGTGTTGCTTGCATCCTATTTTAAAAAGGCATTTCTTTTTATACTAAAATGCAACAAAAAAAGGGTTTGATTCTATTAATTTTGTCTTTTTTATTGCACTGTTGCAGCAGATTCCTGTAGCTTCAGATCTGAGTTGTCTTATTAGTAAGCCTAATTTATACTTTTGTATATAATGTCAAAGAAAGGGTTCAGAGTCTTTTCTTTTATCCCTGTATCATATGTGGCAGCACTGTTCAATGTTTCTTGAAAACATTACCCACTGTAGTATGTGACGTGTGAATAAACTCCAACTCTGTATCAACAACACTGTTGTGTAACTTCAGTTAAATACTTGTATGTGTGTAGATTAGAAAGAGGTAAGATAAAGGATCTGCAGTATTTTATGAAGTATTAATCGTACAAAGGTCAGTTTTATACAAGTAGAAGTGTGTATTTACCTGGTAGTAGGCTGTCAGTAATGGCTACGCCTCTCTATTTGGACTGGTAGATCTCTGCAGTCTGGCAACTTTAAAAGTAGCTCTCGGTTCAAAAAAGGTTGGGCACCCCTGCTATAGATGTTAGTGCAAACATCTACAGCTCCTCTACCACAACCATCAGCAACAAGTGGACATGGAGAACTACATGAACTACATGTTGCTAAATCTAACGTGGAGAATAAACAGAACGGCAACCAGGCAACTATAGGTGCGTTCACACCAAAAAGAGTACTTTTACCCTCATGTTTAGTGCCTGCTAGAGAGGTGGTACTATCCTGGTACCAAAAAAGTACCAATTTCTATTGGCTGGGCAAATTGCAAACCACGCCCCGTAAAACTCTGAAAAGTTTTGTGAAGCTGCCATTGTATTTGCTGGCATTAGCATTTTTAGCATTAGCCCCGCACACCAACGGAGAGAGAATAACTTATGGCAACACAAAAGAAAACATGGGAGCGGTGGAGATGAGGAGGTGTCGGCGTTCTGGCGAATTATTCGGAAGGCTTAGAAGCTGCTGGGAGTCCCAGCATTTTCTACTGAAGCCAGTCCCCAACTCCGGGGACTTCCAGCCGGGGACTTCGGGTGGCAGTATACGCCGTGAAGTGGTTTGCGGCCTGCCAGTAAAAGAGAAGAAGAAGAAGAAGTGACGTCAGCGGCTCATTTGCGTAATCTTACCTCAGGGAACTTATTCCGGAGTGAACGCGATTGGTACTTAGTGCCCTGGGGTACTAAGTACGGCAAAGTACTTGGTGTCAAAGCGGCTCATGGCAACCATGCTCGGGAGGTCTTATTCACTGCTTTTGGTGTATTTTGTGGCGGAAGTACAGCGCCACTACAGCGCTTCCAGCGGGTCGACCGGTCTCGTGTGGACGGACACGTTTCTTGAGCCGATTCCGTGTGGACGGAAGACTTTTTTGATATCGACTAAGGTTCGTTTTCGTCTCCGTGTAAACGTGGCCTAAAACAGATCCCATTTGTTACCGACCTCCTGCTCTGGCGATGAGATGGGCTCTCTGTTGACCTTCATGATTGGGCCTTTAAGCAACACTTAAGCAGATGCTTTTCCTTTATCATGGAATACAGGCTGTATAGCCGAGCCCACACTGGGTGTTTTTCTTACATTACAGGCCCCCTGCCTCTCCTCTCTCTGCAGGGTTCAGGTGATTAGGGAGCCAATCTATTGGCACGATCTTGCTGCATTAGTTTGAAAAATATGTTTGTCGCCAGAGCTAAGTAATAACTAATCTTGCATTACATTAATACCAAGTCTGGGTTCGGAGCTACAGTGAAAACAAATGCTTTGGAAGGGCTAATTTAAATGACTCGAATGATGCCCAATTAGCCTTCCATAATAAGCAGTTTAGCAATCACTTTTGCATTTTTCTCGGTAGGTTTTTTCTAAGTAAATCAGCAGTTCTACATTTCTGTTCATCTGGTAGAGATATTTTTCTGTTCTCTCCACCTCTGGTTAAAAAAAATGTATTTTATTTGTGGAAAGTGTTCCAAAGAGTCTTCTAGATTTAGTTAATCCGCAACCCCATTTAAACTTTGCTTAGGACATCTGTTCTGAGAAATGTCCTCTGCCAGACAGCATGACTATGTGTTAGTCTGCTCTGTAAACCACACATGCAGAACAGGCCAAATGGTCTAAATAAGTTTTTGTCAAAGGTGAAAATCCTTTCCTTGTGGCGATGAATTATTCATCTATACGGAGCAGAACTGCTGGTGGCATTAAAAGAGACAAACGGCTGGCGAGCTGATGAGTCATTAGAGGTTTGACGGGCAGTCGGTATATCAGTGATCAACGGCAGGGATGAGCTGGGAAATCCAATCTGCTAATGGGCTTGATGGAGTGTGAAATGTTAAAGGGGAGTCCGTCTCATGCTGGGTGCCCTTTGCAGCTCTCATTTTGTCAATAGATTGGAGCTGTAGTGTGGTGACAGGAACTCGGTCTTGATCTCATCTGCGGCTGTGATGAGTCTTTTATTGGAGAATAATTACTCTAATCGTCAGGCTGTAGCTTGAGACTCCCAAATAATCTCTCCTCTAATCACATACCTTTCTGTCATAAACTTTTGAAATGATCAGAGTGCAGATAAGTGGACTTTTTTCCCCTCCCCTGCCTTGGGGAGCAAATTGCAGTGTAAGGAAATGTCTAGGTAAGCATTTGCTAAAGAAAAAAACAGCTGGTTTTAAATAAAGGAGAGAGGTATAACAACAGGAATGCACGATACAATTCATCTCACTGTAGTTAGGATTATGCATTTCCCTTTTTCTTCGTACTTTATCTCAGTATTTATGTTACACAAATGTTGCTACATTTGGAGAAACTTTAGATTCATAGATTAGGATTTGACACAAAGTGCTAATAGGGAATGAAACCTGAAAGGTGACTAAAAGTACTTACACTGTCATAAAATGGTGATCACCTTATTGCAATACACTATTGGCCTCCATTTAAATTCAAATGCAGCGTTTGTTTCCAAACACAGGCCGTGAAAGGCGGTGCCAGGGTATTGTGATTCATTCCAGGCTTACATATTGGCCGGGCTTTCTCATCCCTCATCAGTAGGTCTTGTATAGGCAAAGGCTGTCTAAACATCGCTATGAGTGCAGTGAGGAGTAAACCATGGCCTTCTAAATATAGACTGCTGTTGGTGTCTGTATGGGCTTAGTATTGATGTTTGTGCAGGTTTTAGTGGCAGATGTCGTGGTCTGGTATTCGCGGAAGGAGATTTATGGGAATAGTCGTGCAGTGTTTGACACCGCAGAGGTCGAGGCTAGGGCATTACACAAATCAATGGGATTAATTTGATTGAGATCTCATGTGTAATCTGTGCTGATTGATGGGGGCAGTCTGAGATGAGAAGGATTAGGATGGTTTAGATTAACTAAAA
The DNA here is from genome assembly GCF_902827175.1 of Gymnodraco acuticeps. NCBI lineage: Eukaryota > Metazoa > Chordata > Actinopteri > Perciformes > Bathydraconidae > Gymnodraco > Gymnodraco acuticeps. The sequence goes on from NW_022991187.1 coordinate 2,014,156, forward strand.
CAATTCAATGGATTTGGACCTTATCACATATCAAATATGTTTGCCAAAGATCATATATGTCGTTTGTGAAATATAGGCATATCAATCTTTATTTAAACGTAAATGCCCATAAAGTATATCTTCTTCATCATCTTCTTCTTTTCTTCAGTTGTTTTCTCTGATTTAATCTAAACTACAACGGTAGCAACACACCCTACAACATTACCAAACTACTCTGCATAGATATTCATATTACAGTTGCAGCTGTTGTCATTTAGGTAATGGATAATGTTTGGGTAGATATGCAGCACGGCGCTTTACGGTGATCACTTGCCATCTGCTACATTCACTGGGTTTTAATCTACAGTAAAACACAGGAGTCTCTCCTTGTTTGTACTTTATACCGTCACAGCGCTCTGTCTCTAGATGAGTTATCACCTTTCTCCATAGCCTGTCCTCAATCCCAGCCTGGAGTTGTGTACAAAAGATTCCTTAAAACCATGCGTCTGTGGATAATTAAAGCCAGGAGACAAGGGGATTAATTCACAATCCCTGGGAGTCTTTCCATAAACCTGCAACAGCGTCTCCAGGACTACTGCTGCCCGGGGGAAATGAGTCCTAATGCCACCGGGCCGTGCATTTGCTCACTTCAATCTCCACTGTTGTCTGAGAACAATGACACTGCGGATTACCCGGCCTGTCTCCGGCACGGTGCTGGAGGATTGGGCAGAAAGCGCAGCCCTCTGTGAACCTCATGGGGGGGGGGGGGGGGGGGGTCATCGCGTTATTCGGTCATGCACATAATACTGATAATATGGTGCGAGGTGACACTGGAGGTGGAAATCAACATCCCTTAATTGTTGTCTGTCCTTTAGAGGGAAAAACTGTTTCATAGTAATGTTTTTGAATACTTTTTCTCAGTGTTATGACAGCAAATGTAGAATTAGGGACTGCCTGTTCTTTGCAGCGTTCAGCCAGTTCTGGGAATCCGTAGTCAGCATATCCATCCTTTACTGCGCAACATCTGGTAGCTAGCTTCCTCTTATCAGTGGTGTTTTTGGCAATAGTTGCTAGTGTTAGTGCTGATTGAGTGTGTTTTGCATCTCAGGGATTTGAGTTGTTGTTTTTTGCGAGCACGAATTAAAGGATCCCTTTGACCTCTGGCATTTAAAGCCGGGCTCTGTGCGTGTCCGGACATGCCGGTCGTGATCTACACCTTTTCTTATTGCTGTCATTAACCTCCTAATCCCAAACACAGTCATTGAGCTGAGTGTCGTCCACATCCTGCAGCGTGGAAGCCTGGCTTGTATCAGCTCCAGATTGTTTTAATAATACTCTTCTGGTGCCAAGTTGGTTGTGTCTTTGTTTCTATTGTGCAAATCATCCCTTTCCCTCTTGACTTTTGTCAAACTTTTATAGGAGTGCGGGAGATGAAGGATTTTTCCTCAGGATGTTTTTGTTGCATACTAAAATAAAATATAAAGCCACGAGCAGCTTGGAAGCTAAATAAAATAAAGTTTATCTACACATGATTGCTTTGCTTTCACTAGGAGGGATTTTTTTACAAACCTTTCACAAATAGCCTCAGTAAATCACTCCCATTAACTCGGTTTTATAGTGGTTCTCCTGGCTTTTTACCCCTCTGGGTTGCTCTTCACTCCACCGCAAAACACACATGCAGAAGGCTGTCATTTTCTCTCTGCTTCACATCTGCCTTCCCTATTCAGAGCTGCGGTGTGCACAGAGAGGATGTCTTCTTCCTCTCTGTCCTTCCCCTCTCGTTGTCCTCTCCTGTTCAGACATGGATTACAGTGCCACCCCTTTGCCCTTCTCTCCCCCCTTCTGCTTCTTCCAACCCCCCCCCCCCCAACTGCATACAAGCCTGGCCATAAATTCTAGAAACGTGCTGGTGTTAAAAGCCTGTAAAAGTGAGCGTCCTGTTTCTGCGGAGAGGACTCCTAGCTTATAGAAATGGGGCATTTAGAATCCAATAAAGCACATACCTCATAAAGTGGGACTGTTTGGTTATGTTTCCCTCTCCTTGGCCTCATTAAAAAGCTATTACTTGTTCAAGGTGCCCCATATTACTCCATCGAGGCAACGTCTTACAGTATCATATCTTCTGTTAACCCTCATTAACTATCCAAGGACGCCAGGCGCACAGTAGTGAATGCAGTTGTTTGGTCACATCTGAACATACTACGTTAATCATGTTGTCAGGTTTCTGAGTTCATGCTCTCTCTTCATTGCATGAACCTTCCTGACCCATGTGCGAAATGCTGCTTGCTTATATTTTTCATATCCTATAATTTGGAGTCCAGACAAGGCGGCTTTCCTGTTATCCAAACACATACACTGCTGTTTCACAACTCTATTCCCTCTGCAAGGAAAGGGTAACTAAGAGAGTCAGGAAAGAGTCATGTATATGTTTTTTATTTATGTGTTACACGCTCGAGGCCCGGCCTTACACAAGTGACCGGGCCTCCGTGCAGCCGACTCTGTCTGAGACGCAGGAAAAGCTCCAGGCCACTTGGCGTCTCAGACAGACGCTCCATATTGTGCATCTGCCTTTCAATCCTCTGACATGTGCCATCTCTGTTTTTTTCTGTTTCAGTTGCCTTTCTGGGAGACATTGCTCTTGACGAGGAGGACATGCGAATGTTTAAAGTGGACAGAATAATAGATCTGGCTCAGAGGACCGTCCAGATGGTTAATCACACAGATACAGGTAACAACAAAAACAGATTCAAAGATGACAACATATGGTGATATAATGAAATTCTAACAAAACAAGTGAAACGAACATGGGCCCCTCTAGAAACCTATTTTGTTTCTAAAGGGGCCCTACTATGTTCATTATCAGGTTCATATCTATATTTAGTGTTTTCCACTCTTACATTTTCAAAAGCTCTTTATTTTTCTCATACTGCCTGTGCTGCAGCACCTCTTTTCACCCTCTGTCTGAAACCAGAGCCCAGTCTGCTCTGATTGGTTAGCTGGCCGGCACTGTTGTGATCGGTCAACCACTTAGAGATGTCCCGCCCCTTAGCCTATCACGTACAATGTGTTGGAGCGCTAGCCAAAAGCCAAATCACGAGTGTTAAACAATGATGTCATTATGTTTGAGAAATAAATAAAGTTACAGAAATAAATAAAGGTGTCCAAATGAGGCGTTTCAGTCAGGGGGGGGTAGTAGTGTGTGGGAGATAAACTCCGCCTGCAGACCATTTACATGTCACACTTCAGGAAAGAGAAAACCCAAAAAGCATAATAGGGAAAACACTCTCTTCCACTGCAGCAGTCCAACCACTCACATCCTCTCAAACTGAGAGCTGGCAGCAGCACCTGTCAGGTAGCAGTTGTGTGTTTATCATAAGCCCTCTTTAAATGTTTAGGCCTTCAATTGGCCTGTTATCACTACGCACCGACGGTAATTGCAAGGCTTTGTCAGGTTATATGTTGTTCTTAAAAATAAAAAGCGGTATTTAAGCTACAGCTGTGAGTCGGGAGCCACCAAATAGTATTCACAATCCTATAAACCGTAGGTGAGCGTGATCCAACAAGTGTGTGCATGCTGCTGTTTGCTACTGACGCTGTCAATTTGCTGTGTTTCAGTTAATTGGCATGCTGAGGAAAATAAATGTTTTTTTAGGATTAGAAATACAATGCGGCTCTTCAGAGAACGATTGATTTATAGAGTAAATAGTTATCCCCGATGCAGGGAGTTAAGAGGACACTCATCTCTGAGTATCCGTTGAGCAGGTGAGTCACTGCGCTTCTAATTGTTGTCTAGTGAAGAGGATACTGTTGGGAAATAAATGATATTGGAGCAAATATAACTGCTGACGTCAGCTACTTTAACTCCTCTTAAACCCATTGTTCAAACAATGTCATAGAAAATGGAATCTTGTGGAGTACATACTATGTTACCATTGAATGACTTAAGTGTGCAGCTTTGTGGTGAAAGCTCTAGTGAAAGAATGTGGTTGACATTATATGAGGCGTGTGGCGCAGTGGGTTGAGCGTTGGTGTTCGGATCAGGGGGTCACAGGTTCAAACCCCACTGCAGTCAGCATGTCGTTGTGTCCCTGGGCAAGACACTTCACCCCAAATTGCTCCTGTGGGGATTGCCCACAGTATTGAGTATGTAAGTCGCTTTGGATAAGAGCGACTAACAAGTGACATGTGATGTAATGTACTATGAGGCATTAGCGTCCTTATGACAATGAATTAGGTTACATAAGTGTCTACTCGTCCGTGTGAGTACTGTTTTGCTGTAGTTTATTGTGTGCCCCTGTACTTTAATCAAGACTTCTTTACTCACCTTGTATGCAGGCGAGAAAAAAACATAGGGTGAGTATTTGATAGAGAAAACAGCATTTCAAAGTATTCCTTCAAACATCACAAGGGACTGTCATCTTCCATAACAAATCAGTACAAACATTTTAAAGCAAGACAATCATTTTATAGCATTTTCTACCCAGTCTTTCGCGATTAGTTCTCAGTGTATGCAAATTACTCAAAAGTGTTCATTATTAAACAGGCTATCGTATTTCAGGAAACCAGATAAATGAAAAATGAATGTAGACCCTGAACACAGCAGCTACAGGTGTGGTCGCATCTCTTCGCCTAATCCCAAATCTAATCCTTATCTTCAGCCAAAAAAACACATCCATGTCCAAGTTTAAGTGAAGGTGGGAGATGTAATCGTATTATTGTAATTAACTCATCATCCACAAGTTTTCCCTCCCAGCACTATCAGCTACTCGAGCAGATTTGGCTGTTATCAGACGTTCCTTCAACACATGCACAAGTGTACGTGCTAATTGATCTCGCCAGGCTGCTAAGATGTACTCTTGCAGACTGAAATTCAACAGAACACATTGTACCATCAAATTTAAACGAGAACAAAACGGTGAAAACTGTGGCTCGCATGTAAATCAAATTTGGATAGAAAAGCTCGTAGTCGCACAGCTTGCACAAGTTTTGTTTTGGAAAAACAATCCCATGTGCAGGATGTACTCAAACCAGATGTACTTGTCTTTGTTCCTACAGCGAAAGAACAACCTTATTGTTTTGGCTTTGGCCAGGGTAATCCACGTCGTTCTTAATACTAAAAGTGTTGCTAGAGATTCACCCTCTTCAAGCTATTTTCCTTTTACATGCACCATGGAAGTAAGGATGTCGTGCCCGAAACCCCTACTCTATCGTTTCTGCATACAACTCATCATTAGATAGAGGTCAACATGTTAATTAACTGTCTTACAAAACTTTAAATTAAACGTGTATTAACTTCCGAACCAAGGACATGCATCAATCTGCCTAGGGAGTTCTGCGGATTTTCATTAAATCACATCTTTAACCCTAAAGTGACAGACTCAATGCTGTTAGAGGCTTTATGTGGAAATAAAACCTGCAGTGTCCCTTCTAAAGCACAGCGAAGAAAAATAACATTATCAACAGCACATCACTTTTTATACAATAGTTATATTTATGGCTTGAACTTAGGACTCAACCCAACACACACTTACTGCTCTGCGTGATTTCTAGTTCTCGGCCTTGGTCATCCCTCTTCAGAAGTTATTATCGGCCTTATAAGGAAAGGACTTATTTTGGTACAGTGATGTAATGAAGCATGCATAATCAAAGACAACATGTACTTCCTACTAAGGTCTCAAATACTCAAAACTAAGAAAATACTATTCTTGGATGTGGTTAAAATGAAAGGAAAACAACATTTTCATGGTGGCCAACTGTATTTTAACATTGCTTTTTTTACTTTAGCTTCAGCAGGATTTAACGTCTTTGTGTGTTTGGTTAACATTTTAGCTTTATTTAAATAATAAGCACATATCCTCGACATCTGGGTCTTTGGTCATTAGTTATTTTATTCTCAGACCCAATGCAAACCCAAATTAATTCCCAGGAATTTTTGCAATAATGCTTTTTGGGTGTTTCCCTTTCCTGTATAAAGGTTTGTGTGAATGGTCTGCAATGCCTAAAACACCTCGTCCTTTGTCTTCTTCTGTAACATAATGACATCACTATGTAACACTCTCGCTTATTGGCTAGGGCTCTAACATATTGTACGTGATAGGCTAAGGGGCGGTACATCTCCAAGCAGTTGACCAATCACAACAGAGCCGGCCAGCTAACCAATCAGAGCGGACTGGGCTCTGGTTTCACACAGAGGGTGAAAAGAGGAGCTGCAGCACAGGCAGTATGAGAAAAATAAAGAGCTTTTTGAACATTAAAGCATGGAGACATGTCACAGTAGAGACACAAAATACACGTATGAACCTAAAAATGAACATAGTAGGGCTCCTTTAAGTAAATCAAATTAAATCAACAAACCATATGTACTTGCCATTAGTTTTTAATATTCTTTGATGCACATTGCAGCTGTTCAAACATCATGTGAGAGTTGGTTTATATCTCGCTAACACCAGATGAGTGCAGTTATTTGCTTTAATATAAGTTTTTCAGCATAGTACCATACAGAAGGAGGATTTTGCTACATGTGGATCATTTATGAATGTTTCTTATTATTATCACCAGGTTTTAGGTAGGAGCTTAGTCTCCATGGTTACTCTGCATTTATGAGCTTTGGAGTGTCATTAAAGCGATGCAATTAATTTGGAAGAAGAAAGAATTCAGCTTCAATAAAATCCATTTGTGCAAAATTGGAAAAACAATGTTATTTGAACAAAGGGAGTGCATTTAATATCCAAAATGAGAAATATTAATCAGACTTTCTATGTGGAGTCAAACCTTTGATAAAAAGTCTAATTGGTGGAACAATCCAAAACGTATTTTCTCTTCATAAAAAGTGCATTTGCTCGGACTAAGAGAAGTGATTCATGTTGCGTTGTTTTGTATTTGTGTCTTCTCAGGATCAACCGGTCAGAGTATCCAAAATAGGCAAGGTTCACGCCGCAGGAAAAGGGCAGCGACATCCAGACCTGAACGAGTGTGGCCTGAAGGCGTCATTCCCTATGTCATCAGTGGAAACTTCAGTGGTGAGTAACAAGGCAGTGTTGCTGCAGAATATAGTAAGCATATAATTATCATCTATTCAAGTCATCTTTTTTAACTGAGACTTATTCCCAATAACATAAAATGAATAAAGAAATGAACTGTTTTAACTTTTTATATAGCGACCTTTAAGACAATGCATATGATGGGATCAGTGCTGGATAGATATTGGACAATATGAACTTTTAAAGTAACAATTCCCTTCGCTGATCTTAGCGTATCCCGTAATCATCAAAATATTCTTAAAACTGTTAAAATGACAGTCAAACATAATTGAATCTTCATTTGTATTGCATCCTTTATAAGTGAATAAAATACATTAAAAGTATCTTATATAACAGGGGGTCCGCGGGGTCCTAAAAAGTATTAAAAGTTGATAAATCAATTTAGCGAAAATGAAGGCTATTAAAAAGTACTAAACGGCATTTTCCAAGGTATTACATTTTGTAGCTTGTTTTCAATACGTATATCAATGGTCCAAAGAGGTTGTATTCTACAGTCTGCCTGAGTGTAATCATTGCGTAGGTGTGTAGTGTGATTCTGTGTAGTTTATTTATGGCATCCCGTTGGGTTTGACGTCATCTGAACAGGACATCGCACGCTCACTGCTTGATAGCGCGCGAAGCTCCGTTTACAGCGGCGGACTGGCCATCGGGACGTTTGGGACGAATCCCGATGGGCGGCGGTACCGAAGTAGGCCGGTCGAGAGTCCCGGGCTGATTTGTAGTCCCAGTCCGCCCCTGTCCGTTTACGCCGGTTGTTAAACAACATCGTTATGGAGAAATGCAAGTTTGCGTCCAAATGGTTGGAAGATAAGGAGGAAGGACAATCAATACTGCTTATAGTCAATGTGAGGTGAAGTGTGTCGCCAATGTAACCGGTTAGAACTCCAAGTGGCGATGAGGTCTTAAAATGTATGGAAAGGGTCTTAAAAAAGGTTTTAAAAGGTGTTACATCTGACTTCAGGATTCCTGCATATACCCTCTATAAGCTAATCATGATAGATTAAGTCCCCCTTCATAAATAAAGGATACATAAATGTAAAACAAAAACATTGTTAGAAAGCAGCATTGTCTGTTCTTTCTTACTTTACTTTTTTAAAATTCACCACAATCAACTTTTTTGGAGTGTTTTTTACCACAAGCCATGATATAATCCCATATCCTTTCATCCCTATTGCTCGGTGATGTTTTAAAGCAAAGTACATGGTGCAATTTCTAAATGATAAAACCAAGATTAGGACAAAACTGACGAGGTCTACCTTGTGATGTCCCATGTCTTCATTTCCAGGAGCAGAGTGTCTAATCTCGGGCCTTAAAGCTGTTTCCGGATGCTTCTATTCATCCTTCCTTTTTCTATCAAATGTGTGAGCTTTGGTCAGCTCCACTGATCCGTCCCCTCTCTGTCTTTGTTTTCAGGCAGCCAGCGGGCCATTTTCCGCCAAGCCATGCGCCACTGGGAGAAGCACACCTGTGTGACCTTTGTCGAGAGGACGCAGGAGGAGAGTTATATTGTCTTCACCTACCGACCATGTGGGTGAGTCAGTGGGGTTTGAAGCTCCCGCATGAAGGAACCGAACAATGGTCAGCCTCTGTTGGGCCTTCTTTATCTACGGCTAATTATTTAGCGCCCTGATTAATTTTCTTTGCTTCCTGCTCTGCAGCCTTTCACCATTGTTCATCCTCTCCGACCGCAGTCTCTGTGTGAGTTGTTATTTCAACCCCCTGCCAGTCCTGGGAGAAGCGGTCATTCAGTGGCCAGGAATGTTTCCTGTGCGCTGCATCAGTCACTGCACACTTGTGTCAAACACGGTGTTCAGAAGTGCATCCAAGGGAGAGACTTCCTGCATCACACTGTGTACTGCACTCCACTGAAGTTAGACTCAGTGTCCACTCAGCGTTTCTTCTCTCTAACTGATACTCAGGGGAAAGTGCTGTTTGTGGCTCTTGTTGTTGCTAAGCGACGATTGACAACCTGTTTGCGGCGCTCAGTGCTCTTTTATTTAGCGATTACATATCTTCAAATTAAAGTACTTGCTTCTGCTGGTAAGACAAACCAATGCAACCTATTCATTTAGAAGGAAAAAGAGAATTATTAAGTTCCCAGAAGCCTCAAATGTTCCCAGCCCCCCATGTTTTAACCTCACACAGAAATGAACCACAAGCTGGAGTCATTATGTCATTACACACAATGTACCTCTCCCACTGATATGTATCATTCAACAGAGGCAGCTTAACAGAAAGCGGATGCAGCTCATGAAAGCAGCTTTTCCCAGCCAGCAGTTGATAGCCATTTTTAGCCCGGTGACTGGCCTCAGGGGCAACAGGGATTACATTATCCACGCAGGCGGCAGCGGTTAGCAGTGGGAACGCTTGACTCCGCTGCATATTCAGAAGGCCCCCATCTGTCCTGTGCAAAGTTCAAGGCGTATCTCAGGAGAGGCTCTCAGTAATTAGAGAGTGGCTGTCTGGCCCACAGGACACGATGTGTGTGCCCGTCCTCCCAGACTCCTACACTGAAGCTTTCATGTCCCACTGCGACGGAGCGCTGCAGCCCGCCAGCTCCCACCGCCGCTCAGCGTTAGCACTGGCAGGCGGATGAATGAATGTCACTGCTGTGTGTGTGGATGACGGGCCTCCTCGTGCAGCTCTCTTGTGAAACAGAGCAGAGGTTGTTGATATAATGTTGCTCTCATTAAAAGCTCCAATAAAAATGAACAAATTGTTGAAATATAGGAGCTAGTAAACGTTATAGAGCCAGCAATCTTTCCTCATCTTCTCACCCCGCCGCATGTTTTTTAAATGTACTAAAACATAACGTCTAGTCACTATATTTGGCATTGTTAACACTGCCTCTTTGTGTGTGTGGGTGGGTGTGTGTGTGTGTGTGTGTGTGTGTGCTGATTCATAGGTGCTGCTCCTATGTGGGTCGTCGCGGAGGGGGTCCTCAGGCCATATCCATCGGGAAAAACTGTGACAAGTTCGGCATTGTGGTGCACGAGTTGGGTCACGTGATCGGATTCTGGCACGAACACACGCGGCCCGACAGGGATGAACACGTCAGCATTATCAGGGACAACATCCAACCAGGTAAGAGTCTCAACCGTCCCACAGCGATAATGTTGGAAAGATGCAGTAAGAGGCGATACATAATAAAGGTAACACATTTGCACACAAACCTGGCCTAAGGTAGAAAATAATCCTCCTTGGAAAGTGTTAATAGATTTGCTCAACAGCATATAAACAGCTCGTTATGATGGTCAGTATCCAGGCCAGTTTTTTTAACACCATTGTCTGTTAAAAGGATCACATGTTCAATCTTTTTAATATAAATCGGGTGTGTTTGAAGCCCTATTGCGTGACTCTCTTCTCTGAAAGCACCTTTGACATAAAGGTTACACAGCATGACCCTGCATCAAATTTCAACTTTTCCTCTCACAGGACAAGAGTATAACTTTCTGAAGATGGAACCGGGGGAGGTGGACTCTTTGGGAGAAGACTATGACTTTGACAGCATCATGCACTATGCCAGGAATACATTCTCCAGGTAGGAGTCAGGCCAAGTTCCCCTTCTTACGGCCCAGACATGAAAACTAGTCGAGTCCGGCCAAGCTGTTTCCCGCACTGCTGTAACCTTTTAACCTATTATCTCTGTTTTCCATTTCGGCCATTAGGGTGTTTGTTATGACTATATAGATCTGTAATGCACCGGGTCTGTGTCTATGGGCTGCTGCTGAGTAATGTGGCAGGATTCCCAAAGAGAAGAAAGAAACGCTTAAATATCTCCAATAATAAATCACAAAAAGCGATGTAGCCTGAGGACAAAAAAAGTTCAGAGAAGGCTCTTTGTTATTTGAACGTCTGTTTTGGATCTGAATTGTCTTACTGTGTTAAATTCAAAGAGATAGAAAATTGTTTTTGGGAGAAAGTAGGTCTTCAGTAGGTACAACAAAAAACTCTATTTTATACTCTCTTAGCTTTTTTTGGCTGGCCTTTTTTCAACAAGTGTTGCTCACATTCTATGGGGCCTTGGGGAGACTGTAGGAGCGCTAATGTGATTTATTCAATGTTTGGATTAAATTGCGTATTGCTGTAATGGAAATACTGAGGGTCACAATATAATACATGTGCATGAAGTAAGACTTAGCAAGAAATCTGACATGTTTGGGTCCATCTGGCTCTTTGCAAATCCAGAGTGAATTAAATTAGACCCGTAAGATTCAATAGCTGAGCTCTTACTTCATAGGCTTTGACCTTTTTTTGGCGCCCTCAACAACTTTATCTACACTTTTAAGGTCACAACTTCTCCCGCGTTAGCAGCTCTGGTCTGGGTTTTTTTAGGTTTTTGAGAAATTTGTGTTTTTGATCATTTCAAAACGACTCCTTATTGTTGTAGTTAAAGCCAAGTCTTCATACCATAGTGAAAGTGTTCTTCGGTTATGTGCCAGCTCTTTCCCACAGCCTGTTCACATTAAGGCTCCTCTCCCTGATTCCTGCTGCTTTTCGAGCAGCAGCAGCAGCCCCAATAAAGCAGCACGGTCCTGGGGCTGAGCGAGCCCAGCAACAGTAGCTCTGCTTCATCATGACAACATGTCTTTGTGCCACTCTCAAGGCTATGTGAAGCTTCTTGTAAAAGTTGTGCCTTCACACCATGAAGCACCTCATTATGCTACTGAAGGCTCTTTGAAGAGGCCATGGTGATTAGTAGCATGATGTCCACATAGGCAGGGACTCAGAGATTCATTTCCTACGCCTGCTGCAAAGCCTTTCAGCACCTTCATAGCACTCAGGTGTTATAATACATGCCATGCTACTGAATGTGGTTTGCACTCCAAGCACAATTTAGGTCTATCATTAATAATCACCTACACATGGTAAGGAATGCAGTAGTGGGCATTTTATTGTCTGCATTAATGTTCCCTTTGTGTTTTCCCATATGAAGGAAAGGCTCTGCTAACGTTTAATGATCCCCAGGCTCAGCAAATAAAACCACATGACTCTAAATGTCTGTATCTTAGAATTTGGACAGTTTGTAAATACCTTGATTAAATGGCTAAACTATTAAAACCAGATTAAAGCGCATTGAGTATTGAATTAGTGGGAAAGTCCTGTTTGTAAAAGGGGAACTGTAAATATCTAACCCTTACTTAACACTTAATTCTCTTTCCTTACTCCCTGTCAGATGCTACAGGAAGCTTTTCCAGATGTTGTGCTGTCATTCAGCACGGCACAGGGCTGTTTCGACGAGGAAAGATGTTACTAGAAAAAGCCTCATGACGAATACTGGTCAGTCTGGGCTCTTACTCTAGTCATCTTAGGCTGTGGTTGATTTAAAGTCTAATTTACCAGCTGGGTGACTGCACAGCCAAAATAGACCTCTTGGGGAAGTTGATTCATATTCCGAGTCATCATTGTAAATACACATGCATCGCCACGCTCACTGTAAAGTGCCTTCCTGACAACCTGTCCATGTACATTAAATTATTTCGCAAGCTGTGACAGCCGACCTTTACATAGAGCCGTGTAAATATTATGGTTACCTCCTGCTGCCATGTACAGGATATGACAGTTTTGTGTAAGAAAACTGCATTTTTTTCCACCCTTCCTCTATCGCTTAGATAAACACATGTGGGAACATTTTGGACAGCTGCAGGTCACTTCAACTTTGCAAAGGTCTACCTATAGCAGGAGTGGTTTTGACAGCTTTTAGTAAGCAAGAGTGGGTGCCATGTGATCCAGACTAAGCAAAAACGGAGGTTACTAAGATCATTACTACCATACTGAACTTTGGACTTACATGTGTCCTCTATATATATATATATGTGTTCCCCACAACCAGCTCTCCCATGCCCTGTGTTACTCTCTGAGTGTATGGGCCTCTTCTAAACGGCCATGCTCTTGCAGCAAACAGATTCTGGGAAGCAGGGAGGGAATCTTTGTGTAAACGTAAGCTCAGCTGGGTGTAGGCCAATGTACAGAAATGCCTGTCGGGCCCCGTGCATCCAAACTGAGAGTGCACTTAAAGCTGAAATATGGCACGGCCTTTCTTGTTTGGTTTGTCTTTGTTCGGGAAAAACAGGAAAATGAGGGACCATAAAGTTATAGTATAGCTTCTGGTATGATATGATGATATAACATGAGACATATTTTCCCAAACCTTTTTTTTAGTTCATACCAAAAACTACTTTTTCTCCAGTGTGGGCTTTGAGGTCTACATGATGAGTTCGTGACCTCCACTGCAGCTCATAACTAGTTTGATTTTTTTAGAAAATAAGAGAAAAAGTTGTTTTTAGAGGACGGTTTTATTTTCCTTCAGCTCAGCACTTTGAAACAGGATATGTATGTAGTTGCTGTCACTCTCATGGTCACGAACGGACTCATGATCCTCTACATTTTGGGTATGCACAACTGCTCTCTGCACAAAGCAGCAGCCCTGTTTATATTGGGTAATCCCCACATGTTCTGTTTTCACTCCTACTCTGGAGTCCTAATTCGCGGAAGTGTGTTGATCAATAAGACTGTTTAGACTGAGAGAGAAATGGCTGCCATTGCTGGGGAATGTTCACAGAGCTGTATAAGCAGACAAGGGGCTCCTGTTAGCTTTTCACAAGTCATTCCAAGCACTTTTTCTGAGTGCTGATTGGCTGATCTACCTGGGCCAGTGTCTCCCTTTGTTACCCCGTTATTAGCCAGTGTGTTTGCTCGGTGTTTTACAGTAAATCACCGTGGGAAGCCAGGGCCTTTGCCTCGGGTGTTGTTCGGAAGATTTCATGGCGTGTCTTGATGTTTTGCTGTGTCTCCAGGGGACAAGCAGGGCTGATCCCCGTGCTTTTTGTGTGGGGTGTGTTACCCGACCCACAACCCGGCCTGCCCCCTCTTTCGCTTCCGAAATATATTTTTTCAGGGTTGACGCATGGAGTGGTGCCAACTCAAATAGAGACCTGCCAGTGTGCCCTTTGTCTGCTCTGACACCGGCTGGAGTGGCGTTTTTTTCACCGGCAGCCAGCATACGGGCTCCTGGAAGCTCACAGACGGACGTGCAGGCAGAATCTAGCTCAGGCTGCTCTGTTTGCACATGCCTGGCGTTGATAGGCATGTCACCATGGGAACGGCCGTTGCTCGCCAATACTTTGAGGAAAATGGAGATGATAAACTAGCAATGTGTCATGTGAGACAGCACAGTGTGGAAAGAGTTTGTTCTGTTCTTACTGTTCTGCCATTTTTCACCTGAAAAGCTACAAATAAACTTTACCTGATGGATTTATAATTCCTTTCACATCTGTTAAGTTTTGTTTTGGAGAAAGGCTTAAGTTTTTAGTTTGGGTTCATCTGTAAGGCAGACGCGTGTGAAGAATGATGTCAGCGTTCACCTCAGAAACAGAGCGTGACCCCGACTTTAAAGGAAAGCTTTGATAAGTGACTGCAACTGTCCATCTATTGCCTTTCAGCAAGAAGTGATCATATCTGAAAGTAAACAACTTTGATTTAAAATGAAACGCATTCACTTTTACAATCATATCAATATGTTGGGAGAAAAAGAAACATGTGGCAATAAAAAAGATTCAAAATCATAAATCTTTCCGTTTTAAAGAGGGTTTTTTCTTTCCTGTAGTGTGTTATATAGGTTTTGTACATCTCTAAGCGGTTGACGAATCACAAGAGTGTCTCTGGCCTCTGGTTTCAGACAGAGGGTGAAAAGAGGTGCTTTTTGAACCTTAAAGTCACAGTGGAGGCACAAAATACAAATCTAAATCTGAGAATGAGCATAATAGGGCCCCATTAAAATAACATCACTGGTCTAATGTACCTCATTAAAGATGGCTGATGGGTCAAGTGGAAAATGCATCCTGATTGGTTATTTGTTATAAGAGTGTTTATTCATAGATAAGAAGCTTGTTAATGTGCCACATCTTTTATTATTTTCATATTAGAGTACAAGCAGGAGACAGGATCATGATAATACTCACACATAGGTGTGGGTGTGCATTCTGAAAAGCTTCATGCTGTCCAATTTAACGGCTGCCACATCTCATCACAATCAGTCTTTTAGTAAGATTTCATTAGATGTGGGTTTTGCATCAGACATCTGAAATGCATTTAGACATTTTATAGTAGAAAAATGCACACTTTAGTTCCTAGTGTCGAGGGTTATATGTCTGTTTAAAAACTTAAAGTGTATATGAAAAATAATGTCTCTGTGTCCCCTGTTGTCTGTCTGCTGGATTTGCTAAACAAATCAGCCACATTTATTTTGGCTGATCCACACTGGCAGTACCCACATTCACGGTTTTCAGATGTTTCAATCCTTTAGAAACCCTTAATGATAATGTTGACAGTGATTGCGCTATCCGATGGTAAGTCACTTAATCCTCAGGCGAACATGTTTTGTGGCGTGCGTGTATGTTGGACTAGTCATCAGGATGGCGTCTGGGTTTCATGCAACATTAACCTTGGTCTCTCCTGCTGAATTACAGAGGCATCTTCCTGGACACCATCCTGCCACGCTACGATGTGAACGGAGTGCGACCACCCATTGGCCAGAGAACCAGACTGAGCAAAGGGGATATCATACAGGCACGCAAACTCTACAAATGCTCCAGTAAGACCAAAATGACAGATGCTGTCTGCTATGGGGTTTTCCTGTCTATTTTTGCATGTGTGTGTAACATAGCTGAAGAGAGGTCTGCCGCTCCTCCTGTTTTCCCTCGATTCAGCTCATAGCCGAGCATCGTCTCTTGATGTGGCGTCAGTCCTTGGCCACAGCGTCCGAAAGTCCCAAGCTGGGAGGAGTGTAAGGAGGGGAAGTTTGTCATCACTCTTTCCCAGATAGACGCAAAAGAACAGCTGGTCTCGAGAAGACAATGACTAAAACAATTTTCGGGAACACTCATGTGCGCACATCACAGCATGTAAAATGTGAACTAAAAGACTGTACTGAGAGTCACATAAGCTTGGTACTTTACAAAACCACTCAATTTGTTTATAATTACAGGGGAGAGAGGGTTTAATGCTGTTGAAGTAAATAGGATTAATGGCATTAACAGATGTACATTGAGATCAGCTTGCTGCTGAATAGATTTGATGACTGACAGTTAATTGTAAGTCAGGCGAGGGTAGCTAGCCTCACATTGAAGCTCCTTAAATAAGCATAGTCATGGTCACCGGAGCCGGACCAGCCTATGCGGTTTTAGTGAGGAATTTTTAAATGTAACATTGGAAGCGTTCTGTCTCTTTCTTCACGACAATTTCTGTCTCGTGAGGAAGAAACTGATTGGATGAGGTGACGCACGCTGCGGGGGACGAGGTGGTGAGTCTCCACATGTTCTTGGAAAATAAAAAATCCTAAAAGAACCACAGATCTGCCATTCACGAAGCATTCCTGGGTGCGTTTGTCATCCCCGGTGTGTGCCTGGAAGCTTATAAAGGGTTTAGTACCGGCGAACCTCTGCCAAGCATTATTACACACAACCCTGGGCTGAGGGCTCTTCATGTTATTGCTTACACACAGTCCTCAAGGGAAGTGATAGACGAGAACAATTGGAGATGTTTTCCTGACTCCTTCATAACACCCCCTCATGGTAAAGATAACACGGAGTTATAATGAATGCATACATTTATCTCAAAATGGAAAGCAGAAGATGCAATCTACTCTCTGTTATTTCCTCCCCATCTTAATCAAATGTGTCTCTCCCTCACTTGGCATCAGCCTCCCTCAGCAGACCCACGAGGCTGTGCCTGGTGTCTGGGATCAGTCCTCGCACACTTGCACACTTAAAGGGGCCATATTTTGCACATGTTTTGCTTCATATTTGTATATAATTCTTGTACTGTGACATGTTTACAAAGCTCTTTATTTTTCTCACTCTGCCTGTGCTGCAGCACCTCTTTTCACCCTCTGTCTGAAACCAGAGCCCAGTCTGCTCCGATTGGTTAGCTGGACGGCTCTGTTGTGATTGGCCAACCGCTATGTCAAAGTCAACTTTATTGTCAATCTTTCAGTTTGTGTGTACAGACAGAGAGATCAAAATACCGTTTCCCACAATCCCGAATACAAATATATATAAAAATAAGTATAAAATATGTATATCCTATATATATACCCAATCAACAGACACATGTATACATATGCACACATTAACAAAAGCACAACAATCAATGTCCTGCCCCTGAGCCCCCCGCTGGCCAATAGAAGCACCAGAGTTATATAGTAATGTAAGCGCTTCGAGATTTGTCTTGGCAGATGAGAAGCGCTATATAAATTACATTTATTATTATTAAAATGTATTATTATGTATTTATGGTACGGAAGTTAACAAAGGAGTCCAATAGAGGCGTTTCAGGCAGGGGGGGGAGTGTGGGAGAGAAACTCCCACTGGAGGAAACTTTGGGATTTTAGCCTTTGCAGACCATTTAAGATGGACTTTTATTAATCCCTGTGGGGAAATTGTTTCTCTGCATTTGACCCATCCTGTGTTAGGAGCAGTGGGCTGCCATTTGGAACGGCGCCCGGGGAGCAGTGTAGGGAACGGTGCCTTGCTCATGGACACCTCGGTAGCACTTAATAATTATAATAATTCCTTACATTTATTATAGCGCTTTATCAATGACTCAAAGCGCTTTACATATACACACATTACACATATATGATACATGCAATGGTCAGATACTGTGGACAATACCCACAGGAGCAAGTTCAGGTGAAGTGTCTTGCCCAAGGACACACCGGCTTTACAGACGCAGCAGCGGCGGGTTTCACCCCTTGATCTGATGATCATTGCACAGCGCACTGCGCCACACCGTCCATCTTCACGCCTCGAAGTCATCGAGGCGCTTTTACAGGTACACATTGGTATCATACATGTACTGTGGACATTACCCACAGGAGCAAATCCGGGTGAAGTGTCTTGCCCAAGGACACAACGGCCTGACGCAGTGGCGGCAGGAGCGGGTTTCGAACTGGAGTTCCCCAGCACTCCCCCTTGATCTGATGATCGGATGCACAGACCACTGCGCCACCCGTCCCTGTGTCTTGCCGGGACTTGAACTGGTGACCTTCCAGTTGCCAAGCCGAGTCCCTATGGACTTCGCCACCACCGCCCTCTTTGCATGCACTAAAACATTTATAACACACTACAGGAGAGAGAAAACACAAAGAAACATAATAGGGCCCCTTTAACTTGTGCCAGTCAAACGAAGGGTGGTTTTTCACAATGTGTTCATAATGCATCACATCCTCCAGAAGGCTCAGTTATTTATAGTGGGCCAGGTTTATTTTCAGAGGATGCTCAGAGAAAGTGTCTCACACTCTATTCCTTTGTGTGATCATCATCTGGAGTCGGGGGGAGGGGTGAGGGGTGAGGTGTGGGCGAATATTATCAGCAGATGTGCCTTTGAACATTAAAGCGCTGCCCTTTACTTCACATTGGCTGTTTTATAATTCCAGCATCTGTCTCTGCAGCGGGGGCGGGAGATTCTCCTCACAGCTGATGTGTGTATAACTTTAATTAGTGGATTAGGTGTTATCAGGCAGAGACTAATTGGCAGCGCATCATGCTCACGGCTCAGGCCTAACGTGTGTGTGTGTGTGTGTGTGTGTGTGTGTGCACAGGATGTGGGGACAGTATGCAGGAAAGCAGTGGGAACTTCTCCTCTCCTGGCTTCCCCAATGGATACTCAGCCTACATGCACTGCATCTGGAGAATATCAGTCACACCAGGGGAGAAGGTATGAGCATATGGAAAGATCCACTTTGAGATGCCAGAGGACAAACTTCACTGTCTGTTTTTACTGATGTGCTGTATGAGGTACTTCTTATGTATATCACACGTGTCAGTAATCACGCTCTCTTTGTTCTTTTCTAGATCATTCTCAACTTCACCTCCATGGATCTGTACAGGAGCCACTTGTGTTGGTACGACCATGTGGAAATTCGAGATGGATACTGGAGGAAGGCGCCTCTCAAAGGTCAGTTTCAACTAGAGAAGGCTGGATGTGGGCTGCAATCATGATTCATTTGATTATCTGATGAAACAGAAAAAGGTGACATCTCCAAATGAATATGCAATCCCAAATAAGAAATGGTTACGGTAGTGATGGCAGGTTTCAAACAAGTGTTCAAACAAACAAAAACATGTACATTATTTGCATTTTTTTTAGGTAAAGTCATTTTAAAGGGTTAAAGCAGGTAAAAAGTAACGTTCTGTTTTAGCTTGTCAGAAGTACATTCAGTAAATGAATTAGCTAAATGAAATGCTAATTGTTTAGTTCTTGTCCAATTGTATGTTTTTCAATTATGTCTTTGAATTCCTCTAGTTCACCTGTGTGTTAAGTTTTTTATAATGTATTGTTTTTTAATGTAATCAAATCTTGGTTCCTCCGGTGTGTTCTCACCTGTGACTCAGGTCGTTTCTGTGGGGATAAACTGCCGGAGTCAATCATCTCCACCGACAGCCGCCTGTGGATTGAGTTTCGCAGCAGCAGCAACTGGGTTGGGAAAGGTTTCTCCGCCGTTTATGAGGGTAAGCACCCATTCCCCGACCCCGCTGCACCCCATCCCCGCATGCCGCTCAGCTGACTGAACGCATGGCCAGTCACACATCCAACAATGTGCCTGGAGGCTGCAGCAGTCATATCCAGTTTTTGGCTCCCCTGCTGCTGATGTGTCTTTACGCTGCATTAATCAGATTTTGGGCGGCCTTCACACTCGTGTGTGTGTTGGTGTGTGGTGTGTGTGTGTTGGTGTGTGTGTGTGTGTGTGTGTGTGTGTGTGTGTGTGTGTGTGTGTGTGTGTGTGTGTGTGTGTGTGTGTGTGTGTGTGTGTGTGTGTGTGTGTGTGTGTGTGTGTGTGTGTGTGTGTGTGTGTGTGTGTGTGTGTGTGTGTGTGTGTGTGTGTGTGTGTGTGTGTGTGTGTGTGTGTGTGTGTGGTGTGTGTGTGTGTGTGTGTGTGTGTGTGTGTGTGTGTGTGTGTGTGTGTGTGTGTGTGTGTGTGTGTGTGTGTGTGTGTGTGTCTGGGAGGCATCTCAGCTAATCCTCATTGCATAAATCAGAAACGGAGCACACGTTTTTAATGGTTAGAGGCATGTGCTGATGATACTGCTATTGAGCGAGCACAGTATTGTTTTTTTTATTGTTTTTATTGTCACATGCAGCCATCTGCGGAGGCGAGGTGAATAAAGACAGCGGCCAGATCCAATCCCCCAACTACCCTGATGACTACAGGCCGAACAAAGTGTGTGTGTGGAAGATAACTGTAGCGCAGGGCTACCATGTAGGCCTCACTTTCCAGTCTTTTGAGGTAAGACCAGTACTTTGTCATTTATTAGTACAATTGTTGAGTTTTATGACTGATTTGGAGATGGTGGTGTTGTTGTTGTCAAACCCCAGATTGAGAGACATGACAGTTGTGCCTATGACTACCTGGAAGTGCGCGATGGGAACTCTGAAAACAGCCCCCTGTTGGGACGCTTCTGTGGCTACGACAAGCCAGATGACATCAAAACCAGCTCCAACCAGCTGTGGATGAAATTTGTTTCAGATGGCTCTGTCAACAAGGCCGGCTTTGCTGCCAACTTCTTCAAAGGTCAGAGGTCGAGGGTTGTAAATTCTTAAGAAAGAAAGTCGACATCTGTTTAATCTGACATGTTGCAGCTCCCTGTGTCTCGTTATCTTTTTAAAACATTTTGTCCGTTTTTATCAGATATTTTTCTGGGTTCTGTGGGACCCTCTGTGCCTGCGGTTGTTTTGAGGGGTTTCTCCTGTAAGCCAGCGAGCCAGGGGGCCAGCAGAAAGGATCCTAAACATAACTTTGTGTTTTCAGAGATGGATGAGTGCTCCAAGCCGGACAACGGTCGCTGTGAGCAACGCTGTGTCAACACACTGGGCAGCTACAAGTGCGCCTGCGACCCAGGCTATGAGCTGGCTGCTGACAAGCGCAGCTGCGAGGGTAAGTACAGGGAGAAAAGTCACCATGTCATTTACATGCTAAAGAACTTTACACAGTTAGCCACCCAAATACGATAAGTACAGTCACTCTAAAGCCAGAACCAGATGCCAACAGTGATGTATGTGCTGGCCGGGCACAACCTTTGTAAAGTATTGAGTCATAACAATGCAAGCGTTATTTTTATCTCAAATTATATGTTGTCGTTTAAGACCTAAATGCTAGTGTACAAGCTGGACCAAATCTGGTTTACCTCTGTCCTGCAGCTCCTTCCCTTAAAGTCAGCTGTCACAACAGTTATGCTATGAACAGCAATATTTCATTTTTGCTGTTTTATGTTTTGTTTTTGGAAAGAGTATTGAACTGTAACAATTGAAGACAAGCAAATTAAATTGAAATATATCATGGACACGATTTTACAAGAAAGATTGAATGCAGTTTGTTATATGCATTAGTTTGAAGTGGTGGAACGAGCTCCCTTTTGACATCAGGACAGTATAAAACATATACTTCTGTCATCGCACTATAAAAACCCTCCTGTTTCGCTTGCACCTTGTTCATTTAATAAATAAACAAAATGTTGAGCACTTAATGAGTTTAGCCCATTTGAAACTAATTCACCAGCACTTGGATTATTTGAAGTGAATATATTTGCATTTTTCTATCTCTATGATTATTGCTCTTATTGTAAGTCGCTTTGGATAAAATCATCAGCTAAATGAAGTGTAATGTAATATTATTGAATAATGCAATGTAATTGTTACAAATTAAATGTTATTTGCACTTACACAAACCTCCAAAAAGGTTTACAAAGTTAAGGTGTATGACTATTACTAAACATTTGTATTTCTAAATAAATGTAATTGCAACTAAAAGGGCAGTGTGCAAAAATCCTCTTATCTCTTTGCTTTGGACATTTCCTCCTACGCACCTGTCTGCAAGAAATTGAAGGAGTCCATCGGCCTCAACAATCCAAACATATATATTTCATATTCCAACAATTCGCCCATGTCCACATTTAATAACTTCACAGTCCATGTATCAACATCACATCTACTGCGGTTGGTACGGATCAGCACTGCATGTCAGGTTTAGCTAAAAATAGCCAGGTGAGGGGCAACACCAGTTGTTGTAACATGTGTGTATTGCATAACCAAAGCCTGCCTTAGTCCTCAGTAATCGGGTGTATTTCGGACACAAAAGGATATTTCAGAAGGCTTTCATTTCAGCTGTGTGGCTTGCAGCGCCGAAGAGGTCTTACTGAGTTATTTGTTGATACTGTTTATTTTCTATCTGCCTTTGTGCATCTGTATCAAACTTCTTATTCTTGTCTCTTCCCATGTTTCCATCCAGCTGCCTGTGGAGGCTTCATCACCAAGTTGAATGGGTCCATCACCAGCCCGGGGTGGCCCAGAGAATACCCCCCCAATAAGAACTGCATCTGGCAGCTGGTGGCCCCCACGCAGTACCGCATCACCCTGCTCTTTGACGTCTTCGAGACCGAGGGCAATGACGTGAGCACTTGGCTTATTTTGAATCGGCACAGGGTGGGTTTGTTCCGTTTTCTCTCTCTGTCACTGCACAAGCATCCCTGTCCTCCTTATATTTCATGATTAAAGCCAAAGAAAATGCCCCATCCTCCTCACACGCTCCGTTTCTCTGCTCAGGTTTGTAAGTACGACTACGTGGAGGTGCGCAGCGGGTTGTCGGCGGATTCAAGGCTACACGGGAAGTTCTGTGGAGCGGAGAAACCAGAAGCTATCACCTCCCAGTACAACAACATGCGCATTGAGTTCAAATCAGACAACACCGTTTCCAAAAAGGGCTTTAAAGCGCAGTATTTCTCAGGTGAGTCCTCAGAGAAACATGTTTGTTCTGCTGCTAGCGGTCAGTCTTGAAAGGAAACAGTCACCAAGCGTGTGTCCTCTGTGCTTCCTCAGACAAAGATGAGTGCTCTAAGGAGAACGGCGGCTGTCAACATGAGTGTGTCAACACCTTCGGGAGCTACAGCTGTCAGTGCAGGAGCGGCTTCGTGCTGCATGAGAACAAACACGACTGCAAAGAAGGTATTTTAACCCAAAGACTTGTCTCTTTATTTCAGAATCAGAAAACCTTTTACTTTTTACAATTTACAGATGTTCACAATCAAGTAGAACGAAAGTAGCAGCAGTATTTATCAAATGAAGTGTCTGAATCTGAAGTGTGGTATATAACATTAGTGAAATTGCTATTGCACATAGTTACGTAAAGATTCAGTAATGGATGGACTAACTAGGAGTAGCAGCTAGCAGATCATTTGTTTCTGCTCCGGACTTATGCAATGATTACTTTGAGTCTAAAACAGTGTGTTCCATATCAGCATGATGCAGAGGTTGACTCAGTGATGCTTGTTTACAGCTGGATGCGATCACACCGTGAACAGTGTGAGCGGTGATATCACCAGCCCCAATTGGCCGGATAAATACCCCAGCAAGAAGGCCTGCACCTGGGCTCTCACCACCACCCCCGGCCACCGCATCAAAATCGTACGTGTGACTTCCTCCCGCTCTCTGTGTCATTTTTCTCTCGTCAGTCACGTTTTTGATTTGTGTGTGTCGCTTATTTGCGTAATTGAATTGATAAATCCACCGACGACATCTGTGTTTACTGTTCTGCTGTCAGTGACTGATATGCCAGCCCTAACCAGGATGTGTGGCTCCCCCTTCTGTTATTTTCCGCATTTATGTCGAATGTGTCACTGACAGGATGTAGATTATTTGAATATCCTTTTTTATTTTGAGCATTTGCTTATAAAAAGATCTCTCTTATGACATCAAAGCATGTCTTCTTGTCCTAAATAACAATTAAAAACTGGTGTCAAATGTTAAACCACCTGTGTGCTTCGAAGAGAATCACAGTTTTTTTCAGTGCGGATACATCTTCTAGAAATCCCATATCACTGTCAAAAGAATTGAATTTGATTTAAAAAGGTAGTCTCAAAGTACTTAACATTTGAACTCCTACATTTTAATTTTCACACTGTTTCACACATACTCATCATCTTGTTTTGTCGCAGGCCTTCAATGAGATCGACATGGAGGCCCACCTGGAGTGTGCTTACGACCACATCGAAATTTACGACGGGCGAGATGGGAAAGCTGCGAGTCTGGGTCGGTTCTGCGGCACCAAGAAACCTCCACCCATCACGTCTACTGCCAACAAGCTGTTCGTCCGCTTCTTCTCCGATAACTCAGTGCAGAAGAAAGGCTTCCAGGCCTCCCATACTGCAGGTAAGAACAGATGCTGCTATAACAGATCCTCCTTCTATTGAAAGGACACACAGTGAAAGCATGTATCAAGTACTCAGCTTTTGAGTAAAGTAAATAGCGGCCGTGTTTAACAACCGCAAAACTGTATGAAAACATCTGTGAGTCTTGTACATCTCCGCATAAACAGTCTCTCTCGTTATCAGGCGAGTGATTCATCCGTGAGAGTTCTGTTTATGCAGATGTGTTTTCAATTGTAAGGGAAAAGCCAATGTGTGTTTGGAAAGAAGTGAGACTACAACTGCTTAAATTACACTTTTATCACACCGCACAAGTTGTGTGAGAGTTTGTAAATCGATGTTTATAATAAGGTTTAGCTGTTGTTTCACGCAGCACCCATTTATTTCAATGTATCAATAAACTAATGAGGAATGTGCGAAACAAAGAGGCATTCCAGTAAATGATCTAAGCCGTCATGTTTTTGGGACATCATGTTAGGGTTGACAGAACAATGGTTGCGGGAATAATGCTCACAGGATTTAGTTTGGTCTGAATTCGCCACCCTGTCTGAGAATAATTATGACTAACCGCAGAGCATGTGGAATGATCCTTTGAATCTGTGCGACTGTAAAACCACAGCTGAGCTAAAGACCCCCAAGCACAGCAGCTGTTTCTGGCCTCTGTTTTCAAAATGTCCAACTCAGCTCAACTTCTCTGTCCGCAGAGTGTGGAGGTCGCCTAAAGGCTGAGGTCAAAACCAAGGACGTGTTCTCCCATGCACAGTTCGGGGACAACAACTACCCCGGAGCCTCGGACTGTCAGTGGGTGATCTCGGCGGAGAAAGGCTACGGCGTGGAGCTCATCTTCCAGACCTTTGAGATCGAGGAGGAGGCGGACTGCGGCTACGACTACATGGAGCTGTTTGACGGAGCCGACATCAAGTCTCCACGGCTCGGACGCTACTGCGGCTCAGGGGTAAGAACATTTTCCTTATCACAGCACATTTCAGTACAGTTTTTACTGTAGTTTTGACAGTATAACAGCTGGAGTTTCAGACTATTGTTCTGGAATAAGCAGACCTTTTTAAAAGTGAGACTTTTTAAACTATGCTTGATTCCAGTCCAAACTCCGGCTTGAATTACTTTGTTAAAGTCAACATGTTCCTCTGGGTTTGGGAGTGTTTCTGCGGAGGCGGTTGTGGGTCGACAAAAGCCATCACCCCCGAGGAGCCGATAGCCTATCAGAGTATCTCACATCCGGTTGTAAGAGTGAATTAATCAGCCATTGCTGAGGCTGCAGCCTGAGACTGGAACAATGAGGCCAGCAGGGAATAGAAACACAAGTTTTCTCAGGTCAGAGAACAGCTTGGTTTCATTTAAACGCTTCAATAATAAGCTGTGGCCTCTTACTCACGCCTGTTCTAGTGAAGTGTTTTCTGGAGGGGACATGACACCCCCTGAACCCCAGGGAGAAGCTCCTCAATCAAGTTTCCTTTTGTAAAACAGGTCGAAATGAACTGACACAATTCAGTCAGAAGTAGGGTGAAAACTCATTATAGTGAGGGGAGGCTTACCCCAGGGCTTTTCTCCGTTAAATAGCAGACTGCATTTCAGCCGGTTGAACAATGCGATTTGTTGGCCCCTTTCTTCTGGCATTTTAAACCCAATTCCAATAAACCAGGACTTATGGGCTATTGTAGATATATTATTCATGTTATGAATGACAGCTTTATTAAACAGCCCGGTGTTTTACAGTTGGTTGCACAAGCTTTGCCTTCTCCGACATCGCAGCGCCATAGTGTGTCACCTCAAGTAATTAACTTAAGTACAGTGTTTCAAATTAATATTAATGTGATACCCCAGCCAGGTCCTGTGTTGCATATTTATCTATGAACACATAATAAAGTTAATTCCCTCTTTTGTTTCATTGGAGAGGGCAGACTTTGTACTCATGACATTTTATTTTTATGGTTTTGTTCAGGGGAGAAATGAGCTTTGTAGAGCGCTGCACATGGAACTAATCTTCAGTTTTATTTTATCCTCACTTCAATAGCAGCCAGAGCCTTAATCAGAATAAAGCCGTACAGTCCCAGACCCTTACGTGGCCCCTGGCTGTTACAGAACTAGCAGTCCTCTGCAGTCAGAAGCCTTTCGTCATGCTCAATGATCAGACTTCAGTATCAGCATGTGAGGAGTCTCTTAGTTTTAATTGAAGTTCAGTGGTGTAAAGTGACTAAGTACATTTACTCAAGTACTGTACTTAAGTACAATTTACAATTTCGAGGCACTACTTTGTACTTCTACTCCACTACAATTCGAGATAAATATTGTACTTTTACTCTGCTACATGTATATCTTCAGTTACTTTGCAGATTTGGATTAATGATATAAAACATAATCAACACTTAAATCAGACATTAGTTACACTTAGTACATTTACAAGCAGAGTCATTGAGACTAGCGGCACCTTTACCAGCTTTGATAACACTTTAATGCATCAATAAATATGATCAAAACATATCATTCTGAAATGGGCCGATCTGCATAATGAGGACTTTAAGTATATATGATGTTCATACTTTTCTACTTTTACTTGAGTAAGATTTTGAATGCAGGACTTTTAATTGTAGCCTATTCCTACACTCTGGTACTTCTACTTTTAATTAAGTACAATATTTGGGTAGGCCTACTTCTCCCACCTCTGTTGAAGTGCAGTCCGAGGAGCAGAAAGTGACTGTACAAATGAATCTCTTGTTTCCCCCCCTCAGCCTCCAGAGGAGATCTACTCGGCCGGTGATTCCATTGTGATCAAGTTCCACTCCGACGACACCATCAACAAGAAAGGATTCCACGTGCGTTACACAAGCACCAAGTTCCAGGACACACTGCACTCCCGCAAGTGACCAGCGGGGGCCGGGAGGGGCCGTGCGGGGAAGAGGGGCAAACGGAGGGGCCCCCAAGGGAGGCGCAAGCCCGACGCTCGGAAACCTTTGGCCACCAAGATAAATCAGACACGACAGAACAGCCGGAAGACCACCAACCGCACCTCAGCTCCCAGGGGCTCTAGCGCCCCCCACAGACTGTGAGGAGTAAAGCCATTCTGCAGTACACCTTGTTTTTACCTTTGTATGGTTAGGATTGGGGGTGGGAGGATCAACGTCTGCCTTAGGCGGACAGTAGGGGAAGATTTATTGACCCAGACCCCTCCAGATATTTTTTTGTTTCCTCTTTTTTTTAAATGTGCATCCTAATGAGAGGCACAAAGGAAAACAGTGGATTCTCAGGACCTGTAGGAAGGCGGGCTTTTGTCGGGCCAGCCCACCACATCCGGGAGAGGAAGAGGAAGAGGAGTATAGGAAGGTCTCCTGCACTCCTCAATAATTGCTCTCCTCTCCTCACACATCCCTTTGGTTCAAGGATTCCTATCTGTAAAAGGACTTGACTTGAGGTTTTTGATACTGTATGTCGGTCAATTGCATGTAATTAAAAGGAAAGAAGGAAAACTGTACAGTGACAACACCAGCATTTGTAATTGGCATTGTCCTGGCACCCAGTGGCAAGATTCTCGTTGTTACCATTAACAAGGAAATTAAGGAAGCAGTTATCTTATTAAAGGACTAATACATGAATTGTGGTCCATGTCTTCTGGTTGGTAATTGCTGGCCTGAGGACTGGCTATTACTGTACATCCATGTATAAAGTAATGTGTATGATCTTTCAAAGGGAACATGTGCTTTTCTCAGCTCAAACCAATTAGCACTTTACAGTGAATTGTTCCAAAATCATGAGCTTATGAATTTTTGTGAAATGCAATGCCAGTTCACTTATTTTTAAATGCATTTTATCTCTTATTCTACATTGTTTTCTTTTTTTAATTGCTCCAATTAGTTCCTCAGGCATACTTGAACATTGTGTGTGCCCTGCAACATGGGGTAATAAAGA
The DNA here is from genome assembly GCF_902827175.1 of Gymnodraco acuticeps. Classification (NCBI taxonomy): domain Eukaryota; kingdom Metazoa; phylum Chordata; class Actinopteri; order Perciformes; family Bathydraconidae; genus Gymnodraco; species Gymnodraco acuticeps. The sequence goes on from NW_022991187.1 coordinate 2,042,294, forward strand.
TATGATTTGTTTCAGTGTTGATTTACACTTCTGATGTAAAATAATTTCTCTCCAGAGAAAATGCCTTTTTCTTGGTACAATGAAGTATTTCTCCAGAACCAAATGAGCCTGGGTCTTTATTGTTATAGTAATTATGGTGGAACGGTGATGTTGGATCAGCCCTATAATTGCCTTCTAATGTATAGCCATTGGTCTGTGTTGAATATATTATGTTGCTCACTCATTCCTTTTCTTCGTTTATTGCTCATTCAACGCGATGAGAATATGGTTGTGTCACATCGAGGGCGTATAAAGCATCTGTTTGATGTCCGACCTTTGTGCACAATACTACTTGATAACTGTTTTGTGCCATTTCAGTAAAACCTTGTCCTGCATCGCTCCAGCGGATTTGAGTGCAATCCAGGACATGTGAGTAGGAGGAGAAATACAGAGCTGAGGACTTAAATGGTACACTGGTCTGTTTGAAATAACTTTCTGACACCTAGCAAACACAGAGAAAAAGCCACATATATATATCCCTCATTCATCCTTTCATCTACACTTTTATAGACGGAGCTTGTCATTTCAGACTGCAGAAGGAAAGTGTTTCATTTTTCACCTTGCTGAATATTAATTTGCCTACATCAATCAATGTTTATTTATATAGCCCAATATCACAAATGTTACATTTGTCTCAGTGGTCTTCACAGTGTGTACAGAATATCAGTATGACAATGCGACACCCTCTGTCCTTAGACCCTCACATCGTACAAGGAAACACTTCCAGAGAAAACCCACAGTTTAAAGGGGAACATGGGAGAAACCTCAGGGAGAGCAACAGAGGAGGGATCCCTCTCCCAGGACGGACAGATGTGCAATAGATGCCGTGTGTAAATTATATACATATAACCTCTCTCCCCCCCTTAATGCTTTCCCTTTACCATTCTGTTAATCAAATAAAACAAAGCGAGTCAGAGCAGTGTAGTTGCAGGGAAAATTGCTGGAGTGGCACAACTGAACTTGGCATTCATTCAACTTAAACCAAGAGAAAATGCTGCAAAATACACGCAGATGAACCTGGACTGCAGTCTCGGTAAACACACTTTAAAAAGATCAATACGAACTCATGAATATTTGATGAAGATTCCTGAAAGGTGCAGGTTCAATATCTTTAAACAAAGATTGTTTTTCTTCTGGTGATGCAATTTCAATCTGTCCATATTGAATTCAGTTAAGTACATGGTATAATTTAGATTGTTGAACACTTTCTGGATTTATATAATATACCTTAATTACACTTCTCTGTTACAGATTTAAATGTTTCTCATTTAAGTGAAGCGTTAAAACAGTGAAGAAATACCCCCTACTATACTAGATATAAATGGTGGAATATAACTAGGTACATTTACTCAAGTACTGTACTTGTGCTTTACTTGAGTATTTTCATTTTATGCTGCTTTATGCTTTTACTACACAAAAAATATTCTATATTACAATAGGTTAAGCTACCCAAGTAGTGTAGGAAAACGTCATTTTGATCTCTGTCTGTAAACACAGTAAGATTGACATTAAAGTTGACTTTGACTATAAAGTCATTCAAAGAAACCCCAACTTTACCAAGTGCAACATTGAAGTGATGAACACATTAATCCACCAATCATTTCAATACAATCGTTTAAAATATATGGTGCTGAAATGGGCTGTTCTGCATAATAAGTACTTCAACTTGTGATACTTTAAGTATATCTTGATGCTTTTACTTTCCAGGACTTGTACTTGTAGCTGAGTATTTTTACACTGTAGCATTGCTACTTTTATCTAAGTAAATAATCTTCTTCCACCTCTGCTAGATATACAATATAGAGTAATTAACACATGTGGAGGCTATTCAGACAAATGTAGTGTTCGCTCCAGTAAAGACAGTGTGTCTGAATTGGGAAACATCTTTTCCCAAATCATCATCTTACTCTTTCAAAGTAAAACCATTGCTTTATACAGCTTCTATATATCAGATGCTTGTTATTTGCATCTTCTTGGGAAAATGACCTTCATATTTCAATCAATGTAAATGGAACACTGACATTCAAACTCTATAGTATCATCAGTCGTGAAAATGAGCTCTAAATCAGCAGTTTTAGTTTTCTTCTGCCACATAATGAACATGGTGCTGCTGCTTTATTAAAATAACAACACAGAGGACTCTCCAGGACAAAAGTGCTAATGTTTTTAACTCAAAACATTTGTTCTGCTCCCATCTGAATGAACACTAAATGCCTCTGTATGCAGAACTGCTGTCCCTGTGTTTAATGACCCGCATGAAACATTCATGCACTACAATCCAATGTCAAATCTGAGCCGTTTCACATGAATAATTAACGACGGCCAACTGGAGATGTGATGCTGCGTAGCTCTCCCAGTAGAGTAAGAAAGTGACAGGTCTCCGTTACATAACAATGCAGAAGAAAACGGCACATGGAAACACCCGAGGCTTTTATTTGACATTCACAAGTAACACACACACAAAACAAAAAGTACTGTTCTCGCTGCGGTCGAGTCCCTCTCCCTAACCATTATTGTGTTATGTGGCTTGACAAAGGGCCCTTACTGAGGGGCACACTGGAGCCGGCGTTGATGGGTGTTTGAGTGCTACTCTAGACTGTAAGAGAGCAGAGTGTGTGTAAGTGAGTGTGTGTAAGTGCAGTGGACGATGTGAGCGTACACCTGAGGAGCTGACAAGAGGTCTCTTTCACTTGGAGCTGATAACGAAAGGAAAAACCAGAAGCAGCTCCAAGATATAAACGTGAAGGGAAAGGGGTTTGAAGTATAAACATCTCTTAAGAAGAAGTGTGTGCTGGCAGCATCAAGAGTTCAGTTCACGATGTGTGAGAGCAGCTTACTGAAAAATCACAAAACTGTGCACAGTAAAAACTTGACTAGTACAACTTTTAATCCAGCCACATCCAGACAGCTTTACAAATGTGGCTGTAAAAACATTCAAGAAGAAAATTACAATAAGTGAAAGAAAGGTGTCACGTTAATCATGAGAGCCGGTTAACACACGTCAGAGCACGCTGTCGGTGGTCACAGAACAGTCATCAGCTCTTCACAACTCGATGAGCTACACCAATGAAAACTGTGACTCAGCCTCCATTTCCCAATGATCACTGAATCATCTCCACCTCCAGGCTGAAGGCGACATGAGATCAAATAAATAACTGACTCATTGAGTCAACCAAGAAAGGTCGACCCACTTCAGTGAGTCATTAACACTTATTACATGTGCTTACAATCCACTGATTAACACAAGATAAAAAGACGTGTTTGGTCATGAGCTTCTAATAAAGGAATCTGACATCTTTGTGCTGTAGAGATCATTTACTGATCTGCTATTCTGAGTGCTTTCAGTGAACAGAGGAACTCCCCTGTCTGACATCAGTGTGAGTTGGCGGACGGGTGTGTGTTTACGTGCTGATTGGTTGCCAGGCCAGCGCTCCAAACTGTCCCCCCACCCAGCAGATAAACGCTCCCATGGCTGACACCACCGTCACGGCGAGGCTGGCCTTCAGCACAGCGCGGGGGGTGCGGGTGAAGCGGGGGGGGGGCCACCCAGGCCAACATGGCCACAGTCACGGTCAGGGTGAACAAAATGGAGACGGCGGTGTTTATAGCCACTATCTGGCCAAACTTGGCGAAAGGCACAATGACGCAGAAGAAGAGAGGGACTGTGGAGATCACCGTGGTGACGGCGCTGGACACTATGGCAACGCCCACATGGTTGACTGCCTCCAGGGTCCGCCTCTGCCTCTCGACCCCCGGCTCCTGCAGAGAAAACACAGATTAAAGTACAAGCAGCCAGCGGGGGAGAAAGTATTCAGATCCTTTAATGAAGTGAAAGTACTCATATAACACCGTAAAAAGAAAAGTACAAACCCTGCATTGGAAATGTTACTGAAGTCAAAGTAAATAACTTTAATCAGCAAAATGTAGTTGAAGTATTAAAACAAAAAAGTACCCAATGGAAGAAAAAAAAATAGTTCACAGTAAAATAGTAAGTTACCTAAATTGTCATAGATGATAATTCATTATCTCTCAATGACTAGATTTAATGACAAAGCTGACAGTTGGCTGGTTTCATTTATAATGTTTTTTTCTTTTCATAAATGTCGATGTTTTTTTGCAAAAATCTTAATTTGTAACTAAATATGTAAAATAAATGTAGTGACCTAAAAAGTACAATATTACCCTTTGAAATGCAGTTGAGTTGAAGTATAAAGCGGCATGAACAGATAATACTCAAGTACAGGTACCTGATCATTGTAATAAAGTACAGGTACAGGAGTAAATGTACTTATTTAATTTCCACCACTGGAAGCGGCTCCTTTTTCTTAATGCGCCTCCAGGATGCTTCTTGCCTTTTTTGTGAACAGACCTTTAACTAATTGCTGAATTGAAAGTACTCTCCCATACCGAGTTATGCCCAGGCGTGGAGGTCATGGTCTCCCCAGCCAGCAGGTACCCCTCCACCAGGTGCAGGCAGTAATCCACGGAAGATCCCACGAGTATGGAGAGAGAAATGGCCTCGACCGCTCCCATCTCCCAGCCCAGCCAATACATGATGGCCACCACCAGACAGATCACTCCTGAGCGAGGACAGACTCTCAGAATTACACATATGATGCAGACCCAGGCCTAGATGTTTCATTTTAAAACCCGTTCCTGAGTGTCTTAACAATTTTCTTTTTCTATACGGTTTTAAGTACCTAAGGTCCTCAACGGCAGGTATTAAAAGATAAGGGAAGTGGCTTTTATCCACTACACTTCCAACATTTTAACCTAACTTTTAAAGCAACATTTCCCTTTATTTTGATATATCTTTAAATTTTTACATGTAAAATATATCTATTAATTGTATTATACTGTTTTATTTCATACTATGTCTTTTTTACTTTTATTGAGTGGGTTATCTGTTTTCAACTTTTGTTTTATTTTATTGTATTTATACTTTAATTTACCTTTTCGTATGCCATGGAGTAATATGTAAACATGCTGCATTTGTGCTAAAAGGTTTTAACATTTGACTTTGTATTACTTTACTGTTTGTCTTATCATATGTGCCAAGTTGTTAAACCACTGTGAGCTGCATCCTGTGTGTAAAGTGCTTTACAAATAAACCTTTATTATCATTGAATATACAACTTCTCATCCCTCACCGACAATGGTTACGAGCACTGGGAGCAGCAGCAGAGGATGTGCAGTGAACACGGACACAGCGGCAACACAGATGACCAGAGACAGCAGCAGACTCCAGAGGGCGCTCTCCACTCCTACACACAATATTATCAGAGTTTCGTTAACAGATTCAATCTTAAAGGTCCCCTATTATACTGTTTTTCATCAATATATTATAGCTCTCAGATATATACAAACATGTCTCTGAAGTGTTTGGCTCCAAACACCAAATAGATCATTGCAGCATTACCCATAATCCCCTCTGTTTCAGCCCTGTTTCCAAAGTGCTGATTCTCTGTCTGTTACTTTAGATGAAAATAAGGAGCCCCTCCCCACGCCCCTCTGAGAGAGATTTGGTTAGAAAGAACACAATGGTGCTCTAGGAGGAGATTCAGGTGATAAGGGGGGGGGGGGGGGGTTACCTTGGTTGCTGATTGGCTAATGGTTACCAAGCCAACAAATCGTTATGACATCATAAAGTGGCCAAAATCTGATCAGCTCATTTTCAGACAGGTTTTTATAGAAATGGGTCAGGACAAAAAGAGAGAGAATCTTTGTTCCTGAAACTTTCAGAATCTCTTTACACAGAGGGGACACATATTGATGTAGAAGAGACATGAACAAGTGTATTTTGCATAATAGGTGACCTTTAAATCTTAAGTTTGCAGAACAGAAACACGTATTTTTGTCACTCGCCTATGATTTCCATGAAGATCTGCTTCCAGTGCTCGCAGGTCTGGAAACCCCGTTGCAGAGCGGAGGATTGTGGGAGAGAGGCGAGCTGCTCCTGGATAAAGTTCTCCCACTGAAGGAAGTCGGAGTAGGTCTGAAAGGAGGATTTGCCCTTGTATGTGGTCTGGGGAGAGAGGTCGAGTTAAAGGCATGAAAGTGAAATTCAAATGTGATGCAGGAACATGAAAAGCTGGAGATGAAGAGACTCACGGACTCAAAGGCCATGGACAGCCAGCGGACCTTTCCTCCGTGCAGCCCCACCGCCCCGTGGGAGAGCTGCCCCGGGAGCAGGTTGGGCTGCGGGAGGGAGAGACACTCAGGGTGGAGCAGAGGCAGGACAGAAGACAGCTTGTTACCTGAGGGGGACAGGACATTACACATTGTCAAGAATGTTGTGTAATAGTTTACCAGGATTTTGCTTTGGATTTGAGTGTTTTTACAGCAAGTTTACCAAGTTAAGTCTTTCATACATTGCAGCTTGAGCTATAAAGTGTCTAAAATAAAGTTTAAGGGTTTATTTGACTGATTATTTCACAATTATTTTATATCATTATCATTTCTTAATTCATTTCTTTTTTATTTGGTTTTATAAAATCCCCGTGAGATTGCAGAAGTTTACACTTTTTTCTAAGCTATAGTCCAAAAGCCCAAAATATTCAATTTCCTATTAAAAATCATTAAGAAAACCAGCGAATATGAATATCTGAGGAGTGGGAAGCAGTGCATGAAGTGCCCTTTTGCTCAAAAAAGGTATAACGGTAAACGGGACTGATCCTTTTTTAATGAAATGTGTGTGTGTGTGTGTGTGTGTGGGTGTGTGTGTGGGTGTGTTACCTGAAGGTAAACACTGCGCTCCTCCAGGCTTCACGAGTTGTGTGTTTGCACTTATAGCTTTACAGATTTTGCAAAGATGCTCCATTTCCTGGAACACATCGAAGTCTGGATCCAATATGATGCTGCCCTTTGAAGAGATTTAAACACCACGTCAGCCACATGAGACTATTCATACATCTATCTCTGATTTATTTCTGTTGATTATTAAGATGCACAAGTGTGAGCCTCACCATATCTCCGATCACGTGGTTGTCCCTGTGCTCGGTCCGGTTGACTCCCAGGATGCCGAACACAACGAACACCATGGCCCCGGTGTCCACTAGAGGACGCACCGCCGGGCGGCCACATGCCCCCCCACTGCAAGGGTTGAAACCAAACGTTTTGGATGACTTCATCTTGGCAGCAGACGAGGGATCTTTGAAAATAGAACCAGAGGGAAAATCTCTCAACAGGCATCTAGTTATACGGTGTAAAAATATCTCTATAGCTGCAATTCTGTGGGAAAATCCTCCCGTGGGTTGAGAAAGTGCCACTTTCAGAAGCAATGTTTGAAAGAAGATGTGTATATCACTCTATTATTAAGGGAAAAAAATACATTTCAGCAGTGTGACACATGCTCTAAGAAGGTAGCTTTCTTGGAGGACTGATGATGCTTTCTGAGACTTGCTTGCTCACCGCTGGGAAAAGGAAGATAAAAGGATCCCTGTGTGGGTCCATCAGGCCCAAAACTGATGCCACAGCCGGGCGGGTTGACACACACTCGGCTGGGATGAGGTCTCAGGTGGTGCTGCGCGAAGTACAATCTCCTGAGATAGGAAAAGCAGAGCTGAAAATATACCTCAACAGCACAACAATGTACAGATACATTTTTCTGCAGAGCAATGTCAACTTCGGCACACAACACATCTATTTAAAGGGTCCGACATGTAGCTCAGTTGGTAGACGAAGTGAGGCTTGGTCCCCATGCAGAGGACCCAGGTTTGAATCCAGCCTGGGACCATTTGCTGCGTGTCATCCCCTCTGACTCCCACTCGCAATACGTTCACTTAGATCACATGTGTCAAACTCAAGGCCCGGGGGCCAAATCAGGCCCTTGGTGGATTTAATTTCGGCCCGCAGGATAATTTTTAATTACTATTAGATCTGGCCCGCCGGTATATTGCACGCACACCTTCACTTCATCCTGAGGGTCTCCTCAGCTCAGAGCCTGACTCCAAACAATGATGACCTTGCACCCAAGATGAGATGCCAAGTATCTGCTTGAACTAGCATCACAGAGCAGCAACCTGAGTTTAATGGATGTTTCCTTCTGCACTTTGTTTCTTGAGACAACAGGGAGTGTTTGTTTTGTTCTTTGAGGGGAATTGTTTTTTTGAAGCTGTTGTTGGCCTGTGGAGAAATGTAATCATAAGAAATGACTCTGCAGATAGAGCCATAAGAAATGAATGCAACTGATTATTTAATGTTTAATGCTGTTTTTATAGGCAATCATTTAAGCTTTGTTAGTTCCAGGTTGAATATGTGCAATAAGTTCATTTCAATAAGTTTTGCAATGAACATTGAACCAGTCCGGCCCTCGACTAGAACCAATTTTTTATTTGGCCCACTATGTATTTGAGTTTGACACCGCTGACTTAGATAAAGGCACTTGTTGCCCAAATACAAATAACTAACTAACTTTTCAAAACTACTACAATTCAAAAGTCATTACAGCTCATCTATTTATACTTAGATGTCTTTCCTTGGAGTTTTCACCTGCTGCTCTGCTGCACAGACGTTGCCACATAAAAGGAAAACTCTGGGCTCCAGCCGTGCCGGGATTCACACGAGGTGGATGTGATCATCCAGCTGGGGTACGGGTGGTACACATGGGAAACACACACTGTCATTCTGCTGGTGTAATTGCCGCGGGGCTGATTATAAGCCTATTCAGATGAAACAAGATTAGTTATAAGCCGCTTTAGAGGCACATATGGCAGCACGGAGACATTATGGTACAACTCATTACATTTTTGCTCTCTCACCTGAAATGATGACACCTGTTCATGCTCTGTGCTGCACAGTTTCCACGGGGAGGGGGTGCTGGTGTTGAGGGAGAAGCGGTAAAGGGTTGCAGAGGAGACGTGGTCCAACTTTGATATGAACACTGTGAGTAAAAAGTCTAAACAACAGAACAAAGTAAAACATTTCAGAATAATGAGAGAGGTTTGAAATAAAGAGGAAGTGGATGTTTGTGAACCATGTATTATTCATACCTGTTTGGTTGGTGTTTGAATTTGGTTTTACTGAGGTCCGATGAGCATTGGAGGTGGATGTGCTCGGGTGCTGCTGATGTGTGGAGAACTTAAATGCTGAGGAGGAAGTGTGTGTGTACAGAGGATGGGGCTTTTCCATGAACACACCTGCAGGACACAGCGTGCACACAGGATTATTAGATATGCAAAAGGACCATTTGTATATTAATTACTAAGCCCCTGTTATCTTGAGGAAATAGTTATTTTTCTAACATGCCTGCAGGTGAACAAAGAGTAAAAAGACAAAAAGTCCCGATGGATTAAAGTAAATGGGTTCACACAGTTCATAAAAACATGCCATTTTTCAAAACCCTTATTGTCATATGCACTATAGCAGTGCTTCTCAAAGTGTGGTCCGCGGACTACTGGTGGTCCGTGAGCGCCCCCTAGTGGTCCGTGAGTATATTGGTAAAATTTCACATTTGAAATAAATAAATAAATTTAAGTTTTCCGCACTCTCGCGGGAATATCTCCACAATGGAGCGAGGTTAAGTTTCACTACTGATTGCATGATATAGCCCAGATAAACACCTTCATCACACATGTGGCCACTTGTTTGTACCATTTTCAGGCGATTTGTAAAAAACGATGTGTTTTGGGATATTTGTGGAGTTAGGTGGTCCTTGGTATGAAAAAGTTTGAGAAACACTGCACTATAGCTACAGCATAATTGTGGCAATGAACATGTCCCAAGCTCCACCATCAGTGGAACATACCATGAACAGTACTTAAGACCTAAAAATAAATAAGAAGGTAAGTTAGTGCAATAAAAAAATCGTGCAAATGTGAGATTGTTTCTGTAGAAGTGTTTCAAATATTAAAGTTTCAGACATCTGGATAAATGAGACTTGGATTATTACCAGTTGTGTGAGAATATTTATTTGGGATATTTTGCTATGGTTCTGCTGTTGTTAGACATGGCACTCATTTACTTACATCTACCAAAACTAGTCAAATGTATTGTATTCTTTGTCGACTGTGGAGGCACGTCAGACAAACCAAGCCTTCTTGTAAGATTGAAGGTAACAGAAAGTGAGTCATTGATGTACAAATGGTCACTTTATGGGTGAAGTATCCCTTTACCTGAGGAGCAGGACAGTCTCACCTGAGCACATGGGGCAGGAGATACCCTGCCCGCTGAGGTTGCTCCTCAGAGCCAGCAGAGTCTGGAGGTTTGTGTCCCGGCGGAAGAGGAGCGGGGCGTGAGTGGCCGGCCTCAGGAAACAGCAGCAGCCGGCAGATAAGAGCAGAACCAGGAGGAAGACACCTGGGCGACAGGAGGACAAAGAGAGATGATAGCAGAGTGGAGGGTCTGATGGCGCAGATAGAGCAGCTGTGAGACCGATCAGGAGCAACGATCAATTACAGTCACTCCGTAAAAGAGGGAGGATGAATGCTGGGGGAGAGGTGTTTGCTCTTCCTCTGGCAGACTCCATCGCCTCAGGCTGGACAAGAAAGGGCTGGAGGTCTGTTTGTGTTCACGCCTTTCATTTTAATGTGAAAATAAGTGTTCATGTCTTTAGGTTCTATGTATCTTTTAGCACTTATTTGTTCTGTGTTTTATCAATTTTTTGCGCTACATTGCTTGGATGCTTTTCATACAATAGCAATAAAGATATTGACTTGATGAGCTGAGGTAACTTTCTGGGCTGACAATACCTGAGAAAACGGAACAAATACAACTCCCTGATATTTTCTAGTTTTCTTTAGAATATATTGCCTTGTCAAAAAAGTGAGTCCTGAGTTTTCCTAATCCTTTCTCAGCAGAAACCTCCACTTCAGTAACACTGTCTGTGTTCTGAAGGTGTTTACAAAGGGCTGTGTTAACATATCAATTACAGTCTTGTTTATGGAGCATTTTATCACATAAAACATGCAGAAAATAAGATAATTTTTACGTCTGCTGAAAGTATTTTATGACTTATAATATATAATATATATTACATTTAATTTAGCTGATGCTTGTATCCAAAGCCTCTTACAATAAGTGTGATAAAGACACACACTCAGAACAGCCAGAATCCTGCAGGTACATTAGCTTTAAATAAGCCATGCCCATAATGATTCTCAATTTAACTAACTCTTTCAACTACTACCACTTAGTTTTGTTATTTACGTGCCTAGGTGCAACGTCTGCAACCAAAGTGTTCAGTGTGTGAAGACTTTCAGCAGTCCTGATTGGTCTCCATTGATATTTTTTGGAGCGAGACCATGGAAAACATACAGGATATCAAACCTCACCTAGAACGGCTTTCCGTCGCTCCACAACTGGCTCTGCCACTAAGTGCTTCAGGGCCCATCGGAGGTTAGTGCTCACCACGCCCACATGCTGCTGCCCCGGAGCAAACGGAGGTGTCTCCACCGACAGGGACAGAATGGATGCATCACCATCTGTGTCACAGGAGCCTGGCCCGAGACAAAGACAGAAGACTTTGAGGTGCTTTGACAGAAGTGTTTTACAACCACTCATTCCCTTTCCCATCCCCCATGATTGTCTCAGTGCTCGAAGATAATAATCTCACCTGGCTCCACCGACAGAAGTGCCACATCATCATCCTCATCTGACAAAGGACTGTGGCTCGCTGACAGTCCTGAAAACAGCTTCCAGCTTCAGAGGGGAGGAGGCGGTTTAGAGGAGACACAGCTGCAGAGAGTACACTGTGTTCTCACACAGCATGCACAAATAATGTCTAACACCAAAGTTAAAGGTCACCTATTATGCAAAACCCACTTGTTCATGTCTCTTCTACATCAACATGTGTCCCCTCTGTGTAAAGAGATTCTGAAAGTTTCAGGAACAAAGATTCTCTCTCTTTTTGTCCTGATCCATTTATATAAAAACCTGTCTGAAAATGAGCTGATCAGATTTTGGCTGCTTTATGATGTCATAACGATTTGTTGGCTTGTGTAACCATTAGCCAATCAGCAACCAAGGTAACCCCCCCCCCACCTTATCACCTGAATCTCCTCCTAGAGCACCATTGAGTTCTTTTTAACCAAATCTCTCTCAGAGGGGCGTGGGGAGGGGCTCCTTATTTTCATCTAAAGTAACAGACAGAGAATCAGCACTTTGGAAACAGGGCTGAAACAGAGGGGATTATGGGTAATGCTGCAATGATCTGTTTGGTGTTTCGAGCCAAACACTTCAGAGACATGTTTATATATATCTGAGACCTATGATATGTTGATGAAAAACAGTATAATAGGGGACCTTTAAGGGAGCAACATCTCACCAATTCAACCAGGCGTGTTCCTGAGGCTCCACAACCTCAGTCCAGATGCACAGGGCGGCGGGCATCAGGGCGGAGACCCAGAGCCAGCAGCAGCTCACAATGAGGGCCATGAATAAGCCGAAGTCATGCACGGCCGGGATCTAAGTGTCAGTTAAACGAAGAGCAGTGTAAAGGACCTTGAAACATTTAATTTGTGCTTATCGTGTGAAAATGCCTGTCTGCTGAGAGAGGCAGTTCTGTTCATCCATAGCAGGGGAGTCATTTATACTCCCTGTACTGATCCTATTAACGTCCGGGCTTCTCCTCTAGAATACCTGAGAGAAAGTGTTGGCAGCGTAGGCAGCGGCGGTAGTGAAGGAGGTGAGGAAAGTAGCGCGGCCGGCTGTTTTAATTGTGTAGATCATTCTCTGCAGCGGCTGACGCAGATGGGAAGCCTGTCGGAAGGTGCTGATGAACACGAATACATCATCCACCCCTGAGCAACAAGAGAAAAGAAAAGCCTTGTGACATTTCATCCGTAATGTACCGAAAAAGAAAAAAAAACGATGTCAATGTTTAAAGCAATAGATTGACATTTTGAAAAACTATTTTTTTAACTTTTTAGCTTATAAAATTAAACTCTCATGTTTAAAGATGTATAGTCTTCGCACTTCACAAATATAGAACTATTCCTTAACCCTCCTATTGTCTTGGTCAAATTTGACCGGTCCTGTTTTAACTGCTATTACATTAATACAAAAAACAAACTACAAATATTGTATCAGACTTCTGGTATACATGAAAAACTGCAGTAAATATACAAAGAATCGACACTGAACATGTATTGCGTGTGCCAGGTGTGATTCACATGGGGGGAGAACACATCTAGAGTGTGTGTGTGTGTGTGTGTGTATGTGTGTGTGTGTGTGTGTGTGTGTGTGTGTGTGTGTGTGTGTGTGTGTGTGTGTGTGTGTGTGGCCTAGCATTACTATACTTGTGGGGACCTAAATCTGTTTACACAGTCACGTGTGGGGACTCGCCTCCCTTATGGGGACAAATTGGAGGTCCCCATGAGGGGAATCATTAATTTTAGGGTGAAGACTTGGTTAGGTTAAGGGTTAGGGTAAGGTTAAGGGTAAGGGTAAGGGTAAGGGTTAGGCATGTGTTGGTTACGGTTATGGTTAGGATAAGTCTCCAGGAAATGCATGTAAGTCAATGTAATGTCCCCTGAAGTGATGTATACATGGTATGTGTGTGTGTGTGTGTGTGTGTGCGTGTGTGTGTGTGTGTGTGTGTGTGTGTGTGTGTGTGTGTGTGTGTGTGTGTGTGTGGGAGTTTGTGTGTGTGTTTTATCTGATCAGGATGGTTACTAATTCCTTTTCTTTATGGTGGTCATTTTTGACCGGGAACACCATGGTGTTACAAAGTTGACTAAATCATCCAAAATTCAATGAAAGTGGTGATCAGCAATTTTATATGTTCAAATGTCTACTGTGAAGGATATCATAAAGCTTTAATGCAATTGATTGAATGTAAAACAAAAAAGTTATGATTGATGAAAGTAGTAAAGCGGTCAGATTTGACCCGAAGACAACAGGAGGGTTAGGACCCTATTACACTTTCTGGGGTTTTCTCTTTCCTGCAGTGTTATATATGTTTTATGCATGTAAAGGGTCTGCCAAGGCTAAAGTCCCTCCAGAGGGAGTTTCTCTCCCAGACAGAGGGGGAAAAGAGGTGCTGCAGCACAGGCAGTATGAGCAAAGAAAAAAATAAATATGAGAGCTTTTTGAACATTAAAGCATGTTATCGTGTCACAGTAGAGCAGGGGTGTCAAACTCAAGGCCCGGGGGTCAAATCTGGCCCGCGACTTCATTTTCTGTGGCCCCACAAGAGCTTGCAAAGAATATAATATGTTTGTTATACGGTACATGGCGATTTACAGAAGCACGTTGCCCATAAACTACATGTCTCACAATGCATCTCAAATTTGACTTTTTTTCTTCTAAATATGCCTTTTTTCTCAGAATTGACTTTTTTTTCAAAATGTTACTTTTATTATTTATTTTGCTTTTCTTTTGAAATCATTTTGTGACATTCTCACTGAAGAGACTTGCAATTATTTGCCCTAGACTTCTGCTTTAAGACGTAGTTAATTCTGAAGTTATTACCCTATCTGATAATAATCCAATGCAGAGGCAATCATGTCATATAAAACATTATTTTATATATATTAAATATTTATATATGTATATTTATATAGTCTTAAAGTTACAACCAGCCCTTTGAGTGCAACCATAATGTGAATGTGGCCCGTGATGAAATTGAGTTTGACACCCCTGCAGTAGAGGCACTAAATAGCAGAATAGGGTCTGTTTAAATAATAAAATAACTAGTGTTTCTTTTTTCCCTTACCAATCCCAATAATAACAAAAGCTGCAACTCCATTGAGAATGCCCAGGTACCTCACGCCAAAAACAACATGGTACAAGAAAAGAGCCATTAGGCAGCTCAGTCCAATGCTGGCGAGTCCAAAGAAAGTCAGAAACACTACAGAGAAAAGAAGGAGCTTGTTAACATTCATATGATATCAAAGGACCAAAAAAAAGGAAACATGAATGAAAGTGGATTAAAGAGCAGGTCCTACTGTACCAGAAAAGGAGGTGAGGACATAGACGAGCACAGTAATGCAGGCTCCACTGATGACAGCCAGCATCATGTCGTTGTGAAAGGTGTGTCTCACCTCATCATCAAACAGCTCCGTGCCCCCGTACAGCACCTTCACCTGGCTGGGGCAGCAGATACAAAATAACATCACATTTTGTTTCTTATTTACAAACATTTCTTATGGTTTTAATTTTCCTTTACATGATCTTCAATGCATTTCAAGTAGAAAGGGTGCATGTTGTGAATTAAATTTAGGAGCCGGAGCTGCAATGAGGTAACTTAACGCGATTTAACGTGTAAGGATAACACGTTTTTTCTGTTTCATATACGGCAGGGGTGTCAAACTCAAGGCCCGGGGGCCAAATCCGGCCCGTGACTTCATTTTCTGTGGCCCCACAAGAGCTTGCAAAGAATATAATATGTTTATTATACGGTTACATTGCGATTTACAGAAGCATGTTGCCCATAAACTACATGTCCTACAATGCATCTCAAATTTGACTTTTTTTCCAAAGTGTTACTTTTTTTTCAAAATGTCACAAATGATTTTGACTTTTTTTCCAGAATGTGGCTTTTCTTTTTAAACAATTTTGTGACATTCTCACTGAACAGACTTCTGCTTTCAGACCTAGTTATTACCCTATCTGATAATAGTCCAATACAGAGGAAATCATGTAATATATAATACATTATTTTATATTTATTAAATATTTATATATGTATTTTTATATAGTCTTAAAGTCACAACCGGCCCTTTAAGTGCAACCATAATGTGAATGTGGCCCGAGATGAAATTGAGTTTCACACCCCTGACAAAGTATGGGAGCCTACTCTTTTGTGTTGGGAAAGA
This sequence comes from Gymnodraco acuticeps, assembly GCF_902827175.1. Classification (NCBI taxonomy): domain Eukaryota; kingdom Metazoa; phylum Chordata; class Actinopteri; order Perciformes; family Bathydraconidae; genus Gymnodraco; species Gymnodraco acuticeps. The sequence goes on from NW_022991187.1 coordinate 2,058,088, forward strand.
CTTAAAAAATATCTCAGTACATCTCCAGCATTCCCCGCTTCACCCACATGTATGCCCCCTTTCTTTTTACTAATAATTAACGTTCAAACACAAGAAAGTGGATTTGTTTATATTCTACCAGAAAACCTCAACTGTAGGTCACAAAGGGCAGATTTAATAAAAATATAACTCGAATGAATTTTTTTTTGTAACCATTTATTACAAATGTGTTGTAAAAGTGACTGAAAGGCAGCGAAATGAACCCTGAAAGGATGGATGATGTACTATGATTCCCTCCTGACCTGGTAGACTGCTTGGCCAGGATGTCTGCGTACTGAACCACAAAGTCTTTGAAGCGTGACCTCTGCTCGTGAGCTCGGTCCTGCAGGGAGTAGAAGGAGGGGAGAGGAGCCCCGAAGTGGATCTCACTGCGTAAGAGAGAGGAGGAGAGACGCTCAGGAGACAGACTCTCATCCACGTACCAGTAGAACTGTGGGTGGGTGATGGCCAGACTCAGAGACCCTGGGAATACAAACACAGGATATGTTAGGACGACTTTTTACTTTTTTTATTACTGCTGAATTTTATTCCATATATGATTCCATTTGATTCCATTCTATTTATATGTAAACACTGCTATATTTGACGATATATTTTACTATATTTTAGATAGATAGTTCTCTATCTATGTTTTTTATTTTATTTTTTACTTTTATGTATGCACCACGACATCAAGTCAAATGCCTTGTGCATGTCAACCTAGAAAGAAGTAGAAAGTACAGGTATTTTAAAATGTAAGAAGTAAAAGTAAAAGGTCGTCAGAAAAACAAGTAGTGGAGTAAAGTACTGATACCAGAAACATGTACTTAAGTACAGTAACGAAGTATTTGTACTCCACTACTTCCCACCTCTGATGTAGAGAGATAAAGACCACCTACCTGGTAATAAACCTGATTCTGATATATATTTCTTCACACTTGAAATCTGTTAAATTGGACCCACCTTGAACATCAGCAAGATCAGGGCCCATGCCATCGTAGTAGATCTTGCCTCCTCTCTCACTGGGGTACAGGTAGGACAGGAGGGAGCTGGGGGGGGCGCAGTAGGTGGGTCCCAGTGGCAGATCCCTCAGCATCTCCAGAGGCTTCCAGCAGAACTGATGAAACTGAGGGTGCTGCATGAGCAGGCGCTCCACATGGTGAATGGTCTGCAGGCGTTCAGGAGTGAAGATGTTCAGGTCTCCCTCCCCTTGAGCCACAAACACCAGCTCTATCCTCCACTGGGCCTGGCTCTGCAGGTAGTAATTGGGAGCAAACCTGCGCCTCCTGATGAGAGTCATATTTCCATCCTGTGATCTCTCCGCCTCCTCCTCGGCTGTTTGATTTGAGTCTTTGTGCTTCCCCGTTTCATCCTGACCCATATCAAGCACTGTGCTTGTATCTGTGCTCACAGCGGATACTCTCCTCTGATCATCTGCTGCCTGTGAAAGCGCTTTTTGAGGAGCGGGGGACCTGATGCCCTCATTATCCGTCCTGTTGAACACTTCCTGCCCCCTCAGCCTCTCCAGCAGGAGCTCCATCAGGGCCTCCGACTCGCTGTCCTCTACGTCTCGCCTACGTCTGTCCCATGACCCCAGCTGAGTCTTTACAGCGATGGCGAGGGCGTCGAAGCGCTCTGCAGAGAAGTGGCTGTGAACCTCAAAGGCACTGTAGGACAGGTCTATGTCCAGAGGAGGGCAGTAGAGGAGCATGTAGGCAAACAGGGCACAGGGTAGTGACACAACTACCCCTAAAACCACTCCACTGGCCCAGGGCTTAGTGTACACCCACCCCACTGCCCTCCACAGTCCACACTCCTCCCCAGAGAAGCACCTCCGACCTGCTGCGTGTTCTACTTCTTCCTCCTGCTCCTCCTCCTCCTCATCATCATCTTCCTCGCCTCCCCAGCTGGTCTGAAACAGCAGCGGCTCATCCTCCACATCCATGCTGGCACCTGTCAGGGACACATAACACCACTTTATCCTCACTCACTAAACCAACACCCCCTTTCCATCTTCGGAGGAGAACACATTGGATGTTTGAACTCCAGGATGAAGGACACAAGTGAATGCATCAGACAGAATGAAGGACAAGATAACTTCTAGAAGTTGCACTAAGCGAGCAAGGACGTGAGAATTATGTTTGTCCTCAAGCAGCTGTTGACAAAGGGCTCACATTCGCCGACAATTGAGGAGGGGAGACCTTTTTTTCTCAGAAGGGCTTAGAAGAGAAAATGGCCTGCTTTAGGATGCTGATCACAGTTTGGGGGTGAGACAGGCTAAAAGATGTGATTTACTTCTTCTCTCTGTCAGCGTGTGCAAGCCATTATCACCTGGAGAGGAGCTGCTGGTGGCTTTTACATATCAACAGCCGCCGTGTCTGCGCTGCAGCAAATGAAATCATCTCACATGTCTAATTACCGACAAGAAGAGCGAGTGGTGGATTAAGAGAGGGGTTCTCTCCTGTGACGCGCAGTCTTTGAATAATAGTGTCATTAGGTGACACTACTTTCCCACAAGATACTGCCGTTTGCATTCAAGTGGCAGTGAGCCCACTAACTGCAGACATTTATTTATTCTCCTCAGAGCCGAGGCTTTAAGGTCAGCCAGGTAAGACAGGGAATCTTGATAGCTGCGCCCGGCCCTGGAGTTGAAGTGAAAATCCATCAAAAAAAAAGGAGAACTTACAAACGATAGCATGTAATCGATATTTGTTGGAAAGCAGGGAAGGAAAACTCTTCGGAGACAGACCCTGAAGCTATAAATAAACAAGAGGCTGGTGGATTTATGAGATTTATGTTTGTGCTTTTTCACCAAGACTGACTTTATTTCATAGTAGAGCCAAAGGAAAAATGTGTTTGCGTCTGCTGGAGAAAAATCACCACCAAAGTTCACTACAAATGGAGGAAGTCAACATTGATAACAGCGTTACTTGTATTTCTATACTTTTTGAGATAGACATTGATTACAGAACTTAAACGTGAGCTTTCTTATGTATGCTTATGGAGATGTAAGCTACATTTGAGTTTGTCTGTTAAGATTAACAGCAAACGCTCCACTGTTTAATACACTGCGGAGAAAAAAAATGACTCTCTTGGGCCAATCGTTTTAATTTCCACAACGTTTCTTTTATGAATCGCCATGTCATCTCGCTGCAGAGACAAGGACACCAGTGCACCTTTTAATGGGAGAGCAGCACACCAACATCTGCCCACACACTGCGAATGTCAAATGACAAATCCATTAATGGTGTTGGGAGGTTTGGCACTAAAGTGTGCAAACAGAGAACTAAATATGCCAGCCCAACCAGATCATCTCATTAATTGTGGTCATCACTGTGCTTTGTACGTCTAAAATAACACGGGAATCGTTTTTCTTCAATGTAATCGCCTGTAACTTGGTGGCATCATTTGGTCATCTGCATGCATCATGGGCTGATATTTCAAAATGAGCGTAATTATGTTGTTTTCTGTATTGCTTTCATGAGAGATACTTTTCCTTTTTCGAATGTTTTTCTGCCCAAAACAATTATGTGGCAAAATCAGGGAGAAATATTAGATGTAATTGATGTAATTGCACATTTAGAGTAAATGAAATGGAATACAGCTCTGGTTTAAATACCATTATTGTAATCCTGTTACATTTCATCATCTCTGCCTCTCCAGCTTTGCTTTGATGATGGCGCTCTCACCAACAGAGGATGAGAGGAGGCAAGCAGACGAGAACAGAAATGTGATGAGGAGAGGAAAGAAAAGCCTGGGGAATGACTGTCACGTCCATCAAACAAACAACCATCAGATATCTGCGGAGAGAAATGGTGCTTTTCGGCTGTTTAATATTCAAATGGGAAATCTAATTGAGAGGGCTACAGGCAGATCTCCATTTCTGTGTCAGTCTCCACATCAAACAGGCTGATTAGTGGTGCAGATGTCAAAGTCTGACAGTTTGAGGAACTCATTAGAGACTGATGAGCAGACTTAGTGCCCATTAGACATTAGGGCAGACTGTGTGCAGCATGCTTACTGTGCACCTTGCATGCAGGTACAGTGAAAGGTAACCACAGTGCCTTCAGGACACATGCTTTTCTCTCTTTATGAGTCTTCACATCCAAGAACATTGCCCCTCGTACGATAATTATGAGCGGTGTGCAGCAGAGCCTGCTATGACTAATGTGTTTACAAGCTCCCAAGCTATTTTTCTGCAAAGAACACGAGTACAAAGTCAGTTTAAACCCTGTGCAGGTGTGGATAAAAAAAGAGTGTCATTTGGCATCCTTGGAACAAACGCTGCCTCCCTCGTGGCTCAGTCTATATTAGGGGGCTGTGTTTTTTCGTTGTCTATAATACTGTTTTAAGCTGCGTGAAAGATACATGCACAGAGAGGCCTCAAGTGCATTGCAGCTCATGAGGTGTAAAAAGCTTGTGTGAATCCAAGATGTAAGACTTCATTTTGAACTTTCTGTGTCGCTTTCTCTATTGAATATTTGAACAGAAGTGTTGCCATCTGTACCTGCCTTCTTTTCAGCAGTATGTGAAGTGTTGTGCTGCGCAGGGCTATATGTGTTGAGCCCGTAGGAGCAAAAGAAGGGTGAAACTCCACTGGAGCTGATTTTCTTGTGTGTTTTATCTCCCATAAAAGTGCACATAAGCAGCGTGTCAGCCCTTTTATTCTTCATCTCTGGATTGCATCTGGTATTTGAAGAGGGAGCTCTGAGCAATCTGCGATCCTCACACACTTCACCTGTAATCCTCTCTCTCTCATCCCCGCTTTGCCTCACTCTCCTGCCCCTTTCTCCCCTCCAATGTCTCTGTCTTTTATCTCCGTGTCTCTGCCTTTCCCACAAAAGGTGAAATGTGTAACCTTCATTATTGACGGCAGCTAAAAATAACCCCACCCTCCTCAGTTGTATCTCCTCTCTCATCCAATATGGATATCACATGCTACCTGCACACACATTCAGCAAGGTGTAAACCACCTCATTCATTTCACTAGGTCTGTATGAATATCTCCTCATGCTTGAGTGCTCAGCAGGGTGTTTATAGCGGACGTGCCTTCTATGCACTGGGAATCTGGAGTCTTCAAGACAAACTCTCGAGATCTATTTGCACCAAACAACATTTTTTTTTCATTGTCTACTGAGAAGCATCCTGAGGCTGTACCGTGCTATCTCTCTCACTCTCCTGAATACAATATTGTAAATAAGCTATACTACAGTGATGGTATTTTCTTTTTTTCATAAAGACAAGATATTCAAACACATAGACTAACTTATCTGCTGCAGAGTTAATCTGATGCACGAAGCTTGTACTCCACAGATATGAGGACTTTTCGTTGATTTATTAAAGCTTATTCAATCAATATTTGGATTTTTCCTAGCATTACCTTGATTTCTTTACAGTTTCCCTTCAGCAATTAATATTTGCTATCTGTAAATCAGGCCCAAACAAATGCGTCCCTATTAATGCACATGCTTGCAACACCGAGGATGATCTTACCTGATGAGAAGAGAATTACAGGTGAAGCGTTCAGGCCTGCAGGGTCCACTTGAAATGTGCTGAACTTGTGCTCTGCAATTTCATCTAATCCATGCTCTGGTGTGGAAGAAAAACAAAACTGCTTTATTGTCATAGTTAATAACTCTTGAAGAAAGAGACACACCAAGGGAACCCCAAATGGAAAATGACAGACTAATCCATTCCCATCCCGCCCCCCAAACACACTATAGGAATCCTGTAATCTCGGCAGTTAATAATGTGTTGTTTTCCTCTCCTTTTATGCTCCTCTTTCCTTTCTCTCTCGCTTCTGTGCACTCTCCCCTCCTCTCTTACCCGGTTGTCCAGGCGACAGAGTCAGTGAGAGACATTTCTTCCTAGAAGCTCCTCTCTCTCTCTCTCCCATGGCTTTGTTCAGCTTGCTCTGCTGACTGGCTCACTGGTGGAGGAGAGGCGAGCAGTGGGAAAACCTGCTGTGAATCACTGGAGGACGGCATGACAGCCTGGAGAGGTTTAATAAATCACCCCAAAAGTGCCTTGGGCTTGTTCCACTCAAATGCAGCTGATTTTATGTCACCAAGCTGATGCAGTTGTCACGACACTGCAGATGAGCCCCCCTCCCATGCTGTCAGAGTTGGTATGGTCTAGTCTCAGTTTGTGGGGAGGTGGCATGGGAGGTGGGGTGATCATAATAACTGGCTATACATTTGGGAGACAAAAGTGCAGGCAATTTAAAACAATTACCTAAGAAGAGTATGTTATCTCGGGGTTCATGCATGTTTTGTCTGGTTGGAGATGCAATCTGGCAGCTGTGTGAACAGTTCATATTCTAGGTTCTTTTCTGAAATGTACTTTTGTTTTGCTGTGTACCGTAGCGCCCTCGCGCACTCTCATCGAACATTAATGAGCAGCTCTCCCCTGTTGCAGACACATTCAGCACATCCATCGCCTCACCTGTCAACTTCTGCTCAGGTTTTACTTGGCTTTTAGTCCAATAATCCGTCATTTAAATAGGAATGGATAGCTGGGAAGTGAATGTTCACCTTTTTGTTATCTCTTTACCTAGCAGGTGGTGCAGTGTGTGAGTCAAACAAAAAAGAAAGGAGGTTGTAAGAGGCTGCTGCTCACATCAATGCTGGTGTGTGTGTGTGTGTGTGTGTGTGTGTGTGTGTGTGTGTGTGTGTGTGTGTGTGTGTGACGGACCCATCTGACTGTCAGTCACCTGACACCAATAAAGCGAAGCAGAGAATCAAATCACATATTTAGCCGCGGCACTGTGGAAGACAAACAGATATAATAAAACCTGATCAATGCGTTATTGTTATAACTGCATATCGTCATAACACCAAACAGACTGCACAGTGTCTTTTGTCAGGGTTTAATGAGTTCCTTCAATCTCAGCAGACCTTATTCAGTAAACATTTACCACAAATATTGGCAGGCAAGAACTCATAGGCAGTTGACACGTAATAATATACATTTAAATAATACAAAATATACAGAATGCAGCCATTCATACGTCCCCACATGCATACTGATCACACACATGCAAACCTACACAGGGCTTTCAGAGACACACAGGATGTTGGTTATATAAGTTATTGTATGATTGTCACCAATAAAGCAGGTCTTCCTGAAAAACTTAATTTTTATGAAAAAGTATTTGTTTTGGCTTTTAGATGAGACTCACATTAATCACTGTCGGACTTGAGGGAAGAATCTGCCTGAACAACAAATTAAGTTTAAGGAACAGATGAAAAATGTGACACGTCGAGCAATATATATCACACAATGAAACTATAATTGGCACGGACGAAAATGAATCTGCATGCAGGAGGTTTCTGTACATCGAGTCTCTCATATTTGGGCAGTGTCCTTACTAGTGGACGGGGATAATAATTGGGAACTTTTGTATCTCTCTGTGTCATTAACAGCAGAACAAATGGCTTCAGGATATAATGAGAAACTACAGGACATTACCACCTGGATCTAAAATCTAACAAAAGATGGCGTACCAGACCCATGTAACTGACTTTTCTTATACTTTTTGATCATTTATTTTCTAAATACTATGGAATATATATACACACTTTACATTAAAGGGCTGTCCAACTCTTCTCCTACTAACCTATAAAGGAGGATAATGTATGCATGACTACACACAACAAGTAGCAGTTAACAGTATGGCTGATATGTCATTTTGGCTGAGGAAAAAAGAACCTGATATTGATCAGCAGTATAGAGCTGGAAAAACCATCTGCATTCATACTTTAATTTCCGCAAATGACCATGGTTTGGGTTCAGTGTGGCATTGCAGTCAGCTTTGATTGAGTTGGGTTTCCATTTTAATTCCATCTCTGGCGAGTGCTCCCACAAAGGGGATTACAGTTGGAACAGATCTAATCAAACATAGTTTTAAGAGGAAGCCCAGTTTTTATGGAAAGTGAGAAATTGTAGAAGTTTAACATAGTTTGATAACCCTTCCAAAAAAACACCCTAGAGGACATTTGAAATACTCCACATATCATCTACATTGTACACTTACAGCAATAACCTTACAACCCAACACACATTTTGTCACAAAATTAAAAAAACGATTTTGCTTCTTTGACATTTAAACTTTGCAGTAACACTTTGGGCCTGAGTGTTTGATCAATCGGCTCGCTTCAGTTCACAGTGAAAAGCGACAGCGCTGGTCAGAGTGACAGCTAATGGGATAAAGTAGATCGAAATGTGCTATGGTCATTTGTCCATGAGAAGACAGTAGTGCTGCCACACATTGACAAACACGCACACTCTGACACACACTCTCAGTGCTGTAAACTCACATACACTCTCATACTCTCAAAGCTGTCCTGTGACAAGGGAAGTGTTCGTTTCCTCTCGTTAAAACAGATGGGTCTCCCGGATCTCACAGATGATGTTATTGGCTTTTTTGAGGGCCTGAGAAAAAGAAAGAAGAAAAAAGAGGGTGGTTAAATCCCCGGCTTTAAACTAGTAGATTAACGAAAAAGACAAATGACTTGCAGTTCTTGAGTCTGAGAGGCAGCCAGTTTTACCTCGAGCATCTGAGCGACCTCGGTCCGCTGCTGGGCCGTGTCCTGAGACTCAATGAGCAGGTCCTGCAGCAGCGGCTGTTTGTAGAGCTGACCCACCAGCTCACTCTGCAGATGCTCTTTCACAAAGTTCACCAGGAAGTGCATCACTGTCTTGGGCACACTGCGAACACACACAGTTTGGAAAATCAGCATCACTGACAACTGAGCTCAAGTGAGAAGAAAGAAAGGGAAATGGGGAGTGCTCTGGAGTTCAGTCCAACCTGTCCTGGATGCTTTTGCGTACGATGAGGAAGTAGGAATGGATGAGGCGAGAGATAACCTCGCAGTCCCTCTGTTCCTTCGAGCTCAGCTTGCGGGATGCGGGCACCGCCTGGCCGAGGGACAGAGGCAAGGGAAAATGTTGACAGTGAGCAATGTATTCAGCACTAAGTGTTTTGTCCTACTGCTAATCCCGCCACTCACCGTGTCGAGGAGGTTAATGGCCTGGCCTTTCATGGAGCTGCCAAAACCAGCAGCGGGGATTTTCTCTTCCGCCACCTTCTCGTTCTTCCAGCGCTTCCCTCCATCAATGGCCTCCGCCTGACAGCGAGAAACCAGAGGAAGTCAGAAGGGTCAAAGCTATTTCTGGAGTCTGGAATTAGACTATAAAGGAACTCCAATGTTTGGCTGTGAAACATAATGGTTACAGAACTGGACTTCTGCTGTTTACCCTGGCAGAATAAAGGACAAATGAGTGTGCCTGCTGTAAGGGCCAAACACCTACCTGTTGACTGTTGACAGATGCAGAGACCTGCGCTGCGTCCGTGAAGTCGGGATGTTTTGTGTTGATGTAGGCGAGCTCTATGGATACTAAATTGTGTACCTAAAGGGGAAAAAAGCAGAATGAAGGTGGATAATAGGACTTGGCTTGTTAGTTTTTTTAATTAGTATGAAATATTGAAGCGAAGCTGTGGATTACCATTTCATTAGTAATCGGCAGGCGCTTCCTCAGTAATCCAGTCACTACTTCCACAATGGAATCGTGCAGTTTGGGGAATCGCAGAAGCTCCTTGGAGAAAAAAAGACATACTCTTAGTGCTTTCATAATTAATGCTAATCCAAGTCAGTTTATTGAACAAAGTCATTCAAATGTAAAACATATATTAGCATCTCTTGGCTAACCTGTGTGCTATAGGAGGAGCAGTGCTGGATGATCCTCTGCAGCTCTTCATGAACCAGCTCCACACAACGCATACTGGGCTCCTCCAGACGCTTAATTTGCCGCTTCGCCAATAACTCAAAAGACACCTCGGGCACAAAGAGAGCTGGCCGCGGACCCTGCAGGGCAAATAAAACACACACACACACACACACACAGACACACACACACACACACACACACACACACACACACACACACACACACACACACACACACACACACACACACACACACTATTATTTACCTGCACTTCCTCCAAACGAGGGCACTTGACTAGAATTCAGATCAAACTAATTACACAGAGTCAGAGGAAGCTCACCGTAGCGTTGCGGATGGCAGTGAGGATATCAAGCTCAGACAGTCCTCCCAGGGGGTCGATGGACTGTAAAGTGCGCCCAAAGGTCTCATGGAATATGTAACAGATCCGAGCACCCCCGCAGCTGTAGAGGAGAGAGGCTCAGCTGTGACACCAACACAATTGCTCAGCTCATGTTAATCGTGGCCAAATTAAATGCAGTGAAGCAAAAAAAGGTCAATATTTGCCCCGTACTTATTTACATTAATTAATCGCCTTTTGCAAAGAGAGCTGTAAGAGATGAGGGGGCCAGCAGAAGATGCTGATACCACTTAACTTCACAATAACATCAGCCCAAGGCCATTGCCGTCATGATTAAATTGTGAACCAATGTGCATAAAAAGTTGAGTTGTGTATCAACAGTAGAAAATGAGACGACAACTTGAGAAATAATATGAGAGAAATCAAGAAGGCTGCGATCATCAGAAGGAATGAGCTACTGTGGAGAGATCTGACTCACAGCTCTGAGGTCTGGATGTATCGGGCCGTCCCCTCGATGGTGTGGCAGTAATCGCTGGCGAATTTGGTGACGATCTGAAGCAGAGTGGCGCTCTGGTCTTCTACTGGCTGGCCGTAGCTGTTGAGCCGGGCCTGGTACTGGGAGCTGAGCACGGTCACTCTGGTTTTCAGGTCTGGCAGGCAGTCTCGGATGTGGTGCATGAGCAGCCTGCTGAGGGTCTTGGCCAGGTAGCGCGAGCTGGCCCGGGAGGCGATGGAGGGGTAGTGGCGCTGCAGGAAGGCCTGCTCGTCCCTCAGACAGTCCTCCAGGCTCTTATGGGTGTTGATGTCATGCTGGCTCCTATTGGGAGCACCAATCAGCCGGGGAGAGGGAGAGTAGGGAGAGGGAGAGTAATCAGGTCAACAGGGAAATAGGGACACGAACAACTTGGGACTTGAAGCCGAAAACATTACAAAGGTAAAAGAAAAGAAAACATTTGTTATGCAAAGTGCAAACCTGTTAACCACCCCGATAATCCCGAGTCTGACTGGAATGACTCGACCAAGAAGGACCTCCAGAGCGTCCGTCCCTGCATCCATTAAGTCCAGCTTACTGACCACCAGCAGCGTTCGGCGACCTAAAACACACAGATCAGTTGATTTCTACAGAATTGTATTTTATACAGAGGAACACACAAAGTAAGCAAACAGGGAAACAGGTCCTTGATGGGTGGACTGAGGACAGCAGGGAAACATTTAGACACATTCACAGATCCTAACTAGCACACTCACAGAGGCACTTTACGGCCATATTTGGAAGCTCCCAGACAATTACCGCAAGCCGATTCTCATCATCCATCAAGCTCTTATTCAGAGTGCAATGTAAGACAACAAACAGTCAGAAGGCTCTTAACAGTAAAGACTGGCAGTTCCAAAAGCCTGAAATGACTCGAGCATTAAGCATTCTTTGCGCATATTTAATAATTCAAAACGCATTTCTACTTAAGGCATGTTATTTAAAAAGCATGGATGGAGAGGAAGGATATTCAAATGAAATCTGAGGAGAAGCTGTGCCTGTGAACGAAATGTCGTACCATCTGGATCAACCTCACGCGCCAATTTCAGAGCGTCAGAGGTGGCCAAGTCAGAGTTGGCGGGGGACACTGCGAGGATGAGGCAGTTTGGATTGGAGATGAAGGACATGATCATCTCTTGTACTTGTGCCTCAATATCCTCTGGCTGTTCTCCAACAGGAACCTGAGTCAACAACAACAACAACGAGCAGTCAGTGTTACAGTAAGCACAGCACAGATGCCCTGCGATATTATCATGATCTAGTGCTATTATGTTTGCACACATGAAATATAATTAAAAAGGGGCAAAGTGTATACCTTAGTTATTCCAGGTAAATCAACCAGGGTGAGATTGAGGACTTTGGGGGAGAATATCTTCAGGTATATGGGCTCAGGGCTGATTCCCTGCAGGATATGGGGGAACAGACAGATGATGAATGCAGTGTAAAAAGCAACATATAAGGCATAGCTGACTTAAAAAGTAATGCTTTTCCTCTCACCTTGTTCTCCCCTGAAGTGCGTTCGGTCTCAGTGACAATTTCCTGACGAATTTCCTGAAAATCTGTAAAGGTCTGTGAGAAAAGGTGTGAGAATGACGCATTAACTAAACTCAGCACAGAGCACAGGACAAAGACAGGGTTCACTTTTTCACCAATGATTTTCAATGACTTCTCCATGACCTTAACCTAATTTTCCAAAACCAAATTACTCGTTCTCAGCGGTACCACTGAAAATGGTTTATTTTAACATGGAACAGGAAAATAAGGTCTGCATATGAAACATGTTGTGCCTATCTAAAACAAATCAAATAGTAGGCTTACTAGCTCCTACAGGCTAAAGCCACTAAAATCTCTCACCAGCAAAACACCTGGTCAGTTAAAAGCCATTTTAAGTTTCATTACTAAACGATACAGTATTTATTATCATTATAGTATTACTATTTTGGCGATTAGATCAAATATAAATTATATTTGATTCAACTTTAGTTACATTTCCATGACTTTTCCAAAACTTTGGGAAAAATATGCATAATTTGAATCATGCAGATAAATATACCTGGCCCTTGCAGTGCAGGAAAGTACCCCATTCTTCAGCTTTGACACCTGCACGAACATATTTCAGTGAGTGGTTTTACAAAGATGCACCAATGTACTGTTTGGGGATAAATAATGTCATCTCAAATATTACAAAAATGGACTTGACATGCTTGACAGACACAGATCAGAATGAACAGAACGGTTGAGGGGAAGTTAAACAAAGAAGAGCCCAAGCAGAACAAATATAAAGAGACCTGGATAGCTGATTTGGGCATTTTGTTTTATCCCATTTCCTGAAGGAGCAGTGGTGAAGAAGAAAAAGAGGAAGACAGATTGCATGTTAGCAAAGAGAGGCTCCACAAGGAATTGCTTGCAGTTCAAACAGTTAGTGAAAGTGCCATGCCTAAGTGCTAATCACATATAATCTACTTCTAGCAGACGGCATGCCTACACAAATATATAACAAGCATTGTGCTACTTCCTAGGCTGATATTCACTATCTTAATTAGTAACACCCCTTGATTGTGTGTTTTCAGGGATAACCAAAACAGCTGTCCTCTTATGTAAACTGTGTATAAATATGAAGGTACCATTCTCTGTCTTCAGTCTCTCCTGCAGAGGCGCCACATTAACAAGCTGCAACACGAGGGGTCGTCTTGTGACTATTCCTGATCCCCGAGGCAGGAAATCCCGTCCAACCAGGCTCTCCAAAACAGAGCTCTTTCCACTGCTCTGTCACGACAAACGAGTAAAACAATTCAGCATGTTTGTATTCACAATACATAGGATATCTAATGTATGATCAAATAGAAACTCAGTCCAGAGTCCTGGCAGACACAGTAACAAGAGTAAAGTCCAGGCAGGGTTTACAGATAATGATTACGGTTATAATTAAGCTCATCATTGTGTGCTTTTTGTTACTGACCTGACTTCCAACCACGACAATCTGAGGCAGCTGTATGACATCCGCCCCCACGGTGAGAAACACCTCCTGCAGCCGGTTGATGGTGGGAATAAGAGTATCCATTCTTCCAAAAGACTGTGCAAACTTACTAAATTGAGAAAAAGAGAATACACACGAATAGACAGAAAGAAAGAAGAGCAAAGTAGTTTAGCTGACAGCAAATCTCACAGAAACCTAACTCTACAGCCATTTAGGGAAATGCTTGTCCCGTAAGCCCAATGAGAATCAAGCTAGCTGCTTTATAGTCGGAGCAAGAATAACAAAAAGAGAACACTGTGTTGAATGTGTACAACACTGAAGTACACTTCTGAGGTAGTTTACTTGAGTATTTCCATTTGTATGTTACTTTGTACTTCTACTCCACTACAATTCAGAGGTAAATATTGTAGTTTTACTCCAATACATTTCTGTAGTCCCTTTAGATGATAAATAATGATAAACAATATGATCAACACTTGAGTATTTAGTTACACCTGGAGTAACATTCACAAGCTACCCTGCAGTCAATTAAGAAATTCGAATTAATCCCACCATTACCAGCTATGATAAACACATCAATATAAACAATAATAATGTTATTCTGTAATTTGCCAATCTGCATAATGAGTACTTTTACTTTGGGTACTTTAAGTATATTTGTATGTCAATACTTTTGTATTTTTACAAGCATTTTGAATGGAGGACTTTTTCTTTATAGTGTTCCTACACTTTGGCATTTCTAGTAGAAGATAAAGTATCCTTTCACCTCAGTAGATAGCAGCATTGAAGTCTGAGCAAGACAAAAACAAAACACTATGTTGTTAAAAAGGAAGGATAGGTATTCCCTCTGGCTTTGCCAAAGGGTAAAGTGGTCCTGATGAGAGGGGTGTAACGCCCAGGCATCAGTCAGATACACATTGTACCGAATCCTGACCCAATGAAGGAGACATTTTTAATTAACATCTGCCAATTAATCATACATGCATTGGTCTAACGTCTAAAACACATGGTACCAGATGTTATAGCAGCAGAGGTTGTATCAGTCAATGTGAGCGGGCCAAAGCTAACCGGCAATGCAGGAAGTGAATTAGATACTAGCTTTGTGCTAACGTTAGCTTAGCCTCAAGAACCACCGATGCTCCATTATGACCTTACCAATGTCCACCAAATAGTATCCCCGGCTTATCCAATATGTTAGTCCTTCATTATTCGTAGGGAAACGGTAACATAGTCAAAAACATCGCTATTTATCCAAATGGTTAGACGAAAATAAGCAGCAAAATAAATAACCGTCAGTTTACCACATAGGCGGTACCTGAATTTCTCTTCCGCAGTCTGATTGGTCATAAAACATGACTCACCAGCGATGCAGGCACCTGATTGGTCGACCGTTAAGAGGCTGTTTTTGGTCCCGCCCACGTTTCTATGAATTCCCTTTTTGTTTTATTTAACCCCTTCTTGTTTTTAATTCTACAACCGATTTAAAACTCTTCCTATGTGGTATTAATATGGATATTTCACAACAAGGTCAACACAACAACAAAAACAGGAAAATACTTATTTTTCTGTGGTTTAATGTGCATATATAAACATGATATTTACAAATCATACAATAAACATCAGTAAGTTACGGAATAAAACACATGTATTACCTTATAATGGATTGTTAAAAGAAATCACTCAGTCATCATCCAGCACATACATTAAGAACAAATACCCTCAAGTTGAAGTAAGTGTCCTCTGGATAGCAGCCAGAGATCATGTGAGACTAACAGCATAAAGGGACTCCTTTGTACTCAAACATTATGTGATCAGGTCTTGTGTCATTACTGCAACATCTGTGTCAGGAAACAATACAAAAGTTGCCAAGGTTTCTTATCCAAGTCCTTTGGTCATGGACACGAAAGGCCTATTGCTGAAATAATCAACAGTCAAGTGTTATCTGTGTTCACTCAGCCAATGATTAGGCACACAGCTGGGGCCCCTGCTAGAAAACTGATATCATATTTTCCACGCCTCACACCTTCAAACACCTCTCAAAAGACAATCACAAAAAGCCACTATCAGCTAAGCATTCTCAGTCCATATATGAGGTGTCCATGCCGTCTCCTTCAGGGTGAAGCAGTCTTCCCGCCAAGCGCTCAATGTCATCGATACTCAGCTGTCGAAGTGAACGTTCATAGTCCTAGAACAAAAAGAAAATAATGTGAAACAGCAAGTTTAAAATGATTGCTCCGAATCTATTTCCACCATGTAACTTTATATTTAATGTAGCATGAAATAGGGAGGATTGTTGTGATGCAGCCCTGAAGACAAACCAGTTCATTTCACATGTTGGCAGCTAAAATAATGAAGAATTTAGGATTATGTACACTCCACACAGATTAGTTGCGATAACTCACACTCCAAGTCTGTAATATGAATGCATTTAAATAATTTAAAAAAAAAGTCTAAATATGATATTTGGCCTCAAATCATCAGGAGTGGAGTGCACCAGCTTGGAGTGGAGTGCACCAGCTTGGAGTGGAGTGCACCAGCTTGGAGTGGAGTGCACCAGCTTGGAGTGGAGTGCACCAGCTGGGCGTAAGCTGGGCGTAACTCTACTCCGACGTAGAACCGAAGGTTAAGACCAAACTAAAGTTATGACTAGTGCACCACTTAGACTTAAGCCCTGTATGCGTTGCGCCCGGGTGTAACTTTTACGCCTAGTATGGAGCAGGCGTAAATCGGAAAGACAGACTAGTATCCATAGTAACGTAAAACAGGCAAGAAGGATATTAACGATGACAGGGCGTCTTGTTTACATGTTTAACAATGAAAGGGCATTAAGAAGAGTCAATTTCTCCTTCTCCAGCTAAATTTTTTCGTGTTCCGCTCTCAATTTGACGGTCTCCACCTCCACACGAACGATTTCTTTCTCCGTCAGTTCCCGCTGTAGCTCTGACAAATGCCTCTTTCTCTTTCGGGGTGTGGCCATTTGGGATTCCCCTTGAGTCATCGATGACGCTGTGGGTGTGGGAATTCCTTCTTCTCTGCGGTCCTCCGAGTCTGTAAAATGGAGTTGCTTGGCAACAATTACTGTTTCGCGTGTATTCACGTGGACGCGCATCTTAAGACCAGGCGCAGCTACGCCCGAGACTAGTCAGGCTTGGTGCACTCGGTGTAAATTCGAATCACTACGTCGGACGTAGCTAAGCCCGACATTAGAGTTAAGCCCTACTTTTTTACGCCCAGCTGGTGCACTCCACTCCTGAGGCCTGGCGCCCCCCCTGCGATCTTTGGCGCCCCCCCCAGGTGGGGAACCACTGCTCTATGAAACGTCAAGCTACCCCACAGCACCCCCAAAAGAAAATATCTGGCGCCGCCACTAGGCATGACTGTGCTCTGATTAACACCTGTCCCAAACACAATGGGTTGGTGGATACAGAGGGCTTCACAGGATTTCATTGTTGAGTCTTTCATATTTGAGAAAAAGGAAAACTGCATTTATTGGCCATATTTGAAGCAGACTTGAGCTGTTAAGAATGTATTCACACTTTTGAGGATCCAGCCCCTAAATGTAAAAGCAGCTTTTATGATGGCTAAATAGAATGACATTCAAAAAAACACTTTCACTGTCAACATGCAAGAACATGTATTTCTATTATCTTATGACCTCATTCCCATTTGTTTATGAATTATATATAACTGGGCTAAGGCATGTGATGCTGCCTACACTGCTAGCAACAAATACAAACGTGAAAAATTGACTGTTAATAACGTCAGAGTGGATTAGCTAAATCTTTTATCTAAGAATAATTGAATTGTTATACAGTTATTATTGAATGAAATGAAATCCTCAGAACCGTTACAGAGCGTGTATTTTTGTAAAATGTGTATCTTTTTTTATTATAATTTCTTTTTTATCTTTAGTACTTTGATAAATGCTTAGGTAACATTAAGCTGTCTTTGGCTCTTTTCTGCTGTAACAATGTAAATGTCCCCTCTGTGGGACTAATAAAGGTATTCTGATTCTTCAATACCTTAATAAGCTGTTCATGGACTTTTGCTGCATCTGTTGGACTGAAGTGCTTGGCCAGGACAGTGGACACGGTCTGCCACACTCTGCCCTGCGAGCTGCTGCTGCTGCTGCCGGCAGACATCCCTGAAGGACCCGTCCTCTCTCCCACCGGACGGATCACCAGATTCAATTTAGCCTCTGGCCCAATGGAGTAATCACATAGTCTGTGTTCATCTGAGGAAAGCAATATATTATACACTCATTAGTAAACGTTTGATTTATGTTCAAGATAGATGGGTGAATGAAGAAATGAGTCCTGCACAAAGATTATAAAACACTTGACTGTTGGCGAATCTACCTGCGAGCGCTTTCCCTTTATAGAGCAACCGCTGCTGGTTCGCTGGTATGTTGAGACGTTCTGACACGAGTTCCTTAACGGTGGAGACCTTCTCATCTTCAGTCACCTGCAGGAACACCAACAAGATGGCATACTATGTTACATTTGGCAAACATTATGTTTTTCTGTTTAGCTGAAGCGTACTGACATTTTAAAAGAATGTAGTCAATCCGAATATCAGAGGAATTCACATGCACTAGTGACAAATACTTCAGGTTGCATCTACTTCTGGTAAACAGTCTCTCTACCACAATATTCCCTATAGAAAAAAAACAGTCACTGGCCTATAGTGGTGGTATCCCATAAGCACTGAGACATAGCCGATAACAGGTAAGTTACACAGTCAGTGTGCGAAAAAGTACACGTCCCACCGTCCGGGACGTGTTATTTACAATATCGGACAAGTAGATCTTTCAATTGACTTGTCCAGCGGACAAGTGACGTTTTTCGGCCTGATTTATTGACAAATTATTGATACATTCAGTTTACAAAAGGCAGAACTCATTCGCAAATTGTACGTGTCCGCCATTGTTCGTTTATAAGTGTTAGTTTTGGTTTCAGTTAGACGGGAGCGGGGTGGGAAGTGTAGCACAGTGGCAGGGTTGGGAAGCAAAACTTGGTTCCGAGTAGGAACAAATAACAATTGTCCGGTACCGGGATTAATAAGAGTTGTGAGGACAGGAGGCCGAGCCCCGCAGCTCTCTCTATGCTCCGCATCAGCTGATCGCTGCACAGTGCAGCTCAGCGTCTCTCTCTCTCTTTCTACACACAGAGGATCCGCTGCCCGTTTAACAGCCTCATCTTTGTCAAACTTTCTTATGTTCTTTCTCTAACACGTAATGAAGGTTATTAAGCGTTTTAGCTCCTGTGTTGTTAATATTGACCACCATTTCCTTTATGAAGTGAAGCAGCCTCCCTGTCTGTGTCCTCGCGCTGTCCTCACATCCCCGGACCCCCAGACTCAGAGGAGCACAGGGATGTCAGTATTGTTTATGAAGCAGGGTATAGAAAGTACATTATTGAAATGAAAATACTATTTATTTACTTTTACAAACAGTGAGCAGCTGGGCAGCTGCAGCATGTGTATTGCTGGACATGTGTAAGCGTCTTTGAGTTGTAGAAAAGCGCTAGGCCTATAGGCTATACATCTAATGTGTCATTATTATTATTAGGTTATGTCCCATGTGTTGGACATGTGTGGTTGGACTCTGTCTCACAGGCAGGTTGCAGTGTAACATCAGAGGAGACTGGGCCAATTGTTCATTCTCAAACTGCACCACTTAGAACTAGCTAAACAATGCATAGATTATTTTTATATAATTGTATTCAATAACCGTAAGAAATTCAACAGTATGAAGTGATTTGTAAATAGGAATACAGATTTGACTTAATGTTTTAATAAATATATTTTTCTCCCAGTTTGTCATGGGACTTATTTTTACCCTCTCAAAGAACCGGAATCAAGAAACAAAAATAACCGGAATCGAAAAGCAGAACCGGAATCGTTAAAATCCAAACGATACCCAACCCTATGTGTGATTAGTGCTGCGTACCGGTACACCGAACCGGTACTGGACTTGTAAAAAGTTTCGGTTCAAGTCCGGTTAAAACCGGAACGTCGGGAACCGGTACTTGGACTCGCAAAAAAACTAGCACTTACGTATATTCTGGTGTCTGTGGTTATTTAAACATTCCCTGATAAACGTTATTCAATAAATGAGTGCTAATCCCAGTGTGCTCAGTGTACAACATCACATGTCATTTCACCTTCGATTCACGGTTTGAAAACGTAGCATTTCGCCACATGCTAATGCTAACCGGAAGTGAATAATTTTCAGAATAAAAGTATTAAGTTAATAGTGTGAACTTCCGGTTTTTTCAGAATAAAACTGATTTAAATTAAATAGTGTATTTAATTCAAAATTACGCCATATCAACATTGATTTTAATTTCTAACAGTATGTATGTATATCACTATGTATGTAGTATGTACTGTATAATGTACACATGTAGAAAATACATGGTGTACAGACAGTACAGTACACTCTGACTGTACAGTCACTACAGTGTAGTGGACTCAGGGACTGTTTGGTTACTTTAGTTTGGTAAATGAAATAAAGGTTTGAACTTTGTAGTAGTTCACTGTAGTTGCTGTCATAAGTCATTTGTAGACTAAGTGGCAAAAAGTTTTTTTTTTACATTTGTACTTTGTAGAGAAATCTAGACACAAGTTGGAAGGGAGCACAATAAACCTGATGAGTTTGAATTTGAGTTGATTATGAGTTAATTTTCACAC
Source organism: Gymnodraco acuticeps (assembly GCF_902827175.1). Taxonomy (NCBI): domain Eukaryota; kingdom Metazoa; phylum Chordata; class Actinopteri; order Perciformes; family Bathydraconidae; genus Gymnodraco; species Gymnodraco acuticeps. Next base: position 2,078,395 of record NW_022991187.1, read on the forward strand.
AACTTGACACAAGCCATGGATTCAGGTCCGGACTTATAAGTCCGGACCTGAACCTGAACCTCTGGACTTGAGTCCGGACCTGAACCTGAACCTGAGTCCAGGTACGCAGCACTATGTGTGATGCAGTAAAATCTTACCGCTCACTTACGTTAGCGGTGTCGTAAAAAACGTGGGAAAATGTCAAATACGATGGCGAAGAAGAAGATTCCAGTGGCCCCAATTTTTGTCCATTCTGGACAAGTGAAAAATGTATTCGGACAAGTAAATTGCCAAACTCACTTGTCCATGGACAAGTACTCTCTAAAAACCTTTTCTCACACTGACAGTGGGCGGGTACTTTTGTAGTTTCAGAAATGAATCAGGAGAAACATTGCATGTTGAGCTCTTACGCAGTTTGAGATACTAGAACATAGAGTCACTTCTCTTCTGCTGAATACAACATCAAATCTGCTATTAAGAAATACTTCCCCATGTGATGAATAGATCATCACATGCTCTAGATTACAGTATACTAGGCATGACCATTGTTCTACACATTGCAGTAACATACGCGTCATATTATAAACCATAACGGACCCTATGATCAAATACTATGATGAGAACTTCATTAATGAGCAGGTTTGGGTGTTTATATAATATACTTCATAAGCGATACTATAGCCCCAGTTTGAATACAGTAACTTTATCAATTCAAAACACGAGAGGCACAAACTGGGGCCAGGCACAATAACCTCACAGAGTAAGACAAGTAACTAAACGCTAGTATAATGCAAGTTAGTTAATGCTGATCTAACTAACTTGCTTAACCAGATATCCTTTTCAATAACCCTTTACGTATATATTGTTTCAAAGCTGTACCTTGTGCATTTAAATCTAATCCAGACTGTAGTTAATTTATTATGCAAACAGTATATGTTGTTAACTTATAATGTTAATTATGAATTAATGTTTGTAAATGGTGGGCTGGCATATCATACAGTAGTACACCGACTTCAATTATATTAGTTAATCTGAATATTAATATTGTATATTCAATAGAGAGACTGTACATCTTTCACTGTTGATAAGTACATAATGTACTGTTCTGTGTGTGTATACATTTGCTGTTTAAGTTTATTTACTATTTATTATTATTACATTTTCAATTCATGTTCGATGCTTGTCTACATGCTGCTGTGCCAATTTATTTCCCAAACTGGAATAAATAAAAGTAAATCTTATCATCTCAACTCATACGAATGTGCTAACCATTGTCTTACGATAATGCTTTAAGTATTTGCTTAGTAGTGACTTCCCTTACCTACTCCAGACAAACCAATTAAGGACTTATAGAGATCACACTCAACCAATGTGTTTATATAACCTTGAAAATACAAATAAAAAGCAGAGAAACTGGTGAAGTTACAGTTTTCGTTGTCATGTATTTTCTAAAGATATTGCTAACAAGCTAGCTAGAGTAACATTTACGTGGATTCATAACTGAGCAAGGATGGAAAGTGCGACAGCTTCTTTTTAAAAAAAAAACACTCATTAGAAATGGATGGCCTTATGTTATATCTTAAGAAAAGCATGATCTGGATGGTTGCTTCAATCAGAAGGGAGCACATTTGTCGGCTAACGTTAGCATGCACATAAAGGCTAGCTAATGTTGCTAATGAAGCTATCAGTAGGTAGTTAACAGTTAGAGCTAGCTCAACGGTTCTTCACTCACCTGAACACTGCATTCTTTTCCCTGAAGCGGTTTCACGGTAAGGATCATTTTCGATGTTACCCTGAACCAAATACAACAGCACGTTTCAAAGGTAGGCAATTAAATATGTTAAAGTCAGGTTACTTTGCCAACTCAAGATAGCCAAACGGTTTCCTCTCTTGTCAACGGCCCATCTTCTTCTGACGCTGCTCTCTGGAGACACCACCGCCACCTGCTGACGGGAGGAGGTATGACGGCTCTGTGTGCAGGATTAGTCACCCAAAAAACATTATGATTATCTTTTCTGCTCAAGATAATTAGACTATAATTAAATATGAATAGGGAAGATGAGGGGAAATGTTCTTAAAACACAGATCAAATCGTGTATTCTAAATATCTATCTTAGTTATGAACCTACTTGTTAATTGTCAATATAATTAATTCCTTTTTTAATTACTAATTACTAAACGTTTTGAATATAAACTGTCTTTGCTTGGGTCTTGTAGCTATTGGGCTGGTGTCTTTATTTACTCCAAATTATCATTATGTGTTGGTGCGCGTGGTTTTGTGCTGTTTCATATTGCTCATAAATTATTGTTCTTTACTATGAACTTTTTTTTACAAAACTTTCAACACCTATCTTGCACATCTAGTAAACGGACAAAGTGGACATATTTGTTATAACACTTTTTTTATAGTATGTCCTTATAATTTTATTTTAATACTTGTATTCTATATATTTGTTGTTTTTTCCCTTTTTATATGTTTATTGAATGCTCAAAAAAGACATGCAAATGGTCATGCAATGAAAACACTAGGCAATAAACCTATACTATATATACCTTATTCTAGGTGACTATTGGTAATCATCATAACTATTTTCAAGAGGTTTGCATCAGTCCAACTGAGACATAACAATTGTTCTGCCACCATTTATGCATTATTACATACTGCCACTTTGCAGGTGAAGATGGAGATAAAACAACCACCAATCAGTGCACACAGACTTCAATCCAACTATTTCACTTGAGTATCTGGGGAATGAAATGCTTCATGCTCACCACTCAGTTTTCCGGAGACCCACCAATCCCCGGAGTTTTGGAAATACCCCAAAGACCCTCTGACCCAATTGGGTTTCAGTCCATGCATTTCTCATTCCAGCCTCCCGGATGGTCTCCACTGTCTTGGTCATGTGATTGCTGCTGTCTGAGCCCAGCCTACTACAGACCCGTGCAGAGGAGCATCTCTCAGCTGTGCTGCTGCAGACAGATCGGCACCTGTCGCATGGACTGACGGCTGCAGACACACACATTCAGGACAAGTGAGGAAGACTCCCTCAGCCACGGAAAGGCTGCATCTGGTAAGTGAGCTTTGTGTGTGCGCGGTGATCATTTTGAATTATATTTTATCCAGAACATGCATGTTTGTTTACAATCAGTATTTGAGAAACGAAAACGCTGTTGTCAAATGTTACCAGCTTGCGCTTTCGACAAACAATGTAACATAAAAAACAACATGTATGATTCCTGCTTAGACACAAAGTGTGTGTGACTTAATACAGAGTCTGACCTTGTCTCAATCGGAACTGTTCCCTTGAATCTCGTTCAGCTACCAAAGCTACTTTTCTTTGTTAAGCGTTTGTCTCGTACTCTTGTCCTTGAATTCATACGGGATTTTTTGTAATGGTGAAAAAGATAAACATATGACAAATACAGGGATTGCATAAACATATTGTAGCCTATGAATCAATTTGTGCATGTCGCCTATGTTGACCCTGGAAATTAGTTTAAGTACTGCGCAAAGTCCTGCAAAGACAGATTTATAGTCTTATTTTCATTGCAGAGGAAACTGTGTCATTGGAATATTCTTGAGCATGTTTTGTTCTATTCAACCTGTTGTAAAGCATTGCTGAAAATCTATCTATCCATCTACCTATCTATCTATCTATCTATCTATCTATCTATCTATCTATCTATCTATCTATCTATCTATCTATCTATCTATCTATCTATCTATCTATCTATCTATCTATCTATCTATCTATCTATCTATCTATCTATCTATCTATCTATCTATCTATCTATCTATCTATCTATCTATCTATCTATCTATCTATCTATCTATCTATCTATCTATATATCTATCTATCACATTTATGTCCGTCTATATTGCAGAGCACTTTTGTACATGTGTATATTGGAAGCATAATGCAACGTCTCCAATGTGTTCTATTCCAATTAATCCATTATAATTGATTGATTCCCTATTTTATTGTTACTAATATGAATACTTTTGTTATAAATAGTCAGATAGAGATGCAAGTAGCTGTCAAACTTTGAGTTAAATAACATTGTAGCTGCAAAAATCGAACTCAATTTTTCAGAAATTGAACATTATGGGTTGCATGACCCTACATATCTATATATGTATTCAACTTTGCAGGTAATGGGTACACTTCGGGACCTCCAGTTTGCCCTGCAACTAAAGATTGAGGAGCTTCGCCAGAGGGACACACTCATAGATGAGTTAGAGTTGGAGTTGGATACAAAGGATGAACTCATCCGGAGACTGCAGGAAGAACTGGATCGGTACCGAGCATCCGTCTCCCTCCCAGGGTCCTCTGCAGCCAGTGCAGGTACATTTTAATTCAATGTTTGGAACCATCAACAGGTATCACAAGCCTAAAACCTGACTTTCTGTTTTTTTCCCCCCTCTTCTATAGCTTGCTCAGTTCATGGTGAGGACTCGCAGAGATCCAATAGGAAAACAGTCATTTCTGAACCCTTCAGTCTGGACCCAGTGACTCTCGCCATGGTTTCACAAAGAATCTGTGATAAAAGCAAAGAGTAAGAGCACACACATCTCTGGAAAGTTCAAGGCTCACCTACTGCTCTGTGCATGACTCAGAATCAATGAATATATTTGTTATTTTCAAACAATGCTGCATTCAAGGCGTTAAGTAACTATGTTACATCACTGTTATGTGCACTCAGGTCTCAGAGGCTGATTCAGGCAGCGTTTTCAAAGAACCCCTTGTTGAAAAACCTTGACGAAGGAGAAGTCAGAGCCATCACAGCCTGTATGTGTCCCTCCACCATCAATCAGGGCTGCTACGTCGTTCAGGAGGGGGCCGGGGGGACACAGGCTTATGTTTTAGAAGGTAAATCATGTCCTTCTTCCAATTGCTAGCATTAATCATCCTTGAGAATATTTATTAACATTTCCTTGAGATGACAGGTGCTTAAGAACAGCCACATGAGATGATTGGTTTCAATATATCTTTGTATATATAATTGTTCTTCTTACTGCTGCCTCACAATTTGATGAGATGGTAATATGACACTGCACTCAAAGACAGCGATGGGAGAATTGCACGTTTGAGCAAGACAAGGGGAGCCACTTGGGATAACAAGGGACCCAAATTGATGTGCTTTGTGTTGAAATGTCAACTTGAGGTAAAAGACAGGAGAAAAGAGGTTCTGCTCAGAGTTCATCAGCGCCTGATTGTCCTCAGGAATCTGGCTGCATTTGTAATGTATCAGCTAATGGAGAGTGGCTGCTTGCTATTATTAGCTTGTCATCCTAAAAAAGAGAGAGGTAGTGGCCTTGATTCGCTCAGGGATGATTGCAAATCAGTAGTTTGTTCAGACAGCTGAGGGTTTTCAACAGTCTCGATACATTTCCTGACAGAAAAACACATGCACAACAACAGCTCCATGTGTTGCATCTTTCTGTGTGTTTCTGAACAGAAGGGCGCCTGGATGTGACAAAAGACGGATTGAAGCTTCTCACGATTGAGCCAGAAGACATGTTTGGAGAGCTGAGTCTTCTCTACAACTGCACACACACCTACTCTGTCTCAGGTATAACTGTGTTCTTGGTTTTATATTTGCATGCAGACATCGCTGGAGTTGCGTTGCACCGTACCACTGGTGGACTTTTACTTTACTTAGATTTGACTTGGTGAGGATATAAATAATTCTTGTTTTTGAGAATGTCACAGGCAGGCGTATCTCAGTCGGTGGTTTGAATCTAGAATCAAAGACTCTTTGAGATCTTAGGCAACACCAAAGCTTCAAACAGTTTTCTCAGAGACGTGAGGAATTGAAAACCTTTTCTGCTTTACTGCATGCCACAGAGCTGTCTGACTGCTACGTCCCCTCCCTGCGATCTAAAATGCATTAACTGAATTTTCACAAACATTTTCACAAACATTGCTAAATAGCATATTCGATTCACTCTGCTCGTGGTTGGAACACAACCTATTATATATACATTTCTGATGTGAGAATGTGTGATATTCTTTAGAAAGTGTGTTGTCATTTCCTTCTAGCGTCTGATCACGGAGTCTTGAGGGAAAACTTTTCTAGCATCTGACCTGGTTTGACAAATAAATAGTCTGTGAAGATGGTCTGGAACGGTTTAAATTGAAAGATTCCATTATTTTGCCTTGTTTGGTCCCAAAGCATCTCATTCCCCTTTTCTCCTGCTTTCTCAACCAATTCCTATGAACTGTTATATACTTTTTTCTCATGCCGGCGGTCTGTTGTCCTTTGTTCCATGTACATTTCTTTCAGGCCGGCCCTCAGATCTGTTCAAGGCCCACTGTATTTATCTCCATCCTCTCCTGAAATTACTTTTTCCTCTCCATTGTTGCCATCTGAAACCTTTTGCTCGTGGTCTCACTCATTGTGAGTGATAAAGGTGCAGGAGAATACAGGGCTTTTTTTTTTACAGGCTGGAAAGTTCAAGGTGGAAAAATAATTTGCTGCAGAAAACGTCAGAAAATATTCCTTTGAGAGCAATGTTTATCTTTTTCTCAGTTGCTTCGGTATATAAAAACACACTCAGCATCTGCATCGCAGTCAGTGGAGTTCTGGAAACAACTAGAAACACACAATGGATTGCAAAAGCCCTTAAAATCCTTAGTTTATCTCCCGAAAATAAATATGAATGATAAGTCCTTCTGTCAGTGTTAAAAAACAATAGTATAAATGCTTAGCCATGATGTAATTATAACTCTGATGGCCAACGTATTTAAGAGAATGATTAAAAATGCACATGGCTGTACGTTTCTCTGTATAACTTACATTACAATTCAGGGCAAAGCAGTATTAGCTCATGAAATGCTATATTTGTTATTATTTATCATACTATTTGAATTGCATGCATAGTGCAGTATATTAAACTGATTTGGTATTCCCATATGGAGGGAATTGAGACATCCGTTCTGCACCACAGTATCAGATCTCATTAGGCCGTCTAAGGACGTCTACTTCTGTTTGCAGGAAGCTTCAGTGAATTCATCAATAAGGGTCATCATTAATTCACAAGCCCCTCTTTTAATATCTATTAAAAAGAAAGAGTCATACAAAATGAGGAAATTAGATTTATATTAAAAGTGTCTGTAAGAAACTGAGCACCTATTCTAATAGAGCCTGCTCTTTAGGATGTAGCTGATCCTGCATTCAATCCACTTACTCGTGTCTTACAGAGCTGTTTCAATACTATTTGACAACCTGCATCACTTTTTCTCTCTTTTGACCTACAGCGCAGACGGACTGTAAACTGTGGGTTATCGATCGCAAAAGCTACCAGACTATACTTATGCAGAGCGGTCTCAACAGCCTTTCTCATTCGATGGAGCTGCTTAGCAGGTACACATTAAACCGATACACTTCATTTGACAGGTGCCGGCCTGGAAAGCTGCTTTGTATTCCAGCGTCTGTATTACCAGGATCAATGTGTTGTCTGTCGCCACAAGGCTGTATTCAGGCCTTTGACGCTGACTGAAATATTAACATTTTTATGACATGTCTCTCTGTAGAAAAACTCCTTTCAAACCTGTCATTGTGCTCGTGTTTCTGCAGCATTCCCTTCCTGCAGTCTTTGCCGGAGGACGTCATCATGACAATGTCTGATTTGATGGAGGAGGTACAGATTACATTTTCAAAACCTAAAGCAATCACTCATTCCTCAAACAGAAGTCAGATGATAGATTATGTGTACACACAGATGCAACGTGTGTAAACATGATTGTTTACAGACTCCTTTGCTTCAGCCTTCTTTGTTTTGTATCAGTTAACAAGCCAGTGCTGGGGCAGAATCAGAACCGACCCTCCTTTGTTATGGGGCTTCATCTTTACATCTGTAACAAAGTAGATTCTCTGTCTTTTCGTGCAGTTTTTAGATTATTTTCTACACTTTGCTCCTCTGTGATTTATGATCCATAGACACACTACAATGAAGGGGACTACATCATTCGACAAGGGGCCACAGGAGACACCTTTTATATCCTTACCAAAGGCCAGGTATAGTTTGATGCTCTCTGCCTGCTGCACGGATGAGACCAAGCTTTTAGAGAAAACGATTTAGATTGTGGAGGACAAAATGTCAGAGCTAATTTAGCAATTGCATTACACTGTGATAATTGACTTTGGTGCTTTTCATTGCACCCAAGCAAGACCTCTATTTCATTACCTCCCTATTTTGTGCTTTCCAGGTAAATGTGACGGAGAAGAAGGCTGGCCATGAAGAGCAGATTGTCCTTTCTAAGCTGTCTGAGAGAGAGTGGTTTGGAGAGAAAGCTCTGTGGGGGTAAGGAGGAAGAAATGCACTTTCAGGAAATGTGCATAAGGTGTAAGATGGTATTTGCAGTGGCGGTTTTAGACCAATTATGGCGCATTTCCACTGCAGCGGGTAGCCCCGTTTAAGCGTCCTTAACCGTCCTCAAGCGGCCTCAAGCGGCCTCAAGCGGCCAGGCCAGTTTTTGGTGGCCTTTCCATATAGCCTAGCACTGGCTAGCGGGTACTTTTTCCCTCTTTTTCCGGCCCCATAAAATCGTGGTTCTATCAGGCCAGGCCAGGGCTGAACTAGTGACGTCAACACTCTCGACTGCTGATTGGTCAGAGAGAATCGTCACAAGATCGCGCGCGAGATCATCCCTAGAGTCGCATATCTAGAAGCAAGTTTGCAGCATTTTTATAAACAGCATTTTTGTAAACGGAGGAGCTACAAAAATGGCAACGTCGAAGAAAAGCACACCGTGGTCGACCGAGGAGGTGACGACGTTCCTAAATCTCATTGGGGATGATAAAATCCAGCGGGAGCTCGACGGAACAACTCGAAATGTGAAAGTGTTCCAGGATGTCTCTACACAGATGTCCGAACGCGGATTTTCGAGGACTTTCCTGCAGTGTAGGGAAAAACTCAAAAAGATGAAGAGTGAATATCGCCAAGTAAAGGACAACAATAACACGAGTGGTGCGGGTAGGAAACAATGGAAGTGGTTCGACTTGTTGGACCAGATTTACGGCCATTATTATTTCACCAGTTATTCAATGAGAGGGGCGCATTTATTTGGGGACAAAGTTCAAGGTTCAAGGCTTTTATTGGTCATACGAACATAGTTATGACGATGAAAATCTTAGGTCACAGGCTCCTCCAACAGTGCAACACAATACAACTGAAAAATAGAAACAAAATAGTGCAAGTAAATTGTAAATACAAAAAGAAAAATAGTAAAAAAAGTGAAATAGTGCAATAAGAGTCTATATACAAGTAAAAGGAGACAAAGACAGTGTTCAATATTCAAACTTGTTTAGTTTAGTATAGAGTCATAGTGCACTGAAAAAACATACATTACCATTATTGGTGAATGTTTAAGTAACACAAATTGTGTTTTAGTTTAGTAACTTATTTGAACTGACTTGGCCGAAGTCACAGTCTTCGAAGAAAAAAAAGCATTTCTGTGGCCAAACTTTGTTTTTATTTTATTTTAATTTAACTCCTTGATATATCTTTGAAAAACAGAATTAGTTTCAATGAAATCACATTATTGAATAACAAAACATCCTTGTTAACTTTGGCCAAGGTTACAGCACAGTCTTTGCTGCAACACTTTCACAAATGGTTTTATCATAGATGTTTAGGGGGGTCCAAGCTCTGTGTTAAAGGAGCGCTGGCCCCTGTTGCCCCCCCCTAGAACCGCCCATGGGTATTTGTGCGACAAAGACAAAGTAATTTTTTGTGCAGTAATGACAAAATGTCTTCTTCTCAGAGAGGATGTTCGCACTGTGGATGTGGTTGCTGCAGGTGAAGTTACGTGCTTGGTCATAGACAGGGAGTAAGTGAATATTTTGTGTCAACTAGTAACTGAATCGTTTGCCAATCAATACTTAGTCATACTTTGATGTGCTTATCCATATATTTGAAGTATATTCATGTGTTTCAGGACCTTCAAAGACAGCCTCGGTGGGTTGGTATTTGACTGCAGTCATGAGGTGAAGCAAAGCCATGAATCCAAAATAAAGTGAGGAGCTTAAAAACATTATTTTACACAACAAAAACATGTAACCTGCACTTAGAAAACACAAAGTATAAGCTTACCCGTGTTCTGCTTGTGAACAGGTCAGACAAGGGCCCTGATCTCGTCTCATCTTCCACTTTAAGTGATTTCCAGATCGTCTGTCCCCTAGCCGTTGGGGAGTTTGGTCACGTAGACCTGGTAAGGATAGATCTCACAACATGACACAGATGCCCCTATGCAGCTGCCTCCTCCAGGTTCCATGTTTCTATAATGTAATCTATTGATTTCCATCCCTGTCAGGTGCAACTAAAGAGCAACATCAAGTGTATTTATGCCATGAGGGTCCTTAAAAAGAAGCTGATCCTCAACAACGGTCAACGAGAGCACATTCTAAGAGAAGGGCGCATCCTATTGGAGGCTCATTGTCCATTCATAGCCAGGTGTGTGTGTCCTTCAGCAGGTATCTATAGGGATTGTTGGGGTTTACATTGATATGTAAATGATGTTTAAAATGTTTCTATATGTGTGTTGATCAAGGCTTCATAAAACCTTCAGAGACACAGAGTGCCTGTACATCCTGACAGAAGCTTGTCTTGGTGGGGATTTATGCAACCCACTTAAAGATAAGTAAGGATTTCTGTATTAAAGAAGATGCAAGACACTGTGTCAACATACTGATACATATTTATAGATACCATAATGCTTTAATCACTATGCAGTTTGATGTATTACATCTGACTAAATCACACATTTATTTTGTGCACATTCTGTTTCAGAGGATGTTTGGATGATTGCAGCGCCAGGTTTTACACGGCTTGTGTTGTTGAAGCCTTGACCTTTCTTCACTGTCGAGGTGTCGTCTATAGAGACATCAAGCCAGAAAATGTTGTTCTGGATGAGCATGGTTATGCCAAACTGGTACTACAATTGGTTACAAACTTAAGTTCAGGTTGTGAATATGAAATTGTAGTTTTTGTTGGTTTTAACAACTTATATCCATGTTTTCTAGATTGGATCCAGATGTCTGAAGAAGGTAGAGGTGGGTAAGAAAACCTGGACGTTCTGCGGCACGCCGGGCTACATGGCACCTGAAATCATCTTGAACAAAGGCCATAATACTTCTGCAGACTTCTGGTCTCTTGGAGTTTTAGTGTTTGAACTTCTGAGTGGTTGGTAGGTTTGACAGTTTAATGCAGCCCTACTTTTCTTTTTTTTTTCCGCAATCTCATGTTCAATCTTCCTTTTTAGATTGAAGTGATAGTGACAGGCTCATGTTTTTCTCTCCAGGCTCCCGTTCAGCGACGCTGACCCGCTAAATATTCTCACTGCAACCATTCGAGGCATCGATCAGATCGACTTCCCTAAAACGATCAGCAAAAGTGCCTCAAGTCTCATCAAGAAACTGTGCAGGTGGTGTAAATATGACCCACTAGACACCATGAGTTTCAATGTGAAAGCTATTTCATGGTGCTTTTTCAGACAAACACTAACACCACTTTTAGACACCCTTCCACTATGTTAAACATTATATTCACCTCTCAAAGCCCAAACACAACCCCAGAGGAGAACATAAGAATTCATGCAGATGTGTTGCTCAACAACACCCCTTGAAGCAGTGAATCTGATTATCAAATCATAGTTTATTTATTTGTGTTCTTGTTTTCTTTCCATCACCAAGGAGCAATCCCTCGGAGAGACTGGGCAGCCAGAGAAACGGGGCCAAGGACATTCAGAAGCACAAGTAAGACGGCCGCTTTAATGCCCTGAAGGACACAGATGACTGCACTTGAAAACATGGATTAAAAGCATGTGATTCTCCTTTTTCAATCAGATGGTTTGAAGGATTCAACTGGGACGGACTCTGTAAAGGCACGCTAAGCCCTCCAGTTATTCCCAAAGTAAGACGTGTTTGGTTCGGCTTTGTTTCTGCTATTTGAACCCTCTTGTAATAAAAATATTTCTTTATTTGTTGTTGAACTGTCTTTCAGATCAAGGATCCTGTGGACAGCAGTGCATCGTGCAGTCATTACACTGAGGGATCTGAGCTGTGCACAAACTGGGATGATTTCTGATCCGTCTCACAATATTCCATCACTTTCAAGTCTATTCCTCACTCACTGCCCTCAGTCTTACTGCTATCAATAATTGATTATATTTTCAGACAAAAAAAACATATTTTCCACAGTATCAGTTTCTGCAGATATTGTTTGATAAATGAACCACGCTGCCTACTGTGTTGAGCTCAGACTGTTTGTGATGTACACTCCTTATAGATTTATAAACATAGGACCTCAGTGTTGTCACTACTGTTGAATGTATGTCAATAAAGATACAGTCTGTATCTCACTGTCTTTTCTTTTATTCTTAAATCTGTAACCTGTGACCTGTGGTGGAACATTACGGGACATAATTCACCGCACTATGAGTTTCACTTTCTTTGGGATTGTGCAGTACATCTGTCACTATTTGATCTCTCCCCAAATGCCTGAATATAATTAAAAAAGTGACGTCAGACTTGGCCCCTTCTTGCATTAAAAGCGTCAAGCCACATAACGGTAGGAAGATCAATACAGGAAGTTGAGTGGCTTTAACTTCAGAATAAAGCATACTTAATTGAATAAAATTGCAACGTGACAGTTAATATACTGACATATTTAGATGAGATAGAATAGGGTTTGGGTTTGCAATGAGGGTGACAAGGTTATTTAATTCATAATGTAGTTTAAGGGTACTTCATTTACAGGTAGAATTGGTTGATTTATAGCCAACATTAATTATCTATCTTGAAAGTAATTGGCAAATAATTAAAAAATCAATGCTAAAAGTGAAAAACAATAGAAAGACATATTTCTATTTGCTGCTTAATCCCCCTTCTATTTCATGTAATAAAAGTATTATCATTACACATTAATCACATTTCCTTCCATTTCGCCAATAAAGAAGACATATAGCCCTGAGATGGGCTAGTTATTGAATAAAACAGTACAAATAGTCTAATGATATGCCTGGATGTACGTTTTAAGCCTAATTGATCGAATTTAACGAGCATCCGCACACTGCTTCCATCAGTCGAGGTTTTATTTTGAAGGCTCTGACCAAAAACAGCGACATGTTGTCTCTAACTTGCCATGTGAGCACTTTTCGATGCATCAGAAGTTGAAGTAGTAGCACAATCAAAGGAACAATTGGAGGCCTGCATTCAGAGTTACCGAGGTACGTTTCATTTGGTCTTTATTAGGTTGTTTTGTAGTAGTTTTCAGCTCAATACAGAAACACAACTAAACCGAGAAGTCTCAGATTCCGATCTAAAAATAAGAAAAGTTTGTCTGCAGCCCGCTGAGAGCCTAGGCTGCCGAGCTGAGAGTCTGCAGTCCGCAGCTCTGTGCAGAAAATCAACCTGTTGCATGGAGTTTATAGCAATGTCCCTTTTAAATTATCCAGTGGAAAAATACAGCCACATTTCATAATGGTGATGCAATAAAATCACATGGGAAGAAGTTATTCTTAACGATGATGCATCCTCTATGAGACTTTTGGTGCGATGTGCTCAATGGAAGTTTTAACTTTTGACGATATGGTGCTTTTTCCTTACTCCAATATTTGTATTATTGCATTACTTCATGGTGCAGTGTGCTTCTTTAAAAATCTGTAACACACTTGTTGTCCACTTGTTGCGGGGCTAACTGTCACCTTATGTGCACAGACTAGTGCTTTGGTATGTTGTCCCTGATCCAAGCTAAGCGATGACTATAGTTTGGAAGAATGTCAGGCCTGGATTGTTTTCTAACATACTTCTTTAAATCAAACACGTATTTATGTCGGATCAATATAACCCACTATCACACATGTGTCTGAGGGTTTTACAATCTTCACTGCATACCTTAATCCCTCAATTTGCTTAAGGAACACCTTTTTGTTTGTGTTTTTCACGAGTATTGTGTCTTTCTTCCTCTGCATTTACATATCCTGCAACATGTTTTCAGTTGTCCCCATGATCAGATGCCAGCTTCCTGTCATCCTCTCTTCAGTGTGACAGATATAGTGTGTACACACAGTATGGTAGCTGAGGTTAGTGTGTCTGAGTGAATGGACAAACACACTCGCTGTTCCATAAGTGACTTTGGGGTGTGGAGCCAGCCAGGAGGCTAAACGTGGAAGAAGACCCCTCCTTAGTGGTATCTGGACCTCTGCTGCTTGGTTACATGAGACTTCAGTCTGTAGTGGGAAAATGCTCAAATGTAGCTTTGTCTGAGAGATCTGATTGGTTTCAAGTGAATCTGAGACCATGGGAGCCTCATCAGCATATTTTAGAAAGTGAAGGTGTTGGTGTGTGTGTGTGGTGTGTGTGTGTGTGTGTGTGTGTGTGTGGTGTGTGGTGTGTGTGTGTGGTGTGTGTGTGTGTGTGTGTGTGTGTGGTGTGTGTGTGTGGTGTGTGTGGATGCTGGCTGTGGTGTGTGTGTGTGTGTGTGTGTGTGTGTGGTGCTGTGTGTGTGTGTGTGTGTGTGTGTGTGTGTGTTGTGTGTGTGTGTGTGTGTGTGTGTGTGTGTTGTGTGTGTGTGTGTGTGTGTGTGTTGTGTGTGTGTGTGTCTGTGTGGGTGTCGTGTGTGTGGTGTGTGTGTGTGTGTGTGTGTGTTGTGTGTGTTGTGTGTGTGTGTGTGTGTGTGTGTGTGTGTGTGTGTGTGTGGGTGTGTGTGTTCTTCATGCTTCATTTCAGCCGGGAACCCCCGGTGCGTTTCATTCTTTCTCTTTTGCTGGTCTCCCCAGCCTCACGTGTCCCCCCCCCCCTTCCTCCCCTCCATCGGACCATTTACTTCACATGGCACATGGAAAGTTCATTGCTGTGGTGGGGGGTAACAAAAGCTGTTCCCCTCTTTCTCTCCCATACCCCCCTTTTATGTCACCTCCTGTAGTTTTCTGGGTCAGGGGGAAGCATTCCCCAGCATCGCCCTCATCACTGCAGAAGCTCTGTGGGCCACTTTGCACAGCCCAATAATACAGGGGCCTTTTCAAGTGTCTGTTTGTTTTGTGTTTGTAAAAAGGGACTTCAATCCAACTCTGCTTGAATACTTTCCCTCTTTATTTAACAGGAAAACACACGTTAATATTGAAAGAGCAATGTCATTATCAGTTACTTGTTAGGAAAGACATGCATATTTGAGCCTTGTTTAACCCAAACATCAATATCATTTACAACTCAAACAGACTAGAGATTTATATAATAGTTTTAAGAAAAGGTGTCAACCTCTCTACTCTTTTTAATAGCTGCTCTTTATATTAGCCCAGACACATTGCTGAACAAATGTATTCTTCTTAAGAAGGGGTGGGCATCATGTGCTCAAGTATTGTTACTTTATATATATATATATTTGTACTTTACTTGATTATTTCCATTTCTATACCTTAAACTTTTACTCCACTACATTTCAGAGGTGAATTTCCTACCTTTTAATCCACTACATTTACTTGAACACTCAGTTACTTTGTGCATATAAAACACACGATATGCTGATATGGTATAATGCAGTACTGTACTACTTATCTACACAGTATTTTTAGAATCTACATTTCGTCCACATTAACAGACTACAATACAAACAAGATCTAACATGTATAAAAACGGGATAATATATAGCTATAATACTGTGAAAAGATCCGTTCTGCATAACAACATGTTTGCATACATTTAGCTGATACTTCTGTAATTTACATTATTCTGAAATAATGCAATAATTGTGCAGAATGAGTACTTTTTTTTAACTTTAAGTATATTTTGATGCTAATACCTTTGTACTTTTTAAGACCATAATATTTGTACTTTTACTCAAGTTAAGGATCTGAGTACTTCTCCCAACACAGTTCTTATCTTATGATAAAGCTTTACAATAATTAAACCTTGGAAAAATGTCTCCTTACAGCTACTTTACACCAACTTTCAAATTCTACATCAAATCCCTGAAGATAGTTTTTGAACTATTAATACTTTTAATTACATTGTAAACCCTTCAATAATCTCCCATTTTTAGTGTTAGCACTTTACTTGTTATAGTTCCCTCCTTTATGTGGGAATCATTGGGTTCTATTCCATATCATTATTTTTGTGGCATAGAAACTACGTTTGACAGTTTAAGTCATTAATGTTGTATTTAGTATTGATTACATGCCAGATCTGTCTTGAAACCAGTTTTGGTTTCTGTCTTTGTTCGTCTCATATTCTGCCACACAGTGAACTGCAGCTGTGTCTCTGCTTGTCAGCTGAATGTAATACATGCAAACTCTTTGTTACATGGCGTCCCTCTGTGAACCTGCGTTTTATATGCACTTTATGGCAGGAAGTCACTTTATTTCCCTTTTTTAAACCCATTTTGTTACATCAAACACCCTTTGCCGAAAACATACTTTTCTTGCATTATCGTTGTTGAGACAGCGGTCCGCATAACGTCATGTTTGCTGTGCAGTCCGCCCTCGAATGTGAATTCAGGTGTGAACCACTAAAACGTTCAGGGTTTTCTCCCTCGGGCAGGCAGGCACTGGCACGGCCTGAGAAGGTGCATTTGTAGTTCTTCAGTTTATTTTCACATTTGTGCGCCGTTTCTTTTGTGTCATGTCTTCCAGGGAGTAAAAGCTGGCAGCACAATGGTCCCTGTCTGGGCCTCGACAATAGCCCGTATGAATGGGAGTGAGGGAGGAGAGCGATGGTGACAGAAAGGGGCTACAGGAAGCTCTCCTCCCAGCGGACTGTCATTTGTTTTGGATATGTCACATTTCATAAAGCCCTTTTTTGTTTCCCATTTATTTACCTCGTGAAAGGACTCGAGGGGCTCACCAGCTGCTGGGTCGCTCCAGCAGGTGTAAAGTGGCAACTAAACTGTTATAATCCAGCTACATTGATGCTTAAAGTAGATTATGAATCCTTCTGGGAGGAGTGTGGCATCACTTTGCCCCATGTAGGGGAGGAAAGCAGCGCTGAAGAGAAGGGGTGAGGGGGGGGGGGGGGGGGATAGCACTCTATCACTATTCCCTCCCTGTTTGGGCACTGGGGGAGAAAGTCGGTGAGAGGTTGAGTGGTGTTCAGGGATGTGGGAAAGAGCAGAGATTTACTCAGTGAGGTGGAGTTTGTTGGGGGGGAATGAGCAGTTGAAGTACCGTTCTTTTAGTTTCTGTTTTGGGGAACGCTGTTGGAGTTTGTTTTGAGGCGAGGCATCGTTCTAAAGTTGCCTTTCCACTGTTTGATTCAGATCTGATGTGAACAGTGAGGTTTCTGGCAGGGGATCAGGGTCCTCCCCCTCACCCCATCTCACCAGCAGCCCCTCGCTACTGTACGCACCCCGACTCTCTATCTCCTCCCTGGTGAATGAAAGAGTGGCACAACATGACTGAGAGTAACCTCGGCGCCTGTTTCTGTTTAGGCCAATCAACATTACTTCCTGATGTCTCTCCACCCCCAACACCCTTTACAGAGCTTTTCTTCTCCTCTCAGAGCGGTGCCAAGCCTGTGGCTCAGCCTGTTAACCACTCTGCTCTCAGACTGCTGTTAAAGGGCTTCAGAGGAGGAATGCTGTTTTTGTCTTTTGTTGCAAGTTAGATTGTACTGTAGTAAAAGAGCCTACTGTGGATATGGGAAGTGATTAAAGTGAACTCCACTGATTTTACATACCAAAGTGTGTGTTACAGCTCTTGGAGAGTATTGCTGTATTTTTGGGAGAGAGGGTGGTACAGAATATGTTGTGGTTCCAGACTAAGCTGCACAAAATATAATACATCGACTGAGGTGATGTAATTTTAGTCGGGGTCAGTTGGGTCTAAAGACTGCAAGTTTGAGAATGGAAAACATCTTTCAATGGAGTTATTCTAAGTGAGATTACCAGACCTGAGTTACCTGCGTTTTAGTTTTAAATATCCATTAATAATTTAACGCATCAGAACATCCAATCGCACTGTGAGCGAATTGCGTTATGTACTTTTGGTAAGTTGCATTGTGGGTAATGTAGGCACATTTTTTACAAGAAATTAGAATGTGGGGGAAAAAAAACCTTGAATTTATGCATTAACAATTGACACATTTTAGGTTAAATGAAATATCTTACAACTCTCTTGGTACAAATACTGCTGCTTCTTGGCATAAGAAGAAATGTACTGGTAAATGTATTTAAATACTGATAACAGTAGTGCTGAAATTATAAATATTGTAATTGAATATATAATAATTTGTCTTGGATATAAGTATCTATCACTACCAGTCCTGCTATTACTGATCAACAAAGTTCCAAAGTGCATCACAGCAAAATACATACAAATATGATATAAGTAATGTAAAAAAGTAATTTTTTGCAGATAAAATCAAGGATAATAAAAATAAAAATAAAATAACTACGCGTCCATGGTTGAAGGGACAATATGGGTATTTCTGTCTGACTCTATTTACTATTTGCATCCTTCTGCAGGGGAAGCTGCGTTTTCCAAATTTGCAACACAGTGAAAGTTTGAGATGTAAACGCACCGTATCATGTCCTCGTGTATCACCGTTTCCTTCTCTCTGTCCCCCTCGCTCAGCTATGCATTTCCAGGAGTGGTTACGGTCACTTCGCCCCTGCGCTGGTCTCAAAGGCTCTGATTCGGAGGACTTCTGGAGCCTCCTGCCGTCTTTCCCCCGGTCCTCCTTGTCTCTGTCCCAGTCCTCTCTGCTGGGTCTGGGGGCTCTGGCCTCCCTCACAGCGTACTGGCTGGTGACCCGTCCCCGCCCCATGCGTCCCCCCTGTGACCTGCAGGCCCAGTCTGTGGCCATCAATGTGAGTGGACCACGGTTGTGATGTTTAGAATCAGAAACAGGTTTATTACCAGGTAGGTTGACACGTACGAGGAATTTGACTTGGTTTCGTGGTGCATACATAAAAGTAAAACAAGAATGAAAAAACACAGATAGAGAACTATTTTAAGAACACTATAGTAACATAACAAAATTAAAATAAAGCAGTATTTACATTGAAATGGAATAAAATATACAACATTGTGTGCATTAATGTAATGCATAGAGTCTGCGTTGTGGCTGAGGTAAAGTGTCAGTGGCAGATGTGTGTAAATGGCCTTCATCATGATGTAAAGAGTGTTAGGGTGTAGTGGGTTGTGCGTTGGTGTTCGGATCAAGGGTTCAAACCCCACTGCAGTCAGCATGTCGTTGTGTCCCTGGGCAAGACACTTCACCCCAAATTGCTCCTGTAGTATTTTCTTTTAGTATATTGCCCACAGTATTGAGTATGTAAATCGCTTTGGATAAAAGCGTCTAACAAGTGACATGTAATGTAATGTTAAGGTGTTTAATGTGTGTGTTTGTTGCAGGGAGATCCCAGCTGTAGGCGCTCCGCTCTTCTGAAAGATGACACGCTGCTGGAGTTTTACTACGATGACACCAGGACGGCCTTCGACATGTTCCAGAGAGGCGTGAGGATCGCAGGTTGGCACACTCACAACACATGAGTTTACCCTACATGCTAATGAGTCATTATTTAAAGAAAGGGATTACAGACCTTGAAAACATTGCTGCTGTTCTTTGATAACCTCTGAAGTCCTCACCGTGGAGGCCTTGCTTAACTTCAGCAAAGGGATAAAAGTTTTCTGTCAGTGGAGACAAGCGTTGATGCGCTTTTTAATTTATAAAATGGACAACTAAAAGCAATTTATTGAGATATCATCAACGATTTCTTAATATTAGCTTTTTATCACTTATATAATCAACTCTTAGTAATTGGAATCATACATCTTTTTTGTACCTAGGGGAAAATTGGGTTACTTTTCAGTTATTCCATTTTAGTATAAGAATAAATACAAACACAGAGAACTTGTAGTATTAAACATGTACAAATATGTATATTACAACATACATACAATACAAATACACTAGTGTAAATAATAGCAGTACTAAAAATGGGGTCTAAGATTAAGTGTTTAAATGCTGCATATTATGAATTAGATTAATAGGAATATAACTTTAAATGTACAGTGTACAAACAATACTAACGTCAGAGTATTGCAGAGTGGCATCATTTTAAATAAGTAAGTTTTGCATAATTTAGATATAGTAATGGGGCTACAGTTATACATCCCAATATAATTCCACCGGAACATGATAAAAAGTTGTATTTAAGTATTTTCCACTTCATTTCAAATAGTAAATGAACTGAAATAGCACAGAAAAACTTTAACCATTTCACAGACGCTACAGTTTAAATATTGCATATGTTTAACTGACGTGACACATCTGCCTCTGGTGTCCTGCAGGAGATGGCCCGTGTCTTGGCTTCAGAAAGCCGGGGCAGCCCTACGAGTGGATCTCCTACTCTGAGGTCGGACATGTTTTTAATATTTACATCTCTTCTGTGTGACGTTTCTCTTCCTGCCATTTGATAAACGTCTCCTCTCCTGCAGGTGGCGCAGCGGGCGCAGGTGCTGGGCTCCGGGCTGCTGGCCAAAGGCTGCCAGCCCAACCCAGAGCAGTTTGTGGCGATATTTGCACAGAACAGACCGGAGGTAGGATTCAAAATGCAAGTTTCAAGGCTTTTATTGTTATGTGTGCATAGCTACAGTGTAGTTATGACAACGAACATTTTAGGTCACAGGCTCCTCCAAGTCAAAGTCAAAGTCAACTTTAATGTCAATCTTTCAGTTTGTGTGTACAGACAGAGAGATCGAAATGTCGTTTCCAACAATCCCGAATACAAAAATACAATTATACAGATATGTATAAATATGTATATCCTATATACACAATCAACAGACACATTTACACATATGCACACATTAAGATAAAAAACACAACAATGAACGTATACAAAATAACAGTCACTTCAATATCAATATCTTTGGTGCAAGATTGTCCATAGCAGCGTAAAAAATAAAAATGTCACTGGTGCGAACAGTGCAACAGATAATAGTGCAAGTAAATAAAATAGAATATAATATAAATAGTGCATACTAGTCTATATACAAGTAATTGGAATATTGATATAAGTTGCAAACGGATGAATGTTACAGTCGCACCGCTGGTTCTGATTTTCTGTTTGTTCTGCTGGTTTCCTGTGAGCGTTAGAATCGATCGGATAACCTTTATAACACGGATGGTGCGTTGCCTTTAATCAAGATGGCTGATCCTCAAAACAGCTCGATAATTCAAATGTGCAGTGGTGGAAACAGTACTGAGTACAAATACTATGGTATTCCTGAATTCAAAATGTTACTCAAGAAGAAGAAAATATAAAATATACTTGTGAAGCTGACAATTGAGCGGCCCGACCAAGCAAGGAGGCAGAGGCAGAACGTCCAAAATACAACCCGGTGTGGGCATTTATTAAGTCAGGAACACATGACACACAGCCTCAATCCTGCTGTTTCTCCCTGAACACAGCCTGCAGCCACAAGGATCTCACACACACTCTACCAGCCTCCACACACAGGGAAACAGAGCCTAAATACCTACACACTAATCAGCACAACAAGACACAGGTGAGGGGGGGAGCAATTAGACACAGGTGGGGGGGGGGGGAGGAGACAACACAGGGCACCAGGTGAACATAATCAGGAGTAACAGAAAGAACGGGAGGGGGAACACTTTTCAAAATAAAAACACATGTGCAATATACAAGGCCTGAAGCCGTCAGTCCATAGTGACAAAGTTATCTTCGTCACAATACTAAAAGTACGTTATGTGTAAGTAAGTGTTCATTATGCGGAATAACTCTTTTCATATTATTATATTATCATACAATAGTATCATTGTTTGTTATTGTTAAAAATACATTCAAGAGCATTTTTGCACTTGTATTTAAAATCATGTGTGAATTAGTAGTTCAGTACTTTATCATAAAAGTATATAATGTGTTTTCATATTGAAAAAGTATCTAGTAACTATGAGTGCTAAATAATTAGTGACTCAAAAAAGTGCAATATTTCCCTCTGAAATGTGGAAGTATAAATTAAAATGGAAATACTCAAGTACTAGTATGTCAAAAAAGTGCAAATACTAAGTTACATTATCACTGCTGCAGATGTGTATTTCACTTCGGGAGAACTTAATGTATTCTCAAAAAGAAATCCGACGTTTGCTCCTACTTTTAACTCGCACCAGCTTCACACTTCTTCTATTCATCTTTTACAGATTCGTTATTTCTGCGGTGTAAGTGTGTTTGGCTTTCTTCATATTGAGAGCAGAGCTGCTGGAGAAAGTGTGTCCCCGGGGCGGCTAACATTGGAACTCATTTTCTAATATATCCGTCAGGCAGGGCCATTTGTTTCTCTCTCCGGTGTAGACTGAAAGTGAAAGATAATTTTCTGCTCCATCAGAGCCCGTAACCTCTCATCAGACCCGTCTACACACAGAGTGCTGTTATTACCACCACTGTAATTCTGTTTGTTTTGTTAATATGAAATGTTTTATGATCTACATTACCGGGACAAATCCCCAGATGTTCAGATCTCTCACTTAGCGGTGAGTGAAGGGTGAGTCTAACGGTGCTGCTTTGTCTCCCTCTGCTGGGGGAAGTGGATCATCTCAGAGCTGGCCTGCTACACCTACTCCATGGCCGTGGTCCCTCTGTACGACACGCTGGGGCTGGAGGCCATGGTGCACATTCTCAACCTGGGTGAGGGGAGAGCTGCATGTAGAAATAACACGCAATAAATGTTCAGATATACAGCTAAATATGAACATTAGAACAATAGCTCTTTATTAAAGTATGCAGTGAGCTGACACACAGAATATAGATTTAACTGAGAGTCTTCAGATTATACAATTAAATGAGAAATTAGGCGATAATTCGATCTCCTTTTAGAAATAGCAGAAGAAGAATTCTTCTTACAAAACTAATAATATTTGTCAAAGTAGTGTATTATGAAACGGTTGATTACAAGTAAAAGTCCTGCTTTCGAAATCTTACTAAAATAAAAACACAGAAGTATGATCAGCCAAATTCACCTTCATTAAATAGTAAATGGGCTTTATTTATTTTTGCACTTCCCCAGTCTTTACGACCCCTCAAAGTGTTCTACAAGTCAGGATTCAACCATTCACGCTTAAGGAAACTAATATTCACACAGAGGGAAGGAAAGAAGGTGTTTGCTCTACTAACTTAGTTCATTTTTTGGACATCTTTTCTAACTTTTTGGGTAAAAGGGGTCATGAACAAGTCACTTTTTCAAACGATCTGGGTATCTTTGCTGTACACCAACTTATACACTGTTAAATGAGATGATACACCACCTTTGTTTTGTGTGTTCTGCTTGAGTCCGAAAACATAGGATTCAACAAGTCATCCTCATCTGAGTCATCTCCACCCACAGCTTTTTACATTTTTCTCCCACAGACAAGTCAGGGCAGACTGGGGTTTCATTTTAGGCAGGGGATTTAAAGAAGAGTTAAAAAGAGGGTGACGTATAGTATATCCAGACAGATAGTATAACAACATGGAGAACATATATATATATATATATATGTAGCTACAAGAATAATACAACAATGAGGTCTGGGAATGAGCATTATATGTCCCCTTAATTTATTAAATATTTTCAGCTCCATTGCTAAACATTAAACACATATTTAGTGTATCTGCTAACATCTCATTAACAGTGCTTTTTGGAAGGTGCTAAAAGTGTGTGATCCACTGGGTTCATGAATTATTTAACCTTTTAATCTATTTTTAATGAAATATCTTCTTCTGCAAATGAATCTACATCTCTTGCTGTCAGAGCTGCAGTTGAATAGACACGGTTTCCCTTTAGGGTGAACTGTTGCTTCACAATGTCAGACGTTAACACGCTTCACTGTATTGATGTTGTGTGTGTGTTTGTAGTATTCATGCTTCATATCTGTAGTAGATATATAGTTAATAGTTAGTAAACAGTGGTTTTAACATCCGGTGCTTGTACTTCTGCTGCTGTGACACTAAGGATTGATCAATAAAGTTGGCCTCCTGTGTGTTTTGGGTTGCGTTTTTAGCGGAGATCTCTCTGGTGATCTGCGACCGGGAGGAGAAGGCCGCAGAGTTGTTGGAGAACAAGGAGACGGGCGTGACTCCGAAGCTCTCCTGCCTGGTTCTCTTCAACGATTTCAGCGACGCGTTTGTGGAGAGGGCGAAGAACTGCGAGGTGGAGGTTTTGAAACTGGAGCAGCTCA
This sequence comes from Gymnodraco acuticeps, assembly GCF_902827175.1. Classification (NCBI taxonomy): domain Eukaryota; kingdom Metazoa; phylum Chordata; class Actinopteri; order Perciformes; family Bathydraconidae; genus Gymnodraco; species Gymnodraco acuticeps. Next base: position 2,102,551 of record NW_022991187.1, read on the forward strand.
TGGTGAGGAGGGGGAAGTACTAAATCCCTATAATGCAGACTCATTTAACTAAATCCCCTTTAATCAAGTCATCAATGGTGATATGTAAATGGTTATGAATAACTCCCTCTCTGTCCACATCTTAGGACCTGGGAAGGCAGAACCTCAAAGACCCTGTGGTGAGTTCATGGTCTCTCAGCTGCTACATCAAACTGGTTCCAGTAAATAGCCGAAACCCCCTCTAAATGCCAGGATGACAGCTTTACCTTTGCCCCTGTCCCATAAGATATCATTAACACTCACTTGTAAACAGGACTTTAAACTGTGGAGGAAGCCTGTTCTCATATTGTCATATTTTATTGCTGCAGCCGCCCCAGCCTCAGGATCTGGCCGTGGTTTGCTTCACCAGTGGAACCACAGGTACTGTCTGATTTCATACGCGTAATTATCCTTCTCATTAGAAAAAAACGTCCTTCAGTGCCCACTAACAACCTCTCTTTATGGCACTGCTGCAGTTTCCTTTTGCTGCGCAGGGCACTGCAATAATGTCTTGTTTATTTATCCAGGGAAGCCAAAGGGAGCCATGATCACCCACGGCAACATCGCCTCCAACACTTCCTCTGTCATTAAGATCCTGGAGGTCTGTCTACACTTCCACCTCCTTGTCTAATTGAGAACAGCCTCACATCACTTCCCATCTGCTTGTCTCTGTCTCTCCAAACTGTCCCTCTCCCTGCTGTGTCTAATGGTTTTGATTAATTGGCTGTTTGATTGCCCCTGTCGCTGCGAGGTACTTTAACTAATTGCCCCGGTATAAAGATTGTGCCATCTAACTTGATTGCTTGTGAGGCTGTCTGAACCTAATCTCTCCCCTGTGCTTTGCTCACTTTATTTCTCGTTTTTCTCTCAGGGTTCGTTTGTGATCCGACAAGAGGATGTGTCGATTTCTTACCTGCCTCTTGCGCACATGTTTGAGCGGATGATTCAGGTAGCTGATCCTCTTATCAGGTGTTTTTTTTTGTAGTGTGTGTTTGTGGGTAAACACTAAATTGAGTCTATTTTCTTATCGCAGGTCTCTATGTTCTGCCACGGGGCCAGAGTAGGATTCTACCAAGGCGACATCTCTCTGCTAATGGACGACATTAAAACTCTCAAACCGACCTTCTTTCCTGTTGTGCCTCGTCTACTCAACCGCATCTATGACAAGGTCAGAATATAGACATTGAATGCATTATCTCGCAATGAGAAGGCTAACATTGTTCTTCAGAATCAGGTTTATTACCAGGTAGGTTTACACGTACGAGGAATTTCACTTGGTGTCGTGGTGCATACAAAAAAGTAAAACAAGAATTAAAAAACACAGGTAGAGAACTAGAAAAAATAATAAAAAGTATAGTCAAATAACAATGAAATAAAAAGGAGTAAAATATGGAATACAAATCGGCAGTAATAAAAAAAAAAAAAACAGATATTGTTGTACATTGTGTGCATTAATGTAATGCATAGAGTCTATGATGTGGCTGAGGTAAAGTGTCAGTGGACCTTGGACCCAATGTTTTAAACCTTATTTCTGTTGTTTCTCCATTACCTTACAGATCCTGGGCTCGGTGACGTCCCCTCTGCGCCGGGCTTTGCTTCACTACGCGGTGAGGAGGAAGCAGGCGGAGCTCAGCAGCGGGGTGGTGCGGAACAACAGTCTGTGGGACCGGCTGGTGTTCAACAGGATTCAGGTCAGTTGCTGGGAACACAAAGGTTTCACCTTTTATTTCTCAACAATTCCCTTGCTCTAGTAAAGAACTAAAGGACCAACAGAACTCAACCTTCAAACAAAAAACATGTTTTAAATGCAGAGGTTGTTTTTGACCGTTTTGTAATCTCTTTTTTTTTTTTTACGGAAACATATCATTAACAAGCCACTCTTTCAAAACATTGGGTATCTGGAGTGTATACCATAATAACCCCTTATAAAACAGTCATTTTTTGGGGTCTACCTCAATCAAAAAACATGGGAAAAGTAAATAAAACACCCGCTACAGATTTGGTGTTTAGTCATTAATAACATATTTTCTGTTTATCCAAGGATCTGCAGTTGTAAATGTAGACTCGGAAAATAGTCAAATGGTATCCAAACTTAACAAGAGAAGCAAAACTCTTCCAGCAATCAATGCCAAACATCCCCCAGACTCTTATGGATTGTATTGGAGAAGCATGCACTCTGCAAGATTTTGGCTCAGTATGATCCATGCCGATGGGAGAATATGGTCTAGTTTTAAAATGCTGTTAAAATGGAATTTAACCCGCTACCACAATATGATTGCATCTGCACTTCACACAAACAAACTTGCTTGTGTTTCAGGCCAATTTAGGAGGTAATCTGCGGTTCGCCCTGACGGCCTCGGCTCCCATCAGCCCCGCGGTGCTGTCCTTCCTCAGAGCCACCATGGGCTGCCTCATCTTCGAGGGTTACGGCCAGACAGAGTGCACCGCAGGCTGCACGTTCTCCATGCCCGGAGACTGGAGCGCAGGTAGAACACCAGCTGACTCTTCACAAATCAGAAATTATTCCTCCAACTGCGGGGAAATATATGTGGTTACATCAAAGTGGACAGATAAAATAGCAATTTTAAATTAAAAACACAGGTAGAGAACTATACAAATAATAAAAAGTATAGTCAAATATATAACAATGGAATAAAATATGGAATACAAATCGGCAGTAATAAAAAAAAGAAAAGAAAACATATTGTTGTACATTGTGTGCATTAATGTAATGGATAGAGTCTTTGCATTACAAACAAAAACAAGTACCTGAAGGACTCACTTGGTAGAGATGGCAGCCCACATACTGGGGCTTGGTCCCCGAGCGGGGGTCCCGGGTTCGAATGTCTCCCCCCTCCTACACTGTCATAAAAGCTTTAGTGGCACAAATCTTTAAAAAGAAAAAGTACCAGAATTACGAAATACACAAAAATATAGTGACTGAGGTAGCATCGCGTAATAACAATACTACACCAAACTGTACAAGAGTGTAAATTGAACGTGGTATCGCATATCAGTTTTTTTATATTTAAAGTACATCAGTGATATTACAGCCTGCATTAGTGTCAATAACGTCTTCTCCTGTCAATTCCTTGTGTTTTTGTGGCTGTGGTGGTAAGTCCTGTCCTCTGCATCCCGTGTGTTTGTCAGGTCATGTCGGCGCTCCCTTGCCCTGTGCCAAGGTGAAGCTGGTGGACATCCCTGATATGAATTACTATGCTAAGAACGGAGATGGAGAGGTGAGATAAAACTCCTTTAAAGTAAACATTTTACCACAGTGTCTGATGCCTGCTCACACTCACAGTTCTGTCCTGTTAGATCTGCATCAGTGGCCCCAGTGTGTTCAGAGGTTACCTGAAGGACCCAGAGAAGACTGCGGAGGCGCTGGACAGCGACGGCTGGCTGCACAGCGGGGACGTGGGACAGTGGCTTCCGGTAAGTCAGACACAAATAGGACTGATAACACCATCTAGTTATCTGTATACCGCAGTATCAGGACTAAAACCACCACTCAGAGACAGTTTCATCCCACAGGCCATAAGACTGTTAAACATCTGAACTTTTGAAAGAACATCCATAACATTCATCTGTTTGCAACTTATATATATATCAATATTCCAATTACTTGTATATAGACTATTCTTACACTATTTCTATTATATTCAATTGTATCTGTTTTATTGTGTTGCACTGTTGGAGGAGCCTGTGACCTACGATTGTCATTGTCACAACTACACTGTAGCTATGTACACATGACAATAAAAGCCTTGAGTCTTGAATCTGTAAGTAAGCTAAATATGTATGTCTCTGCCAGAACGGGACGCTACGCATCATCGACAGGAAGAAGCACATCTTCAAGTTGTCTCAGGGCGAGTACATCGCTCCGGAGAAGATTGAAAACGTCTACATGCGGTGTGTTCCGGTGCTTCAGGTGTTCGTGCACGGAGATAGTTTACAGGTAAATGGTTTTAACTCACAGATGGAGATTCAAAACATTTGCGGTTGTACAAGTTTCATTTTAAATTTCTTGTGTATTGTATTTGTCCAGTCTTACCTCATAGGCATAGCTGTTCCTGACCCTGAGGTGTTTGTCAGCTGGGCTAAAGAGCGAGGATTTGTGGGATCCTATGAAGAGCTGTGCCAGAATCCTGTACGTCTTATTTCATTACATAACCATCTGACAATATTATATGAATTCCAGAAAATTGACATTTATTGGCTTTCCAACAGGATTTAACGAGTGCAGTGTTAGAGGACATGAAGGTTGTGGGGAAGGAAGCAGGCCTGAAGTCCTTCGAACAAGTAAGGCCTTGTTTTTGGTTTGAAATGTGGAAGCTACTATCCTCCAAGTTCTGACTTTTGTTGGGATTTTATTTCTTACCTTTCTCTTCTTTCAGGTGAAGGACCTCTACTTGCACCCAGAGATGTTCAGCGTCGCCAACGGCCTCCTCACCCCGACAATGAAAAGCAGACGCATCGACATCCGGAAATACTTTCAGGAACAGCTAACAAACATGTACAGCAAGACGGCTGTTTGAAGGGTGCGCTCAGTAACTCGCACACAGAGAAGGGAAATCATATGGGACAGGAACCTGGGAGAAAGAAATTTAAATCCTATACGTCCAGTAGTGCCTTATTTTAAAATATATATATTGTATATATTTTGGAATATTGGTATTTTGCTTCAAAGAAGTCTTAACTTTCGTCCACCTCTTGCACATATGTATAGTATATTAACTTCACATGGAAAGTAACACAGAGTGGGACCAAACCATTTTTCTAAATACCAATCTCACTGTTTGTCATGTTCACTAATTCAGTGTTATAGAAACATTACAGATACATTATTGTTAAGTCGCAGAAATAATTAACAAACTGCAGAGACGTTAAGTTAGACATGTATTTGACACTTTCCTGTTCTCGTCCCATGCAAGGACTTCTTAAGGGACACGTTGGGTACTTGTAACTCAGATCTTGCATTAACTGGTTGTGTATTCTTTTTTAATAGGTTCTGGAAATGTTCATAAACCAGTGTGGGGTGGAATTCACCTACAGTTAGACCACTGCAGGTTTTAACCAACAGTTATTTGTAAAAAAAAAAAACCTGAACTGTACATACTGCTTTTATTGCCATTTGCTGACAGGACACTACTGACTAATTCCAGTGAAGTTAAACTGAAAATAAATCAAGCTTGGAAACGGACTGTTTTGTGTAATCATATTAAAGAAAAGTCCAGAACACCCTGTAGTACAGGGGTATCAAACTCAATTTCATCTCGGGCCACATTCGCATTATGGTTGCACTCAAAGGGCCGGTTGTAACTTTAAGACTATATAAAACTACATATATAAATATTTAATATATATAAAATAATGTATTATATTACATGATTGCCTCTGCATTGGATTATTATCAGATAGGGTAATAACGTCATAATTAACTAGGTCTGAAAGCAGAAGTCTAGGGCAAATAATTGTGAGAATGTCACAAAATGGTTTAAAAAGAAAAGCCACATTCTGGAAAAAAAGTCAAAATAAAAAAAAACAAGTGACATTTTGAAAAAAAAGTAACACTTTGGGAAAAAAGTCAAATTTTGGGAAAAAAGTCAAATTTGAGATGCATTGTGGGACATGTAGTTTATGGGCAACATGCTTCTGTAAATCGCAATGTAACGTATAATAAACATATTATATTCTTTGCAAGCTCTTGTGGGGCCACAGAAAATGAAGTCACGGGCCGGATTTGGCCCCCGGGCCTTGAGTTTGACACCCCTGCTGTAGTAGATATGGAAACATCAAGGTTTAACAACAGTAACATTTATACAGTTAATTTATTTCATGATTGACTATACATTGAGATGATGGCTGAAAAACAGATATTTAACAGATTGTCATAAATACATTTAAAAAGCTATTTTTAATCCCACTCTAATGTTAAAGTATCCACTTGTTAGAAAAGCTACCACTGAATTATTTAGAAAAACCTTCATTAATACAAACAGAAAAAGACAGTCAATGAAAAACAGTATTTTAAAATAATAAATAGTCAACTTCTTGGTATGACACCTTTAAAAAAACACTAACATGATATGGGAGCCATCTATTTCACATAGCTCCATTATTTATCATACTGAGGCAGAACCTGATAAAGGTGGAAACAAAGGAGTGCAACGATTTAGTCCGAAATAAAACACAACGAATGTTAACGTTGTCTTCTGACCCCGGTACAGAGAAAAGACTTCTCTCGGGGCCAACAATGCACGAGGTTCTTTGCAAACAAAAACGGAACCACAAACAATAAAACAAAGAAAGGATGGTGTGAATTAAAGGAAATAATTGGTGTCATGATGAGTGTTGTCCACTAGAGGGAGCACCAGCCTTTGTTTTGGACTCGTCTTTCCGCAGCGTTTCGACCTCACTGCACAGGCACAACCTCACTTCACTTGAGTTTCATCCAGTCAGGACGATGTAGGCACATAACGCACAGGTGATGTTCCCAATATCATCCTGTAGACCCCAATAAGTAGACCCCGATAAAAAGCCCCCACACAACATGGCACAGAGCTAAACTAAGAGACAACCAGCAAAAAAAGCCAAAACACAGAAATAAATTTGTTTTAGCCAGTAACCTACATTACATAACATTCAGTCTGTAGTGTTGATCATTCCAAACTTGGGTAATAAAAACAACGCATCACATATTGTTGTAACATTGCAGATGTGACTATTAAAGAAAACATTTCCTTGCTCATTTCCTGCTTTAAAAAACAAATGCTCCTAGACGTCTCTGAAAGCAAGAAGCGTAACCCTGGTAATTAGCTCTGACGAGAACCATTTGATTCCTTTACTAAAACATAACAACATATTGGCTTATCATGTTGGCTGATGGCTTAGTTAATGTGGCATTTCAGCTGCTGTAGAAAGGATGAAACATGGGAGTGTAGTGCAAGAGGAACGGGGGAGGGGGGAGGGGGGTGATGAGGCCGCAAGGAAACAATCTGATAATCAGGTTAAGGCCACTGCTGTCCGTTTGAACTGCACGAAGGAGTCTGCAAAGAGTGGAGTCCATTCACAGAGGCATGAAAGGAGCCCTTCCCGGTTCTTTTCGGCTTTCCTCCCTCAGTCGTCGGCGACAATGGACAGAGCTCTCAATTCGCTGAGCTTGGCCTCCGTCTCCCTCTCCCTCTGCTCGTCTGTCAGCCCTGCCTGGTCGATCCGGTCTGTTAAATCGCTGAAGATCGTGTACATTTCGGTGAAGTATACAACCTGTGGGGGGCAGGAGGAAAAAAGAAGATAAAGATTTAGTCAATGAGGGCAGGAAAAATAGTGTTGACAGGTTCAATCCACGTGCGTTTGTCTTTAGGAAAAACTCCCCGATTTTAAATCCAAACTCCACTGACACGATGTAACCTTGCTTTTCCTTACACTCGTCTGAAGCTGCCGGTCTCATACCTCTTCAACCCCACTAATGAGAAGTGATTCGAGGGGAGAAGAGGGAGCCCACAGATATCAAACAACTCCGACAAAGCCCCCAAAAACCCAGCACTTCAGTGGGTAGTGACCCTGCTTTTCTCTCCCAATCTGAACAAGAGATAGAGAGTGTTCACTGAAAGCTTTCTTGACACTTCCCACCCCTGTTTCTTCCCCTTAGTTCATGAGTCAGGCTCCCTCGAGAGTTGCTTTGATGATTAATAGACTTTAATCACATTACAAGACTCCAGAAGAGTAGGCAGAGAATGAAAGTACTGGGAAATACAACTCCTTGAAACCCACACACACACACACACCTCAATATTTGTTCACGCAGCCATGCATACAATACCATGCTCTTCAGGGGGCATCACCCCCTCTGAAATGTGCCTTATTGTAGGCCGAGGCAGCAAGAGAGCAGTGGGAGAAATGCTTACTGATCACAATGAGAGCTGGAAATAAAATGAAGAGTCATGCTTCTTATATAGCAACATCAAAAAAGTCATGTTTCTGAACCACCTTGTCCTGGTTTTGCCCAGTCTGAGAGACCTTGCTATGTTTATACCAGTATTTGCCACCTAAACCACATGAGTGGGCCATAAGTATTGGGTTTCTGCTGTTTGTGGGGGTAAAGCGGATATCTTTTTTTCTCTCCAAAAGTGGCTTGTTGAAAGAGCCATCGGAAATGTCCATATGACCAGAGATGATAATGTACACCAGATCAGCGTCTGAGTGTCCTCTGAAGCAAAGACACTACTATTACAATTAGTCTGGTCACCACGAGGAGTAAACGCAGCTATGGCCACCTACGGTACACAAAGGAGTCTTTGGGTAAAGCTTTAAATTACATGACTTCTGTCTGGGCATTTTAACATACCACGGTCCCAGCTAGGGCTGAACGATTAATCCATTTTAAATCGAAATTTGAAATGATGCGATTATCAAATCACAAAGCTTGCAATTTTTTTTAAAACTTTTTTTGTGCTCCACATGTACCAGCCATTGTTAACCAATCAGAAGTGCTGTGCTCCACATGTACCAGCCATTGTTAACCAATCAGAAGTGGCCCATGATAGAAGGTGATAGACAGATTGATCCAATCACCTGCCAAGTCTTTTTGAAAGTGCCAGCCTTTCCAAATGGCTTCCAATGGAGCTTTCCTAGATGGTTTCTGAGTCAGGTTAGTAATGCTCCATCACGTGTTTCTATTACAGGGTGAATCTTAAACTGAAGCTTGACTTTAAAGCAACCCAACGGAAGTTTCATGTAAGTTTAGTTCTTTCACTCGTAGCTCGGGCTGCGGGGGTGCTAGAGACGCGAGCACGTTGATGCGACCTTCCTAGCCGGAGATATGGCCGCATTTTCCAATTAACTTCCGTTGGGTCGCTTAAAAACAAATATCGCAAATCGAATCGCAATATTAGTCAGAAAAATCGCAATTAGTTTTTTTCCCCAAAATCGTGCAGCCCTAGTCCCAGCTGCTTAATATTTATACAGAGAGGTTCCACTCTGACCTCTTAGCCTACGAAAGGAATGAGTAATGTATGTAGCATACTACCCAGTAAGCATTTAAACACTGTGGCCACTGTTTCAGGAAACAAAGAGACTTTGAAAAGGACAAAGAAAGATTCTTTTTAATGAACACATGCAGCAGAGAATGCAAAACTAGGAAAACAAAAGGCAAGACAATGTCTCAATTCATCAACATCTGTACAGGTGGACGGGTCAGGCCAAGTGTCCCGCTGACAGTTGCTGGACAGGACTAGTGGAAGGGAAGCTGAGGCTCACAACAAAGCAGCCTTTGTGTCTTTTGCTGCTGCCGCTGGGAGCTGAGAGAGAGAAGGGAGTGGAGGACGAGCACATGCAGCAGGGATGAGGTCCGCTGCCCACCCACGTGCGGCTGTGTGTGTGTGTAAACATGTGTAAATGCTCATTCATGTGCGTGAGAATAAAGATGTAGAATAAAATAAGTGTGACTAATACAAAATGTAGCAGCAGGTAAAAAAAACAGGTCGGGATTTCAACTTCAAAGAATGCTCATTTGGAGTTCAAAGTACACCATAGAACTCTATAATTGTCATTAGGGTCTGCGTTAATCTGGTTAAGTAATTAGGAGTGTGCCAGCGACTGTCCCGAGGAGGAAATGACATGGCCAGGCAGGTCTGGGGTGGGGGAGAGGGGGGACATGGTGGCGCTAAGTTGAGACGCCCAGCTGCTTTAAGAGAACCTGCAGGTTAGAGGAAGACTCCAGACAGATGAGGCCTTCACTGGAGGGGGGGGGGGGGTAATCACATTAAGAGAGAACTGAGGGAGACAGACTGCCAGGATTGTACACTCCCTTCCTTCTTTAGAACAACGCTCCCTGTGGGTGTGTGTATTGTTGGTGCATCTCCGGGGGGGGGGGTCACTAACCTGAGCCCTGATGAGAGCCTCGAAGCTGGGCTGGAAGTAGTCGATGCGGCTGTGGTAGAATTTGGGCATCTCGTCCAGCAGCTGCTTGTTCTTCACATCAAAGTCCTCTCTGACCGGTCGCAGCTCCTCTCTGGCCTGGGGTGAGGAGGGGGGGGAGGGAATAAAACATGTCACCATCACCTCTAACTTCACATCCTTTCATTTTCCTAATCGGAGTTTCATTCACCTGTTCAGAGTTGAACTCGTGTGTTTTTGTTATTTCTATTCACGTGTTTAATATGTCTATTCTTATTTTATTTCTTATTATCCCTGTGTGTATTCAATATCTGTGTTCCTTTGTCATTCTGTTGCTGCTATAACGTGAATCCATCTTTTCTCATGTTGGATGTTTTTACCATCCATTTTACACATTCTTCCACAAGAACTGTGGCACAGCGTTGCAGATTTTGAGAAAAACAAACAGCTGTGAATAGAAACAAGTTAAAGTGTTTTGGCACTGGAGCCTTCTTTAGGTTTCGTTCTTATTGACAAGAGAGATATTTGCCTAATTCCCACGGAGAAGCGGTGCAAAAAAGAAAAGGAAAAAAAGGCTGTAATCACGACCACAGTGAGGAGGAGTGGGTAATGTGGGCAGACTTGGCTGTGAGTGGACTCCAGCACCACGGATCTGTGTGTGAATGTATTAGTGGGTAGTCTACGGTAGGCATGGAGTTATGGAATGCACAATGAGTATGTGTGAGAGGGTGAGAATTTCTTTATTCAAGGGAAGGGGTGAGTTGCTATATTAAAACAAAAACATATTGTTTATCCGCTCACATTAGTTAGTTTTCTCTATGCCGGTTGAAATGGCATATGAGTGTTTTGTCAGGATCATTTCTTTAAGTGCGCAGGGATCCAAAGGGCAGGGATGTAGGGGCCTCTTCAAGGCTTTGTTCCCCTGACAGTGCTTTTCTCAATGTGTGTGGGCGGCTCGCCATGTGAGGATGTGTTAGAGGCAATAGCATAGGCAACACGGCAGCGCTATCTGTGAATGTGTGCGCTTGTGTAGTGGCCTCACGGTGTGTGCGTCTACGATTCTCAATTACGTGCCTGTAGATGTGCAGCAGTGCCTTTTTGAAAAAGCACTACTTGAGAGCCTGCTAGCTTGCGTGGGTGAAGGAGCGCACATGTACAGTATGCATGTGCTCAACTATTTTTGTTCATATCCAGTCAGCATTTGTGTCTTTCTCCACTTATTGTGTCCTATTTACAATGCATGTAAGAGCAGGTGAACCGTGCCCCCCTGCAGGTACACAGGGAGTGGACCAAGCTTTACCTGATGTAGTTTGACCATAACGGGCCCGGTTTTCTCCTTCTCCTCATACTTCTCCACTTTGGATTGCAGCCGTTTGTAGTCCTGCAGAGCCTGTTCCCGGCGCTTCACTGCCATGTTGAGGCTGGGAAAGACGCCACTGTACCTGTGACAAACCAGCACATAGACAGCCTTAGACTTCCTGACAGCACCAATGGGCCACTAAACAAAATGCAGACACCAGTGTGTGTGTGTGTGTGTGCATGCAAGCAAAAACCACTCACACCAGAGTAGTGGAATCGTAAAAACACACAATTTTCTAGGAACCGAAGTTAACAAAATCATTAAAACAGCTTTATTTGCTTTGTAAAATTAGACGACTTGCATTCTGCACGGCATCCTATCTTAATAAAAGTCGTTATGAATGAATCAAATCCATCTCGTCAACATCTTATTGTAGAGGTACTCTGAAACCCCAGAGGACAACTCTGCATTAAACCTCCTCTAATCTATTATCTAATTACTGTAGTTCAAAATGGCATGAAACAATTCATTTGGTGACAATTATCATAATTCAAATGAAAATATATTCTTGCAAAGAGAATCGTAGTGTTCAGCCCTAAAAATAGGAAAACACTCATCTGTAACTTAGCAACAGGAGTCTGTGCTTCATCCTGGGACTTGTGCGCTGTTTGTGGATGCTTTAAAGCAGGAATAGTAAATATTCCACTCAATATATTTAAAACAAAATATAAAAATGAAGCTGAAAGGATTGATAGCGGTCATTTGAACTACTAGTATATGCATGATTGATATCAAATATGCTTTATAAAAAGGGCCCAGCATCATGTGTTTAAACTGCAGAAGTTATGCATCATTTTCATTAGTTTAAAATAAATAAAACATACAAATACAATTATAAGATAGAAATAAGACAGCCGCATGATATATCATTAAATGTCAAGATGTCATTAACAAAAAAGCAGCAAAGAAAACGTAAGATAAACATTCAGTGGTGAATTAGTCACAAATCAGTGACAGTGTTTTTAGAAAACAGGCCACAACATGACTCAAACAGGTGCCTGCCACATGTGAGTCAGTGATCAAAACAGTTGTAATGAAGGGTGAGATACAGCGTTTTTCAATGACTCATTTCAAGCATTTCATCAACTGTGTAGGTACAGGACTACACTAGTTTATAATGTGAGCCCATAGCGGTATTAGGCACAGAATGTGTGGGCTTCCTGGGTTACGCTTCTCTCCGTGCCAACCCTTGCCCTGCTCTGTGCAGCGCATGAGATAATCATTTAAAACCTGTGCCGTGATTGTGAAATCCTGGTGTGTGCACCTTACCACAGGGCAAGAGGGGGGGGGGGGGGGGGGGGGGGGGGGGGGGGGGTAAAGAAAGTGACGCAAAGTGAAGCAGGCAAGCACGGATTGTTTCCTACAGGAAGAGGAGCAAGGAGTGGTCTTGTAGCGTTTGAGTGTCATCACGGAGCTCAGCCCAGCCCTGCGGCCCACGCCCTACCGCTATTTATAAAATACCCCTTTGGCCCAGTTTATGGCAGGGGTGGATGCCGATCCTCAAGTCTACTATCTGCTCCAGTGTACACATACTTCGAGTGCCAAGGGATTATGCAACTGCCCTCCAGGCATGACCGCTTTCCAACACTATTGGCCGATGACAACGCGGCAACAAACCGCCACAAATGCTGATCACGTTCTCACCGGCGCGTTCACCTGGCAGCACGGTGGCATTTACTCATGACACATCATCATGGCACTCACAACACTAACAGCAACCACTATGTTTCAGCACACTGAGAGACTTAAGGGCCACTGCTCTCCTGAAGTAGGAGGCGGAAGAGCTAGACACAAAGCCAAATTGTTTGTTAACCCTTTCCTTTCCTTTTCATGCTGATGTCTCACTGTTACCTCCCGAGCTCTCTGTGTCCAGTGATCCTGCTGTGAGAATATGCGGCAGTGACCCTGGTTGAAGGTCAGCCTACATACTTTGTAATGATAACATTTCATTATCCCTCGATGTCCTGGCCTTGGCTGGACAACTACCGGTCAGCGGGATAGGTCTGAATCTGCGATCCGCCTCGTCTGGATGAGGTCTCACCCAGTTGAGGGCCGCACGGGGGCCAAGAGCCCACCACTGCCCATGTGACAGGTCAGGGTGTGGTGAACAGGCTGGATGGAAATAGCATCTGGACCAGAGTATGTTTATGAGCAGCTGCCAATCCACAGCCAGGCCGTTCTGACCCCAAGTCTGGTCTAGACTCCCTCGGTCTAGGAGGCTGGCTGTCCCTTTTGACATCACCCTCACTTAACTCACTACTGCGAAAAACACACAGAAAACCACAGAAAATAGGAAAAAGGGAATTGTTTTTGTGTTAATTACCATCTCTTAAGTGTCACAGAGTCAGATTAAGACTTAAAGGTGACATGTCATGCTTTTCCGGTTAGTACCCGTCCCCTTGTGTGTTATGAAGGTTTTTATGCATGTAAACGGTGTGCAGAGTCAAAACCCTCAAAGTACACCCTGTAGCGAGTAAAACTCTAACACAGAAAATACCTCCCCAAAACGCCTCGTTGGAGATACGTCATTGTCCATTTGAATCTTCCGGGTACATCATGATGTCATGTCGTCCCCGGAACGAAATGGACCAATCCGTGGAGCCGTTACGTTACGTCCGCGGAGCCGTTACGTTAAGCCCCCGCTGATTGGTCCAAATTGACCAACCCACGGACTTCCTCACACACTCAGTGCAGGCAGCTCTGCTGATCTCTCCTCCCTGGCTGCAGGCTGATAACAGACAGTTGGGATCGCGGCGAAATTCTCTCCGCAGACCCATTCTCTCTGCAGACCCATTCTCTCTGCAGACCCATTCTCTCTGCAGACCCGTTCTCTCCGCAGACCCATTCTCTCTGCAGACCCATTCTCTCTGCAGACCCGTTCTCTCCGCAGACCCATTCTCTCTGCAGACCCATTCTCTCTGCAGACCCATTCTCTCTGCAGACCCATTCTCACAGCGTTTATCAACCTTTTTCTTACTCAATATCAAGCCACACTTATTGTTTTTACTTCGGCTGTGACTTTGTGTGTGCTCAGGATGAGTTTGGCTGTGTTTCGCTGTGTATCGCTAAACAAGGAAATCACACCTCCACGGAGCTCAGCGCGATTCACAACGTCCCGACCAATCGGAGCACACTGGGCTCACAGGGAGGGGGGGGCGAGAGCTGCAACGAGCCGTTTAGTGGAGAGAGTGAATACTGCTGAATACACATACTATACAGAGATGCTGTATGCGAAACCAATGTGAGTTTGGAAAATTTAACAGTATAAATCTATTCTAGTAGACCTCAACAATGGAATTATGATCAGTGGAAATGGCCATGACATGGGACCTTTAAGAGTGTCAGATAAGGTTAAGATCAGAAAGGAAAATTCCTAAAATATGATTGCTGTGAAAATAAAATAACTACCACCTGTCGTGTAAATGGTTGAGAAGCAGTGGGCCATTGGCACAACAATAATTGTGACGAGCAGAAACTCCTTTGTCTCTGCAAAAGCAAAGTTTGATCTGCCACGACATGTCTCGCGTCTTGTTGATCAAAACAACCTGGATACATGATACACCCAGATAAGATCGGGGAAATGCAGACAGACAATTCAGAGCAAAAAAAAGGTCTAGTGCCCCCTCCCTTAACTAAGGCCTCACATCCTGCTCCTGATTGAGAGTCATAGCTCAACCCGGGGCAGAGGTCTCTAAACAGGCTTGACTTCTGTCTCTGCCAAAAGAGCATCGGAGCAGAAGGGTTAGGGTGAGGAGGCCTAGATAACACAAATGCCTCAATGCCCACGCACTCCCCCCCCCACCCCACATAAACACCATGATGTCACTCTCTGACCCCGCTGAGTGGACAAACATCAGGTCTAGGCTTGAGAGAGAAAAAAAGAGACACAGGGGGAGGAGGGGGTGGGCTGCCTCTTCTTACTTTGTTTATTGTATATTTTAACACAAGTATTAAGGATGCCAAAATCTTAAGTAGCAACAACACCTGGACACGAACACGTACCCGACTTACATACTTACACACACTCAACCTATTCAAGGTCTTCCATTAAAATTCTCCTTTTCAACTCTTCTCTAATTGTTTTTATGATGACACGAGATCACCGATAGAGTATGTAGCAAACAATGAAGACATGTTCATTAGTGACGGACTAATGGAATCTTAATGGAAGCTTTAAAGTACAGCAGCTTTTGTGTCTCAGTTCTTTTAGAAAGACACTTACTAATAAAACTAATAACCAATAGTGCTGTGTTTTTAAGAGGGGGGGGGGGGGGGGGTAAATAATGAGGCCAGTTTAGCTTGGCTTCAAAACTATTTCCTCTGCTCTATTCCAGAATCATGCCAATGACTACGTTTATGACACAGCACTCCCTCTAAATCTGGGCTGGGGTTGATGTTTGTGTATGCATGTGTGTGTGTATGTTAGTGTGAGAGAGTCCTGAGACAGTTCTCCTCCTCAACCAATCCACGGCTCTGGGCCCAGGAAGCTGGGCCCTTTGCCATATTATGAGCCCGCCCACACGTCCGCCTGCCGCCCACCAGGAAGAGGAAATTAGAACCATTCCATCCTGTCATTGCTCCGCCACCAGAGCACACGAGGAGGACACACACACACACACACACACACACACACACACACACACACACACACACACACACACACACACACACACACACACACACACACACACACACACACACACACACACACACACACACACACACACACACACACACACACACACACACACACACACACACACACACACACACACACACACACACACACACACACACACACACACACACACACACACACACACACACACACACACACACACACACACACACACACACACACACACGAAATGAACTAACAAGCTTCTGGGGTTCAACATAAACTTGCAATGAAAACATGTGCACACGCTCCTCTACACAGCATATGAATTATCTTCGGGGAGGAGCCAAGAGGAGGAAGCAAATCCTTAACAAGAGCTCCGGAAGAAGGGTGGGAGAGTCCAGCCACTCCCTCCTGTACCTCTGCTTTGCATGTGCGTGTACAATATGTGTGTGTGTGTGTGTTTGAAAAAGTGCAGCTTTAGGAATGGAATAGCACTCACCGCCTGCTCAAATGGGGGCGAGTATTAGGAACCAAATAAACTTTCTTCCAGACGCATTATACAACCACAGCAGCAGTACTAGACCCTAGCTCAGTTTTACAGTCTTGAGGCTTAGCTGTGGTCCAGCACTACCAGTGTGAAGAACAGATCCCGGTCAAACTATAAAAATGTTACAAGGCACTGGACGTGATCTGCCCAGTCTGTCATTCATAACAACATCTGGAACATTGAGCCACAAAAAGTGAACTCAAATACTTTTTTCACCTTCCTGTGATTTTATAATGCACCTATTGCTTCTGTATGGACCTATGTTAACACAACTCCACTAACCTGCTTCAAACAAATAACTTAGAAACTTATCAGCAACAACTTTCTGACCCTAGGCTGGTAAAGACACATTTAAAAAAGGCAGCCGTTTCACTTTGGCAGTAACAAAAGTGAGAGAAATCCAGATGCACTCTTACTTTTTCAGAGGGTCGATAACAGTCTTCTGGATCTGGTTGACCTGTAATAAAAACAACAGTTGTTACAATAAGAAATGGCACTTCTATATAAAAGGGAAGAAACATTACAAATTGTTATTCATTGTCAAATGTAGTTACATCAAAATAGCGTCTTCATCTCTCGCTCATTAGCTGCAAAGTGATGCCACTGAACAAACATTAACAATTGTGTGTGTATTTCCAACAGAGCACACAAGAAAAAATAACACGCGGAGTCGGGGGGGTCTTGCAAAGAAACTTTCGTGACGTTGACTCTTTTATTGTACACAAGCCCTGAGGAGGAACTCTTGAATATTCATTGAGCTCGCGATACAAAAGGATGGAACTGTCAGGGGACGGACATGAAAGCAAAGCCCAACAGATTTCAAATCCTGTGGAGGGGTGGGCTGCCTTACAAGATGAAAGTTCTTTGCAAACAAACATTTTTAACAATAACAGTTTATATTTTCCTGCATTCTCCTTCTGGTTACCAGAACCGACAGGGGAGAGAGGGGGAGGGAGGGAGGGGAAGGGGGGGTGTTAAATGGAAGTAAACGAACATCTCATCTCGAGGCCTCCAGCCCCGAGTCTCATCGACAGAAGTTGGCGCACAATTAATAAAGTTTCCAGCGTCATTTACATTGCAGATTCAAAACGACTGTTATTGTTAAATCTCCGAGCATTACAGAAAGTTAGGGTGAAGTGTAAATGCAGTGAAGGAGAATTTAAAACAGAGATGTGAAGTGACAGCTGCATGAGAACAGTGAGCAGCTCCACTAATCATATGTTCACTCGTGATTCGATTGATAGTCAATCACACAGCAACGGAAAAAGCGAGATCGCAGCTGTGCTCGGCAAAAATGCCCTGACCATAGAACATACAGCAATACTCCGTGCTTCACACAGGCACATTTCCAAGCACAAAATGGTTGATTGTGGTTTGAGGGAAAACAGAGAACCAATAACAAATCAGTACATGGGAATTCACATTCTTTGTTTTACATATTCACACCAGCCCCCCCCCCTTCTCTGACTCGAGCTGTGCCGCTGCTTCTAAGGTGAGAGCATGCAGCGAGGAGGGAGAACAACAGCGGCAGATTTGCTTAAGCATGCTGGTGCCCTCTAACCTCTGCCCCTTCCCACAGAGAGGGGGGGGGGGGATAGAGCTATTCCTTGGAGGCCTTGCAGAGCCCGAGGCTGACGCTCCAGCAGTAGTCTCCATCAGTGAGTCACGGGGCAGAGGCCATCCCGGCACACAGGCCTCCCAAAAATACACACAGATCGCAGAGGAAATCAATATCCCTCCAAACGGAGCATCCTCTACCGCGCTGCCGCCATCTTCACCGGGGCTCAGCTTCGGCAGCAGTGTGCCGGGGGGGCCGAGCGCCCTCCTCAGCCCCAGAAATAAACACACAGACCTGGGCCACTGCTGCCTTCATTATCGCTGCACGTTTTATCTGCTGGCTCTCTCACTTGCGCGCCCCGCGGCAGAACATCTCGTCTCAGCGCGGAGAAGAGCAAAGGGTGGATGCTTTTGTGTCTGTTTTTGCAGGAGCAACAGTGTTTGCTGTCGGTGCCGTCAGAATCAACAGTCAGCTTGAAGGGGAAGCTGG
The DNA here is from genome assembly GCF_902827175.1 of Gymnodraco acuticeps. NCBI lineage: Eukaryota > Metazoa > Chordata > Actinopteri > Perciformes > Bathydraconidae > Gymnodraco > Gymnodraco acuticeps. The sequence goes on from NW_022991187.1 coordinate 2,121,041, forward strand.
AGTTGTGTTCCAGTGAGCTGTGCAGGATTCTAAACACCTAGCAAACCTGGGGTGATATTCCACATAGCAGGCCGACCAAAAAGTGCTCACAAATCACTATTTTGCCTTTAGCTGACTCTCAGCCACACAGCCCAGCCCAAACCGGGAACTGAACATTGTGTTAAGGCGAGGATTTTTATTTAGTAAGACTGAAGGAACTGAAAAGAAAATCAGGTGTGACCTTGCTGTCAGAATCCACTCCAGATGAAAGTGTGTTAAAAAAAAAACATACAACCACGTCAATATAGTCGGTGACTGTTGTCCTCCACAAGAGAAAAACTGAGCTGGGATCAGAGTGCCTCACTGAATCAATGTCAGAACAGGAAAACGACACAACATGGAGACAGAACTAAGTGCTATAAAGACACGCTGTTCCTTCTGCTACAAGAGACTGGTTGGAATATGAAAATATGAAATCACATTTAAATAAGAGATGACTAAGAGACATGATGAGGGAACTGAGGAGAAATGGCAAAGATAAAGGTTACCGTTTGGCCAGAAAGAAAAACTAAGCAGGGAGCATGTGGTGCTGGAATATCTTCAACCTTTGATCTTTAAATGTTGCAAAAAAAAGGTGAATTTTGAGTACTCATTTACACAATCCAAAAGACAAGTGTGCAAGGCAGTTTTGGTGGTACTTTATTCTTCACTTCCAAATTCGAAGGCAAATTTGATATGGTAAAAAAATCTGAAGAATGTTAAAGTTACTCTGAAAACAGTCAAACTGGCAGGAGCACTCTCCTAGGCACTCGACCAAGCCACACACACACACACACACACACACACACACACACACACACACACACACACACACACACCACACACACACACCACACACACACACACACACACACACACACACACTACACACACACACACACACACACACACACAACACACACACACACACACACACACACACACACACACACACACACACACACACACACACACACACACACACACCACACACACACACACACACACACACACACACACACACACACACACACACACACCACACACACACACACACACACACACACAGCACACACACACACACACACACACACCACACACACACACACACACACACAACACACACACACACACACACACACACACACACACACACACACACACACACACAACTTTGTCTAGTCACTCAAAATGGCTCTGGTCAAATTTGATGAGGTGTGAGTTAAGCCCGTCTGAAAGTCTGGACTCGCCTTTATTGGACTCCATTGCTTACTTCCGTAACATAGAGATTTCAAAAAAATATATGACATGTCATCAGCTGTAAAATAATAATCGAGTTTTCAATGAACTTTAATCAATTAGTTTTAACTTGAAGACATTTCTATGAAGGTTTGTATTGCATCATGGACATAGTTTCCCTCACATTTCTTAATAGGTTAAGGTTTGATTTTATATGGAAATTGAGTGTAGGTCACAAGGTTACGCAGAAAATATAAACCAATTTGTACAAATCCACATTTCCAGAGATACTACATTACAATTGTATCATGGAATAAACACAATGATACTTCTTTAGGCAGGTATTAATGTCTCCCTCTTGTTGGATCATTGTATGTTTATGAACATATTGTGGTTCACAAGTGAATGTGAAAAGAAGGGGACATTGTTTGCAGGCAACAAATATAAAAAAGCCTCGAACACCTAACAGCAGGGCAATGAGTCAAGAAAACACAGATGGGAAAAAGTCAATCGGTATATGCCTTAATGTGATCTTCTGTATTTTCTCCTCTTGAAAGTCTACCCTTCACAGTGCAATGCCTGGAGCACGCACACATGCAGTGCTACTATGATTCACATTATAACTACCTGTGGCCATGATTCTAATCAGAAACCTGAAGTGCATCCCACAAATAATCTGACAGTCAAAGAAGAGATCTTCACAAAGTGCAGCAGTTCTGGAAACAAATGTCTGCCTATCTATGGTTTCCCCTTAGGACAAAATATACAAGAGTGCAACACACAGATATTACAGGGAAACAATTCAACACTCTAAATATCAAAATACAACATAGGAAGTGATAGGACTATATTGTAGCCGTACTAGCTGTGTGTTTGCATTTGATATGGCAATATCAGGCTGGGTCTTCCTGTTGGATTGTGTGTCCGTCTGTAAGTACAATCAGACACGTTGGTGATTACTTGGATGTTCTTTATTCTAATCAAAATGTAAGCCATGTAAGGTGTCTGTATGTGTTATAAAATCAAGCCAAAATAAGTTGTTACACAGGAAGCAATCACATTCTTGCGGTAACTTTTCAGGACTATATGAGGATTGATGTGACAAAGGGTTGAACTGGAGTCAAATATGTCAAGTTAGCTAGCAGTACAACAGACTTGCTCACTATGAAAGCTGTGAACAAAGATACTTCAATATAATTGGTGGTAGGACATACATTTTTTTCCTTTTGAGAAAGGGCCTTTCCATTGTATGAGTTATTTTAGACACCAGTGAGTCACACGTGCATCAATCTTCACAGCTGATAACCAGTAGCCTGAGCTTATAGAGGATGATGCCACAGATGCTTTTCAAACGCGGCAGAAGGAAAGACATACGGATAGTTTTTAGTCCACAGGCTTCACAATATTGACAAATATGGAAACACGCATTTTCAACAACAAAAAAAATGGTCTAGTTTCCTACTTTGTATGTCTGAGGAAGGACATTTCCCCCGATACTAATCTAACGGTGTCCGTGCCAATGGCGATTGCCAAGGAAACAAAGCCGAGAGAGAGACAGCAAACAAGTCAAATGAAATAGTTATAAAAATGTGTGAAAGAATGCGAGTCTGACCTTCTCCTGGTTGAAGGAGTCCATCCTCTTCATGGCTGTGTCTAAAGCAGTCATGGAGTCCAGGAAGGCCTGGTCCTGCTCACACAGCGGGTTGCTCAGCAGATCCCCAGAGATCTTCACTGCTGCTTTGGACATGGCTGGCACACACAGAAACAAAAAGCAGATGTTAAAACAGAGTTAAATAACTTATTGAAAAGACGATCTTGTAGACATCAGCCAATATAAAATGGTTACCGAAGATGTCCTTGTCTACACATCAAAATTCAACACGATATTCTTATTTAAAAAAACATAACTGTTTTATAGATGAGAGTAACACCTACGTCACTTCCGAGCAAAAATTACGGCCCCGCCCAATTTTGGGGGAAAAACAACGCTGTCATTTGAACGGCGGTCAATACAAATTCTGAAGTTTTTGCCAATCCGATCACATTTTTTTGAAAACCGTGGATTTTTGGACCTTCAAAGAGCTCGATTACGATGGCCAGTCAGGCAAACAATTACATTCGATCATTGGAAATCGACAATCCGTCTCGATATATGGTTAAATTAAAATCAGTAGGCGAGCCTGTAATTTCTCCAGCTGTTACTCTCATGAGCGAGGCGGAACATAATAGTTTTAACATGCCGAAAAGCTGCTGTGTCGTTTATTGCACCTCAAACATAAAAAATAATCAAGAGTTCAGTGTTTCTGAACTTCCTCTAAGAACAAAGGACAGTAGCAGAAGAGCTCTGTGGCTTCAGGCTCGATCGCCATTCAAATTACAGCGTTGTTTCCACCAAAAGTGGGCGGGGCCGTAAAGTGACGTAGATGTTACTCTCATCTATGAAAATCGATAGCCTACTGCTATATTTAACCATATATCGAGCCCGATCGTCGATTTCTAATGGCTTAATGCAATTGTTTGCCTGTCTGGCCATTGGAATCGGGCTCTTTGAAGATCCAAAAGTCTCCGGTTTTCTTACATTTCTGATCGGATTGGCAAAAAGTTCAGAATTTGTATTGACCGCCGTTCAACTGACAGCGTTGTTTTCCCCCAAAAGTGGGCGGAGCCGTTATTTTTGCCCGGAAGTGACGCATTTGTTACTCTCATCTATGGCGCGTTTCCACTGCAGGCCTCGCTCGGTTTGGTTAGGCCGTATTAGGCCCGGCTCACTTTAATGCTGCGCTTCCATTACAGTTTAGGAACTGGGGTAGTTACTATAGTAACGCAGTGTAGGCGGAGCCGTGAAGTCATCTTCAGTAAGAGCCCCAGAAAAACAACACAGCCGTTAGCTCTTAGCACTCAGAGCTCACAGCTCTTCATATCTGTTCAGAAACTAGACAAAAGTTAAACGAGTACAAACCACAGACTGCCTGTGTCATGGCGAAAACAGTCGCTGGTTTATTTATGTCTGTATAGGCCGTTGTTGTGAGTGTGGACGGTCGGAGCATATATACGTTAGCTTAGCCAAGCTCCATTTAGAAAGCACGCATTTTAAAAGGGTTTTTCGCCTGCCGTCTGTCTGCAGACTTGTCAAAGCATTAATTCATGGTTTTTACTAACCGGTATCAGTATGTTGTTACTTCGGCATCATTTTGAAACGTGTATTGCAATTAAATCACGGTCAAATATGTTCATCTTGTTGTAGTTGTAGCCCCCTTGCCAGCGATTCTCTCTCTAGTTTAGCATACTCAGCCCGACTCAGCCTGGTTGTTCCTGGCCCTAGAACCACGATTTAGTCGGGCCAGAAAAAAGGTGAAAAAGTAGCCCCGGGCCAAAACTAGGCCAAGTGGAAACGCAACCAAAAACGGGCCCCGCACGGCTCGGCACGCTTAAAGCAAGCTACCCGCTGCAGTGGATACGCGCCATTAGAGGATTACCCTTAGGCTCAAAGTGTTCAGTGCTTGTTTGTGGATTGGTCTTCAAAATAGGACTTTTGAGAAATGAAGACAAATAGCAGACGGCACAGCGCTGCCCCCACTTTTAAAATCTGAGGGGTTGCTCGGTTGTCTGCCGTGTTGAATATTTACCATCGAGAATCCTTGCAACGCGTCTACACTGACAGCACCAATTACTGTAAATGTGCCCTCGTGCCACTTTGTTTAGACACAGAGCACATATCAGATTATGGCTTCACAGTCAAAATAAATGAGCCTCACTGAGGAGATGCACGCTGACAGGAGAGGCTATGGTGAAAATGGGCTTCGTGGAGATTTGGAACAGCCATCGGTCTCTTTTCACACTCCCTCTGGATTCTCTCAAGACCAATTTTCAACCAATCAATTATCATTGTGTGGCATTTCTGCATCTCTCGCCACGTGACAGGTAACAAATTGCTTGATTTGGCCTTGTCTGATATGACCGAGAGACGTGTTTATTATAGGGTCTTGAAAACCAAAAAGGTGACTCAAGGCAGATGATTTAATTATGTGGGTTCATAAGGTCCAAATAAGTGAAGCTCAAGTCCCTTGTAATCACATGGGGCAGAACAACATGAACAGTTCCTTAGGATATCGTCCCAGTTATCTCTGCCTTTGTTACTTTGTTTAATTAAGTATGTGAACCACCTTCAAACATATTATTGTCCCTCTGCAGATAATTGCAAGTGAGTTCAATAGAGCTCTGCATAACACCATCCTTGAGTTGATAAATGACAGTCAATATAGAATCAGTGTATTATGCAGTGCTGCCATGCAAAGTAGGTCCAGTTCTTTGTTTGGAAGCAGTTGGTGGAGACCTGTGCAACAGATGGAATCCATTAACGATAATGAGGGCCTGACAGCTATGACACTTTGATGATGCAGACATCCATATTTCAGAGCACAAAGGAGAGGAAATGAAGAAACCTCTCACTCCTCCACCCCCACAACTGACTACTTACCACAGGCCATGTCTACTGCTGCTTCCCAAATACACAACTCCCAAACCAACAAATAAGCAAATGAAAAGTAGAGTACACATGGTTTACCTACACTCAGAAATTCAAAACACACACACTGGGATGGCCTGGAAAAACCTGTACAAGATTAAAGCGGAGGCTCGCACTCTCGTCTCATTTGTCGAGTCGTACAGAGAACTGAGGCACCACCGAACAAACCAAGACAACCAACGCTTCTTTGTAGCCCAGAAGAACCTGCCAAGCAACATCAAGTATGTTGGGGAACAAGTGGAGATCAATGGTGCACCAGGCGGTAACACACAGATTGGTGGCAGAACACACCTAAATCAGCCTCAGTGCTTTTCTTCATGTCCTTGTGAAGCTTTTTCGTCTGATCCTCCAGCCTGTAAGACAAGAAGAAGAATGATCATCAGCCGGCTCCATGTCTAGTAACGCAGCAAAGCTTCGGCAGCACTGACAACCATTTGAAATATGGGCTGAAATGTATTAAAAAAAATGACATTAGTCAGAGACAGAACGGGAAAAGACACCATCTCAATAAGCGTATAATTAATCTATATACATATAATTATTATACGCTTATTGAGATGGTATATATATATATATCAAAATCTATTCAATCCTGTCAATACATATTGACATGGAAAAAGAACACCTAGAAAAGGAAATTAGTATAGATAAAAAAAACATGGTTCAAGAAGGAATTACACATTTCAATGATTCCACATAAAACGTTATTATAACACCCGTTAGCTAATTAATAACACAGGGAATCCTTCTTGTTACTGTCAACTACATTTCCGCTCAAAAGCATTAATGTCTTCAATCATTCCACTGCACATATTCCATTGATGGGTGTTAAAAATGGCAATTACCAGACTATGGAGGCAGAAAACACACGCCATTCATTATATCAATTAAGGCAAACGAGGGGTTTAGAGTCTCCCCTGAGACTGCTGTCATATCACGTCTCCTGGTTTGATGGAAAAGGGAACATGGTGGTTTCATTTCCATCTCTGCTTTGAGGGGATTATATTAACAAGGAGCACAATAGCTGTGTAATCCCATGGGATTTCTGGTGGGGCACTATGGCCACTGGCCACAAGATTGAAGGACATTGGAAACCTATATGGCTATGAAAACCACACATGGCAGTCTGGTGCCTTCACACTCAGGGATTTGCCAGTTTTTTAAAAATGTATCAGCAGCTGGGGAATAAACAAACGGTGGGTTACTCTAACATAATCACATGTGTACCAAACATCCATGTGATTATATGGTTTGTTCCCTCTTAAACCTAAGGTGCTGGACATATGAAATGTTGATAATTATTGTTTTTTTTTTATCAGTGAAGCTAAATGCCTTTAATATGTTTAAAACACTATCTCATGCAGCCCAATTTCACAAAATAAAACTGGACAAAGTGACCGGACGTCAATGTTAACAGATTAAACCAAATAGCATGTGCACAGTAATCCATAGAGAAACAAAATGTCAGTCAGACTGTATTTGAAACAGCTTGGATTTAAGATTGTAATCTCTGACTGTATTTTCATTTTAAGTATTCATTTGTTTGCTGCAAAAAATAGTAGTTAACTGTCAGGAAGCGTGTTCTAAGGCTAAATAAAAATCATTAATTATTTCCCATCATCACTCGTCCTCTACACGCTTTTGTTTGTCTTGACGTGTTTTAGGATTTCGCAGTGAATCGCCACAGACCAGATGGAGGTTGTTCCAAAAATGTCATTTGCAGTAAATGATGTAACTTCATCCCTTATTGTTCACACCACAGGGGAAAAAACACTGTCAGAACAATCTCCACAGTCACTTCTTCATTTCTCTCGCCAATTAGATGGAACTGGGTCTCATAAGGCAAATCAGCCCTTCCTCTAGTCTAAAGCAATCAAAAGATACTCTTGGAATTAGACATTTATAAATCGCAGCAAATGCTACACACTTTATAGTCAATGTTATTAGCAATACTTTATGCAGGGTTGAGTCAGTGTTTCATTATTAGAAATCTTATTCCTGTTTTACAAGATTGCCCAGTAAATACATACATATACATTTCTACGTAGTCCTGGACAATGAATGCCCTGTGAAGAGTTCAGGTTCCCCTATGATAAGACAGACATAACAGCCGTTTCTCTGGTTTTTCTTTTTCATCTAGATGTCATTTAGTTTACCGAGGTGGCACTATTTTGTCATATAACAACGGTGACATTGTTAAGAACATCTGGAAATACTGATATGTGTTTTTTATCATTCATTGCTTTGTGATGGAGATATAATCAGTCAAGACATCATACTTTGCTTTGAACGACAGTGGAGCCAAAGGAGGGCATCATGCAAAACAAAATAAAACTAAAATAGTCTTTTAAATTGGCTGACACAGTTAACACTCGAGAGTAATGAAAAGAGATAAATATGGAATGAGGAAAATAACAGTATAACAGTAAAACCCTGCCAGTCATGGGTTGCAGGATAGTGGGTGAAAGTGTCTCACTATGTAAACAAACGTGCTCTGAGTCCAATGCCTGTACACTCAAGATGTGTTTTTGCAGAGCTTGTTTGTGCAGGAGAAACCCGTGTTCCAGATAGTACCTCCTACTTTCAAATGTGTTGCACAATACTGTTGCATCTTCCCGACTGTCAGCGCTGACAGTGAGAGAGCCGTGCTGGCTGAGTGCCAGGTGAGCCTGGAGTCTCTTTCCAAAAGGTGCTAATGGAGCGGCCTGCTAGAGCAGCTGCTGCTCTTTGCTCCAGCGCCCCAATGTTCGGCCTGTGTAGCCACAATTATATGAAAATCACACTACTGCATTTTATTATAGGACATCACACACCGAGTGCAACGACACTGGAAGATGATCAGGCAATCAGCCCGGTTTGACCATTCAACACCATTTCATTTGGGTAAACACCTGATCACTGCCATTCACACAAGAACCAGGTCGGACAATGCTGTTAAGCCAATTAGCATTCAGAGCTGCTAAGAGAAGTGAGGATTGATTGCATGTTTGTGTTGTGTGTGCGTGTCCAGCTTAGAGCGAGAGGGAAACACAGGGATAACAGATTGGGGGATGTGTACTAATTGCACATATGTAATTGGTGTATATGATATATAAGGAAATTCTTTATATTAAAGCTATTTTTCCCATAAAGAGCACATTTATTTAGTGTCTAGTTCACATTTTACAAAATATAAAATCAGATACTTGATGTTTATGAATGATATGCACTTAGGTTAAAAAAAACTAAAACTAATATTTGTATCTGATGTTTACACATTAATTAAGGCCTCAAAAAACCCTGTATAAATCGGGGCTTATATATTAAAGGTCACCTATTATGCAAAATCCACTTGTTCATGTCTCATCAACATGTGTCCCCTCTTCTTCATGTCTCTTCTACATCAACATGTGTCCCCTCTTCTTCATGTCTCTTCTACATCAACATGTGTCCTCTCTTCTTCATGTCTCTTCTACATCAACATGTTGTCCCCCTCTTCTCCATGTCTCTTCTACATCAACATGTGTCCCCTCTTCTCCATGTCTCTTCTACATCAACATGTGTCCCCTCTTCTTCATGTCCTCTTCTACATCAACATGTGTCCTCTCTTCTTCATGTCTCTTCTACATCAACATGTGTCCCCTCTTCTTCATGTCTCTTCTACATCAACACGTGTCCCCTCTTCTTCATGTCTCTTCTACATCAACATGTGTCCCCCTCTTCTCCATGGTCTCTTCTACATCAACATGTGTCCCCTCTTCTTCATGTCTCTTCTACATCAACATGTGTCCCCTCTTCTCCATGTCTCTTCTACATCAACACGTGTCCCCTCTTCTTCATGTCTCTTCTACATCAACATGTGTCCCCTCTTCTCCATGTCTCTTCTACATCAACATGTGTCCCCTCTTCTTCATGTCTCTTCTACATCAACACGTGTCCCCTCTTCTTCATGTCTCTTCTACATCAACATGTGTCCCCTCTTCTCCATGTCTCTTCTACATCAACATGTGTCCCCTCTTCTCCATGTCTCTTCTACATCAACATGTGTCCCCTCTTCTCATGTCTCTTCTACATCAACGTGTGTCCCCTCTTCTTCATGTCTCTCTCTACATCAACGTGTGTCCACTCTTCTTCATGTCTCTTCTACCTCAAACATGTGTCCCCTCTTGTTCATGTCTCTCTTCTACATCAACATGTGTCCCCTCTTCTTCATGTCTCTTCTACCTCAACATGTGTCCCCTCTTCTTCATGTCTCTTCTACATCAAATGTGTCCCTTCTTCTTCATGTCTCTTCTACATCAACATGTGTCCCACTCTTGTTCCATGTCTCTTTCTACATCAAACATGTGTCCCCCTCTTCTTCATGTCTCTTCTACATCAACATGTGTCCCCTCTTCTTCCATGTTCTCTTCTACATCAACATGTGTCCCCTCTGTCTCCATGTCTCTTCTACATCAAACATGTGTCCCCTCTTCTCATGTCTCTTCTACATCCACATGTGTCCCCTCTTGTTCATGTCTCTTCTACATCAACATGTGTCCCCTCTCTCATGTCTCTTCTAACATCAACATGTGTCCCCTCTTCTTCATGTCTCTTCTTACATCAACATGTGTCCCCTCTTCTTCATGTCTCTTCTACATCAACATGTGTCCCCCTCTTCTATGTCTCTTCTACATCAACGTGTGTCCCCTCTTCTTCATGTCTCTTCTACATCAACGTGTGTCCCCTCTTATTCATGTCTCTTCTACATCAACATGTGTCCCCTCTTCTTCATGTCTCTTCTACATCAACATGTGTCCCCTCTTCTTCATGTCTCTTCTACATCAACATGTGTCCCCTCTTCTTCATGTCTCTTCTTCATCAACGTGTGTCCCCTCTTCTTCATGTCTCTTCTACATCAACATGTGTCCCCTCTTCTTCATGTCTCTTCTACATCAACGTGTGTCCCCTCTTCTTCATGTCTCTTCTACATCAACGTGTGTCCCCTCTTCTTCATGTCTCTTCTACATCAACGTGTGTCCCCTCTTCTTCATGTCTCTTCTACATCAACATGTGTCCCCTCTTCTTCATGTCTCTTCTACATCAACATGTGTCCCCTCTTCTTCATGTCTCTTCTACACCAACATGTGTCCCCTCTTCTTCATGTCTCTTCTACACCAACATGTGTCCCTCTTCTTCATGTCTCTTCTACACCAACATGTGTCCACTCTTCTTCATGTCTCTTCTACACCAACATGTGTCCACTCTTCTTCATGTCTCTTCTACACCAACATGTGTCCCCTCTTCTTCATGTCTCTTCTACACCAACATGTGTCCACTCTTCTTCATGTCTCTTCTACATCAACATGTGTCCCCTCTTGTTCATGTCTCTTCTACATCAACATGTGTCCCCTCTTCTTCATGTCTCTTCTACATCAACATGTGTCCCCTCTTCTTCATGTCTCTTCTACATCAACATGTGTCCCTTATTCTTCATGTCTCTTCTACATCAACATGTGTCCCCTCTTGTTCATGTCTCTTCTACATCAACATGTGTCCCCTCTTTCTTCATGTCTCTTCCTACATCAACATGTGTCCCCTCTTCTTCATGTCCTCTTCTACATCAGCATTGTGTCCCCTCTTCCTCACGTCTCTTCTACATCAACATGTGTCCCCTCTTCTTCATGTCTCTTCTACATCAACGTGTGTCCCCTCTTCTTCATGTCTCTTCTACATCAACATGTGTCCCCTCTTCTTCATGTCTCTTCTACATCAACATGTGTCCCCCTCTTCTCCATGTCTCTTCTACATCACCGTGGTGTCCCCTCTTCTTCATGTCTCTTCTACATCAACATGTGTCCCCTCTTCTTCATGTCTCTTCTACATCAACATGTGTCCCCTCTCTTCCATGTCTCTTCTACCTCACCATGTGATTCCCCTCTTCTTCATGTCTCTTCGTACCATCAACAGTGTGTCCCCCTCGTGTCTCCATGTCATTCTCTACATCAACACGGTGTCCCCTCTTCTTCCATGTCTTCTTCTACAGCAACCCCTGTGTCCCCTCTTCTTCATGTTCTCTTTCTACATCAACCGTGTGTCCCCCTCTTCTTCATGTCTCTTCTACATCAACATGTGTCCCCTCTTCTTTCATGTCTCTTCTACATCAACATGTGTCCCCTCTTCTTCATGTCTCTTCTACATCCACCATGTGTCCCCTCTTCTTTCATGTTCTTCTGTCTACATCCCAACATGTGTCCCCTCCTTGCTCATGTCTCTTTCTACATCCAACACGTGTCCACTCACTTCTTCCATGTCTCTTCTTACATCCAACACTGTGCTCCCCTCTTCTGTCATGTCTCTTTCTACATCAACGTGTGGTCCCCTCTTCTTCATGTCTCTTCTACATCCCAACATGTTGTCCCATTTTTTTTCTTCTTCATGTCTCTTCTACACAAACATGTGTCCCCTCTTCTTCATGCTCTCTCTACCACCCAACATGGTTGTGCCCCTCTTCTTCATGTCTCTTCTACACCAACAGTGTCCCCTCTTCTTCCATGTCTCTTCTACATTCAACATGTGTCCACCTCTTCTTCATGTCTCTTCTACATCAACATGTGTCCCCTCCTTCTTCATGTCTCTTCTACACCAACATGTGTCCCCTCTCTTCATGTCTCTTCTACACCAACATGTGTCCCTCTTCTTCATGTCTACTTCTACATCCCACCTGTGGTCCCTCTTCTTAATGTCTCTTCTACATCAACATGTGTCCCCTCTTCTTCATGTCTCTTCTACTATCAACATGTGTCCACCTCTTCTTCATGTCTCTTCTACATCAACATGTGTCCCCTCTTCTTCATGTCTCTTCTACATCAAATGTGTCCCCTCTTCTTCATGTCTCTTCTACATCAGCATGTGTCCCCTCTTCTTCATGTCTCTTCTACATCAACAGTGTCCCCTCTTCTTCATGTCTCTTCTACATCAACGTGTGTCCCCTCTTCTTCATGTCTCTTCTACATCAACGTGTGTCCCTCTTCTTCATGTCTCTTCTACATCAACATGTGTCCCCTCTTCTCATGTCTCTTCTACATCAACGTGTGTCCCCTCTTCTTCATGTCTCTTCTACATCAACATGTGTCCCCTCTTCTCATGTCTCTTCTACGTCAACGTGTGTCCCCTCTTCTTCATGTCTCTTCTACATCAACTGTGTCCCCTCTTCTTCATGTCTCTTCTACATCAACGTGTGTCCCCTCTTCTTCATGTCTCTTCTACATCAACATGTGTCCCCTCTTCTTCATGTCTCTTCTACATCAACATGTGTCCCTCTTCTTCATGTCTCTTCTACATCAACAGTGTCCCCTCTTCTTCATGTCTCTTCTACACCTCAACATGTGTCCCCTCTCTTCATGTCTCTTCTACACCAACATGTGTCCACTCTTCTTCATGTCTCTTCTACACCACATGTGTCCACTCTTCTTCATGTCTCTTCTACACCACATGTTGTCCCCTCTTCTTCATGTCTCTTCTACACCAACATGTGTCCACTCTTCTTCATGTCTCTTTCTACATCAACATGTGTCCCCTCTTGGTCATGTCTCTTCTACATCAACATGTGTCCCCTCTTCTTCATGTCTCTTCTACATCAACAGTGTGTCCCCTCTTCTTCATGTCTCTTCTACATCAACATGTGTCCCTTATTCTTCATGTCTCTTCTACATCAACATGTGTCCCCTCTTGTTCATGTCTCTTCTACATCAACATGTGTCCCCTCTTCTTCATGTCTCTTCTACATCAACATGTGGTCACCTCTTCTTCATGTCGCTCTTCTACATCAGCATGTGTCCCCTCTTCTTCACGTCTCTTCTACATCAACATGTGTCCCCTCTTCTTCATGTCTCTTCTACATCAACGTGTGTCCCCTCTTCTTCATGTCTCTTCTACATCAACATGTGTCCCCTCTTCTTCATGTCTCTTCTACATCAACATGTGTCCCCTCTTCTCCATGTCTCTTCTACATCAACGTGTGTCCCCTCTTCTTCATGTCTCTTCTACATCAACGTGTGTCCCCTCTTCTCCATGTCTCTTCTACATCAACGTGTGTCCCCTCTTCTTCATGTCTCTTCTACATCAACATGTGTCCCCTCTTCTTCATGTCTCTTCTACATCAACAATGTGTCCCCTCTTCTTCATGTCTCTTCTACATCAACAGTGTGTCCCCTCTTCTTCATGTCTCTTCTACATCACCCTGTGTTCCCCTCTTCTTCATGTCTCTTCTACATCAACATGTGTCCCCTCTTGTTCATGTCTCTTCTACATCAACACGTGTCCCCTCTTCTCCATGTCTCTTCTACATCAACACGTGTCCCCTCTTCTTCATGTCTCTTCTACATCAACGTGTGTCCCCTCTTCTTCATGTCTCTTCTACATCAACATGTGTCCCCTCTTCTCATGTCTCTTCTACACCAACATGTGTCCCCTCTTCTTCATGTCTCTTCTACACCAACATGTGTCCCCTCTTCTTCATGTCTCTTCTACACCAACATGTGTCCACTCTTCTTCATGTCTCTTCTACACCAACATGTGTCCCCCCTCTTCTTCATGTCCTCTTCTACATCAACGTGTGTCCCCTCTTCTTCATGTCTCTTCTACACCAACATGTGTCCCCTCTTCTTCATGTCTCTTCTACACCAACATGTGTCCCCTCTTCTTCATGTCTCTTCTACACCAACATGTGTCCCCTCTTCTTCATGTCTCTTCTACACCAACATGTGTCCCCTCTTCTCCATGTCTCTTCTACATCAACATGTGTCCACTCTTCTTCATGTCTCTTCTCCATCAACATGTGTCCCCTCTTCTTCATGTCTCTTCTACACCAACATGTGTCCCCTCTTCTTCATGTCTCTTCTACACCCAACATGTGTCCCCTCTTCTTCATGTCTCTTCTACATCAACATGTGTCCCCCTCTTCTTCATGTCTCTTCTACATCATGCAGTGTCCCCTCTGTGGAAAGAGACTCTGAAAGTTTCAGGAACAAAGATTCTCTCTCTTTTTGTCCTGATCCATTTCTATAAAAACCTGTCTGAAAATGAGCTGATCAGATTTTGGCCACTTTGTGATGTCATAAGGTTTTTTTGGTTTGGTTACCATTAGCCAATCACCATTTATTTTATTATTATGGGATGCTAAAATGTATGATCTGTTTGGTGTTTCGAGGCCAAACACTTCAGAGACATGTTTTGTATATATCTGAGACCTATAATATATTGATGAAAAACAGTATAATAGGGGACCTTTAAGTTAAACATGTGCATATTGCAGTTCTAGTTATTACAGATTCAATAACATGAATCCATTGATGTCACACGTCAAGTAACACCAACATATTTGTCTCAGTCAGTCAGACAGGAGTAATGGTGAAGCCTACCTCATGTGTTTAGGCCACAGATGCCCCACACTGTGTTGATATGTATCTCTAGGGCAGGGAACCTAAAAGTCTGTACATGCCTGCTGCTCTGACTATCCATAAGGTCTATTGGGCACCACACCTTCCTGATAATGGGCCCTTCCTACTCAACAAAACCTGAGAGGGGAAATGGTGCTCCCACTCATTCTGCCGGGCCCCTCGGGGGAGTTTCTATAACTCAGCTTTGCAGTAAGAAAAGGCCCCCCCATGTACCGAGATGTCAGGACCCTCCGATTCTTCCTTGTTTTATAGAAACACTGATATGTCACACAATTTCAAGAAAAACTGGTTAAATAACAGGAGTGTGATTTTTGGTTTGCCTCTAGTGTGTCATCCACATGTTAATGAAATACTTTCTCATTTCAGACACTTCTTTTCACAGTTCAAATTATGACATGTTTTGTAAAAACACAGTAAATACTTAACATTTGGTTAAAATACATTTCGGAAAAGATCTCCCAATGTTTTAGGTTTCCAACATCTCGTTTTTTTCTACAGTAAGTCTGATATATATTTCTTACTTCACCTTTCTGTGACTAAGGATTACACAATGACAGATACAAAGTATATATAGGCTATTTTATAGAAAAGAGCATTGTCAAAATGCAGACTTACTTTTGGAGTTTCTCATATTCTCGCTCGAAGTCTCTTTCAACCTAAAAAAGAAAATATTTCACGTCAAATTCTTAGATTTTTAAATGCTTCCGGGAACTATTACAAGGTATGAGCGTTTATACAGTCTATGGTATGAACACATGATATTTGAATGATGTCTGAAAAACGACATGTCCCAAACACAAATTCAAGAACAAAGTTGTGAAGAAAATTCCTGTTTACATGTTTGCATCATCTTAAGAAGAAAGACGTTTGTATTAATAAGACCGATAACAATAAAAAAACCGACAACTCTGTTGTAATCTGAATTAATGATATTGTTGTTGGAGTCTCAAGGCGTGTGCCACTACTCAACGATGGCTCAATAGTTCACCAATTTACACCAATAGTTCCTGGGACATGCACTTTTTTCGGACTGGGACATTATTTTCTCAGAGAAAAGCTAGTGAACTATAAAGGGTATATGCAGGAATCCTGAAGTCAGATGTAACACCTTTTAAGACCTTTTTTAAGACCTTTTTTAAGACCCTTTCCATACATTTTAAGACCTCATCGCCACTTGGAGTTCTAACCGGTTACATTGGCGACACACTTCACCTCACATTTACTATATACAGTATTGATTGTCCTTCCTCCTTATCTTCCAACCATTTGGACGCAAACTTGCATTTCCCCAAAACGATGTTTAACAACCGGCGTAAACGGAGCTTCGCGCGCTATCAAGCAGTGAGCGTGCGATGTCCTGTTCAGATGACGTCAGATCCAACGGGATGCCATAAATAAACTTCATAGAATCACACTACACACCTACGCAATGATTACACTCAGGCAGACTGTAGAATACAACCTCTTTGGACAATTTATATACTTATTGGAAACAAGCTATAAAATGTAATACCTTGGAAAATGCCGTTTAATACTTTTTAAGACCCCGCGGACACCCTGTATAGGTCTAGCGGGTTCAATGGGTTGAAATGCAAGCAAAAATACTTGAATGCATCACGTTCCCAGGGTCATTAAGGGCTGAGACAGCTAGTCCAACCATGTCCCTAAAACATGTCAGGCAGGTTACATAGGCAGCATCCTGTCTTGTGGTTCTGTGGGCTCCTCCATGTAAACACAGTGGTCAAAACAACGAGGAGGGCAGTTGACACTTTGTCACCAGTGGATCATTTAGCTGGGCTGCCCACTCCCTGGGTTTTGCCTTGGATGGCACAGGAAGCTGGAAACCCAGTCCGGCAGAGACTGCTGGGGCCACATACCCATTACGGTGGAAGTGGTTTTTCCCAAGCAAGGAGATCACCCACTCACTGTCACTTCAAGGTAACCACCTATACTCAGACACCACTATTTGAAGTGTGTCTCTTTCTCTGATTACATTATTTGAGGCCACTATTCATCATAAATATACTGTTTGTGAAGCTTAACAGCTAGCCCTTCACTCAAACGGCCTTCAAGCACATTGTATTGATCAGTTTAGGATTGATGAGTGAATTGAGTCTACATTTATTCCAGCGTGTGACTTACCGTTTTAGAGACAATCTGCTTCTTCGGTTGTCCGATCTTAAAGGGAATCCTGAAACCACACACAAAATGGACAGTTATAAGCAACAGAATGATAGGTGACTAGGAGCTGGTCCAGGTCTAGAGGTGAACAAGTATCTCTTTCAGATTCCTGACACCAACAATCTGAAGTCATTCATTCCTATTTCTCTGGACAGTGTGAGAACTACATGTCATCACTTAGCACATCTGGCCGAAGTGGTTGTCCTCTTTTCTCAGTGTGGCTTCACTGCATGACCCTGGCTTGCAATCGAACACTGATGCTCAAGCTATATTGCATATTAGAAACAATGGTAAGCCTAGACAGCCTAATCACTTTGGACTCAAAAGGGAACAGCCGGGGCGATAACTTGCTTTCAAAAGAAAACTAACAATGCTACAAATCAACATGTTATGGGATTAACTGTAACTGCAAGAGTTGCTCCTGATTCTGAGAATGAAATACAAACTTTTCTTCACTTCTGAAACACAAACACACTGACATCCTAGTTTTGGTAAATGAAAGAAAAACCACGTTCCCTCTTAGTTAAAACACAATCTTTTATCCCCATTTCAAAACCTTGCGGTTGCCTTAATAAGTTGTTGCCGAGCATCAGACTGCCTTTCCAATGTGCCTGGCTCTAGGTTGGCCTTGATGTGGCACTAATAGCCTGAAATCTAAGCTATATGATGGACAGTTGCCGCTGACAGGCTGGGTGAGGCAGCAGCTGCGTCAAAAGAAAGGTGTGTAGACTAATGAGATGGAAAAGAGAGGGTGTGATGTAGGGCCTCGTTGTGCAACCAGGGAATGCTACTCGTGTGCGGGGAAGATCCTTTTGATGACAGCTCAATCACAAAACTCAACATGGTCAAATAACAGCGGATTAGTCTGGTAAGAAAACACAGGTTTCACTCGTGGCACAGGTATGAACCGTTTGTATTGGATTTGCTGTGCTTTAGGTTGTATCAGGAACCAACTGTTCAACGATCTTATCTTAATTGAAGTTTTGAATGAATCCTTAACACATTCGAATCTGTGCAGATTACCGATGCCAGCAAATATTTGGCATCGGTCGAAGTTTCACCCACTGTGTCGTCATTTGGGTTAGCCAACATGGAAAATAACCGCAGAAATGACTCAGTCACAAACATGTTATGTGCCTCACCTTTCTCTGATTACCTGATAGTGTCATATAACGTCACAGTAAGTGCAGCACGTTCGTAAGCACAAAGAATAGTCATTCCTTTTCCAAAATACAACAAAAGCACAATTAACTCAATGTAAACCTAGCCTGGAGATGAATCAGGGCTCTCCCAAGGCTACGATGAATCTTGCTAGATCTGTTTTCACTAGTTCACATCACTGAGACTTGTTGACCACCTACTTTGTGACCGCTGTTCCTCTTCCTAATGCTGCGTTTCTGTGGCAGATAGACCCTCATGATTTGCATTTCCTTTACCTGTGTCAGTGTATATGATGGATCAGTTATTCTGGCAGAAGGTAACACTACACACAGCTACAAAAAAGACTTGTGTATATATATAAATAAATATGTGTTATACTAATTTATATTAATTTCTGTGCATCTCGCTACTGGAACAAACTGCAAAACAAACTGAAGACACTTATTCTCTCAGGGACATTAAAAGTCTCCATGCTACTAATATATGTGATTGTTTTAACGAGTGTGTTTGATTATGCTTTGTGCGATTGAATTGTATTATTATGTATATGTAATTTCTCTAAGTTCAATTTTGTAGAAGAGATTTTGCTCTCAATGAGACTTCCTGAATAAAAACAATAGTAGAGCATGCCCATTTTAAATATAATAACAAGTCTACCTGTCATTTCAGGGAACGAAATATGAAACCTGCCGAAAAGTGTTCACTAAAACACATAATAATAATAATAATAATAATACATTGCATTTCAAAGCGCTTTTTCAGGTGCTCAAAGACGCTTTACAGTGGTGATAAAACATGATAAAATAGAATTTAAAAGTTATTAAAACAAGATAAAATAACATTAAAAGTTATTAAAAACAGCAATACAGCATAATTCACAGATTAAAAGCCAGTCTGAAGAGGTGTGTTTTGGTCAGTGTTTTGAAAGTGGGGGGGTCAGTGCAGTCTCTGATGTGTTGTGGGAGGGAGTTCCAGAGGGTGGGGGCAGCGATGGAGAAGGCTCTATCCCCCCAGGTTCGGAGCTTGGTTTTCTTTGACTACATCAAATGTAGTCAAATATATTGCGGCTTCGTTGATACGGAGAGCACTAGTGGTGCTTTCAATGTGATTTCGCAATTTTGTATTAGTTTGTGTTTTTCTGGTTGGTTCTTTAACATTGCACAACGTTTGGCAACAGCTTGATGTTTGCTCCCATTTGGTGGGTGTGTCGGGGGGGGAGAAAATCATGAAATCCACAGCGGAAAACCCAAGGAAAAGGTTTAGTATAAACATTACAGTGTTCCAAGCATCCATCATAGGCCATGAAATATAGATTTAAATGTTAGCTTCCAATGTTCTCTTTTGCCACGTTCTAGCGGAGTTGACCATGACGGGACTTGGTGTTGTTTGGTGACATTAAGAGAAGACGTTTAAATGTAACTGTATAGGGGTAGATTTTCTAAAGAAAAAACTTTAGAGAGTACTTAATGTTACAGATTTAGAGTATATGCACTCCTACCAAGAGCCAAAGGAAAGTGGTCACTCTCTTCAAACTGCTCATGAGAACTGGCAAACACACAGAGTGAAGTGTGCTTTGGGGAGGGAGAGGGAAAATGTAGCAGGCAACCAGAGGGAGAGAATGAGAGAGAAGGAGGATGGTAGTCACTGTGAGAATCATTTCTAATGTTTTTCACACAGCCATATTTCTGTAGGGGCTGTCGCATTTAGAAACACTGGTGAGTCTGGTCCTGTGAACCCAGAACAAGCATCCGACATGGCAGAGAACCGACCGCAAGACAACTGGTGACAGTGAAAGTATGCGTTTCACTTACTCAAAACAACCAACATGTCTGCAAACTAATATAAGGCTAGTGATGGCCGCCGTGGACAGACTGTCATGCTAAATACCTTGGAAAATCTGATACAAATAATTAAAAAAATAAAATAGAATTAGGACTGCTCAATTAATCGTTTAATCGCGATTACGATTATGGCTTGCAACGATTATGAAAACAACGTAATCGAAATAAAACGATTCTTTTTTTTATTATTACTTTTTTTTTTTTTTGTAATAATAATAAAAAAATTTTTTTTGGTTTTTCAGTCGAGTTATATTTACAGTTCAGAACTTCAGGGTAATCAACTGTTAACAACATACTGTTCACATTGGATGTTTTCAAAGTCAATGAATAATCGCATTTAATAATCGCAATTACAATTATTGACCCAAATAATCGAGATTATGATTTTTGCCATAATCGAGCAGCCCTAAATAGAATACAAATAATGTTATCAAATATAGTGTTTGTACATGGATAAGCACTTCAATCCAAAGATTCACACTATGAGTAAACATTTCCTCACTAAATATGAAAAAACTCGAGCTATAGTTTAAGGGTATGGGAATTTGGAGCACCAGTGAGGTTATTGCTAAAAACAGCCCATTTTCAGTCCAACATGCATTAAAAAGGTGATCTGTTACATACTGTATGCCCTCATCAGCAACATAGTCAACTTGTAATTACAGCTCTATCTGATCTTTGATGTAATCGGCTACACGTCACTAGCACTGTGTTAGCACGTAGGCAAGAACAAAGACACGACAGTCTTCTCTATCCAGGACACATTATGCACCGACTGGAAGAACCAATGGCTTTTCACTAATACTGCAAATGTGTGCGCCATTAGAGGAATAGTGCATCATCAGACCTTGGTTTATTCCACGGAGCACAGAGGGCTAGTTCAAGATGTTGGGAAGTCGAATTGTTCAGATGATGACCCCAAAGTCAAACCTCTAACGTCATAGAGGCAAGTGTGCAGGCCCTACTGGAATGCATCAGTCAGCAGAGCCCATAAAGGACTCTTTTCACTGGTCGAGCACCCCACTCTTGACCTTGTGTTTGGCGGTGCGTGCTGGTAAAAGCTTTGCTTGCCAGCCATTGACTGTCTGACTGAACTGCGTGACGCCATCTTGCTTCCTCGATTACTTTCTTCCCTTAAAGTGACGCTAAGCATGGGTCATTTATTCGAAAGGGAGTTCATGTATATACATCACAGTTGTAACGAAAGAGTTTGTTGTAATACATATTCGTTTCTATGCATTTCCTATCGAACTGCAGTCATGCATTGTGAGAAACAAGCACTGCATCTGTTCAAACATCTTTTGAACTCCTAAAAAAGCAGCACACAAGTGAAGACAGGTATGACACATTTAGACATTTTTGTTAAAAGTGATTCTAGTTATAGCTAAATCCTGAATGACATAATGAAATTCAAAACAGTCAAAAAAAACAAGATGGATTCAACTATTACTATTGTGGGTAGAAAACTTCCTAGAAGTCTTAACTTAACCAGATTCAGAGACAGTTTCATCCCACAGGCAATAAGACTGTTGTAACAACATCCATAACATTCATCTGCTACTTAGTAATTATTTATCTAATATATCATTCCAATAACTTGTATATACTCGTATTGCACTATTCCACTTTTTTTAAAAACTATATTATTATATATAGTATATTTTAATATTGTTTTAATATTGTCTGCTTATCTGTATTATTGTGTTGCATTGTTGGAGAAGCCTGTGACCTAAGATTTTCAACGACATAATTACTCTGTAGCTATGTTAGTTTGACAATAAAGAACCTTGAACATTTTTAAATGTCAGGACAAAATGTAATTCATTTTGTAACTGCAATTTCCCAACGTGTTTAGCCTCAGAACCTAAGCAAGCCGTTGTAACCGTACAAACAGGGCACTGAAAGAAAGTACAACAGACCCATATGTGAAACCTTCAGTAAACCGAGTGATGGACACAGATAGAGATGTCCCGATCCGATCACGTGGGATTTTCTTTTTTATAAAATATTTTTATTATTTTATTTAATGTTACAAAACAAAAATGACCATGTTCACGTCTTAAAGTCATCCTGAGGACTTAGTTTTGGTTTAAAATGACACAACATCATGTATGTGTTGCCTCTTTTGGGCTTGTTTTCATAGACCTGGTTGCTTAAGTCTCTCAAATCTCGCAACAGAGTGGGCGCAGTGTCTAATAGTAGCAGTAAGCTAACGAGAGGCTATGTTCAGCTGGTGACTCGGGACAGAGAAAATGTCAGGAGTTTGGAAGTATTATAAAATTGAAAGAGCGAAGGCAGTGTAACAGCCAGATGCAATGTTTGCAAGAAGGAGGTTCCGCGTGGTGGAAAGAACAGAGCTACGTTCAACACAACCAATCTAATACGCCACCTGCAGGGGTAGACATTAACCCTCCGGGTCGGTGGAATTGTATTATCACTGGCCCCACCATTGTAACCACTGGCCCGGAGCATTCGTCCAAAACAAATCGACTTATAATGAAGAAAATTAACACATTTGTTGCAATAGTAATTCATGCACTAACTACATTACTACAACATTTGAACAATCAGTTCTTCCTCATTTTCCTCAATTGTTCATATTTGGTTTATTAAAGTAATGATATTGTGGTCATTGTTAAAAAATGTCTGCTATTATTATGAGTATTATTATTTGTATAATGCACTTTCTGCCTTTCTGTCATCAGGAGTTAGAAATGTAATGGCTATAGATTAGATTAGATTAGATCCTTCATTAAACTGCTGGGACATTTCCCTATAGCCAATACCTTTATATTTTCTACTCTTCACTTACTTGTCAGCATAGGTCGGCATTGATGTACAGAGCCGACAGAAGACCTTGTTTATATTGGCATCATATTAAGAGGTGCAGCCAGTGACGCGTCCTAAAACCAGGAAGTAAGCTGCTGGTTCCCTCGACAAAAAGCAATGGGATTTCTCCACAGGGTTTTGGAAAATAGCTGGAAATAAGGTCTGTGGAAAACAAACCTGTTTGATAAATGCACGTTTTGTTCAGCCGGATAATCTCCACATGTCTACCCTACTTTTATAATTGTCGAATCATAAATCTAATCGATAGATTCTAAAAGGGTTTTAGGACGCGTCACTGCACCACTAGAAGCCAACTCCATCGATCAAGCTGAAACTTTCTCTCCCTCTTCTTCTCATGCTCCCTGTCACTCTCCTTTAACTCCTCCGGTGACTTTCTTTTATTTGAAGATTGTTTTTTGCCCGGCGCTTGGCCGGTTACCGCTGGTATTAAAAACATTTTGGCGAATGGTTAGGTTTGCTTTTCACCCAACAATGACAACCGACTCACAAAACGCTATGTTGTAGCGTTAATAAATGAAACAATTTAACTAAATTGCTAGTCAAAATACCAATACCACAGGACCATTTTTTATTTTAAAGCAATATTTTTAGTGGCCCGAGCGGGCAAGTGGAAAGTACGTTATGCTGGCCCGGGTGTCTAAATAGTGCTTCCGGGCCAGCGGGCCATTTATAATGTCGAGCCCTGACCTGAGAAACAAACACCAACAACAACACGACGAGTACACAGCGGCCACTCAGGTAACGGCACTGAAACAACCGACACTTTTAAAAAGGAAAGAGAAACTGCCCCAGAACAGTGAAAAGGCCAAAAAAATAACAGCCAAGATAGCTGAATTAATCGCGTTGGATGACCAGCCGTTATCTGTTACCTTTTTTTCTCTTAAGGCCCTGACACACCAAGCAGTCACCAGAGGACTCGCCGACGCCGGCTGTTGCGTCACCGTGTTCTCCTGTGTCTTGGCCATGTGTCGCACGGGAACACACCGCAAAGACTTCAGTGCGTGAGTGGCAATAACTCTCCTTACCAGCAGGCGGCGATAGTGTGTATTCGTCATTCAAAATAGGCAACAACCGGAAGACAGAGAAGAACAGACTGCGTGATATAAACAACAACAAATAGCATGTGCGTTCCCTTTTCCCTCTCGTCCATCTAAAACATGTTTCGTGCGGCGCTGGAGCTATCAGCCATTGCAGTGTTACTTGTGGAAGACATTCTCAAGCAACAGTCTCTCAAGAAGCGGAAGAGCAGGTCTTCGTTTGCGTCATTCCAGATCGCCACGATGAGATGAAAATGAATATCAGTCTGTGTGTGCCTTCTTAAATCGTTTGTTTACTTCCCTCACTTCCGTTTCGCTTCTCATGCACTGATTCGCTAGCTGAACAGCCAATCAGAGTCATTGTTTGGTCCAACTGCCTGACCCCGATTCAACATGTTGGATTGGCCATGCATCGGGTCAGGCAGTCCAAATAAGGCGTGTCACGGCCGCCGGTGCGGGACACACCAAATTGAGTTTGGGCGACAGGACACGCTTCGTCTTCCGACTTACGAAATCGGCCTGGTGTGTCAGGGCCTTTAATGCATCGCATAAAGATCGGATCGGGAAAAATCGGTATCGGCAGATTGTCAAAATCAAATGATCGGAATCGGATCAGGAGCAAAAGAAGGTGATCGGGACATCCCTAGACACAGACTTTACAGCAGACAACACATCTTGCTGAACTCATGGGGAACTGTTCACAGTAACAGAAAACTAAACTTGGCAAGGAAAGTTGTTCAAAATATCAAGACAACACAAATGCCTATGAAAGAAAATATAATATCATATTGTTGATATGTTTACTGAGAACAAAACACAAATAGAGTACATACAACTACATATTTAGACTATAGCTATTATTACAAAGAAATAATTAGAGACTACGTGGAGAAAATGGTAGCCAAATTCTCAGAGTAAACATTTTCACATAAGCAAAAACCTGCTGGAAATAGTGATGATGTAAAGCTAATTATATATCATAGAGATGTTATTTGAATACACATAACATGTCTGAGAAGAGAATCAGAAATGCACAAAGCATGTTCTGTTGTGGACGAATACTTTTGTTCTTGTTGCCATTTGGCTTAAAATCTGATAACAGTCTTGTTTGCCGTTGTTTACTTTCTGAGGGACATCACCAGCTGTATGGAAGAACTCTGATGACAAGATGCAGATTCAGTTAGTATGTGTACAACTCATCCGTTCAGACTACGTCATAAGACCAACTGTTCACAACACCTCTCTTCATTCAGTGAACTCAGCTCCACACTCATCTGGCTCCATAGAAAATGACAAAGCACTACAAGGACTAAAAACGTACAGGTCAGTCACCGTTATTTAATAAGAACGACGTGGTCAACATTTTCATATTCCTTGCATTTGGGTTATTTTCAATAATCTGCCAATTATTCTCTCATTTAAGGAACAATTGGTGTGAATTGTCCATCACAACAAACTGGTTACATAATGACATTGATTATCAAGTCCCTATTCGCAAAGATATATTAATTTCACTCTCATAAAACTACAAAGTAACATATTATCCATCTTGGGAAGCCAGATTCCAAAGTCTGAGCATTTTTATTAGAGACATTACTATAAATGGACAACAAAATATTTGCTAAATGATTGTTTGTGAGCCTAATACAGAATAAAACTGATTGTGTCAGCTACACAAAAGACAAGATCGGCAAACACCTGTGTCGATTTTAAACCTGACATTTAACAGCATACCTATAACTTGCCAGCAGTAGATACTGTATCATCAGACTTGTGAATTGGTAGTCTAAAGTTAAGGTGAATGTTGAAAAGCGTCCCCAAATACTAAGACACAACGTAAACATGTCAACATAGGTGGCCAAGAGCCATGCTTGTAAACATTAAGGGTATCAATACACTGACCTAACGATACCCACCTACCTACTAGGAACAACTCAGCATTAGAGAAGAGTAAAACCAAAGTAAGTTAACACAACATCTCAATGCTACTGAATATACTGCATCCCCAAAGGCTAACGTTAGCTAGCCAGTTGACCAGTAATGTCCAATTCCCTTTAAATGGCTTCAGTGTTGACCCTGTTGACCTAACTCTTTGCTAACTTCACATTGAGTTTCCATGTTATGCTAATTACAAACCTGTTCGTTTTAACTGTCAACAAGCAGCTGTAAAGTCAGAAAGAAGCGTTAATAATGCTGTTTAGGTAACGTTAGGTTAAACTGCTTGCTAACGTTTCAGCAACAAAGTAGCAACGTTACTGTAGCTAACGAAGCTAGTTATACGACTTTATCATAACATACTTCGGTTTAGGTTGACTGTTTACAACAAATACTGCTTTGCTAGCACCTGTTTAACGATAAAGACGCTGCTTTTCCCATTTTAACTGTTTTATTGTCTTTCTAAAAGGATTTATTCATGAGTTTAACAAGCTAAAGCTAACTCCTGCTCTACTGTAACATCAATGTTTGTGTATTGCTACCAGGAAGTAGCCGGAGCCCGGTATACGAGACACTATTAATGTATCCTTTCTAGTTTACACTTTAATTTAATATGCTAAAATAACGATTTAGTCAACATACGTACCAGCTCATTTTGAGTGAACTTTTATTCCAGTTTCATTGGGTGGTTTTAATATCTTCCGAGCTACTCATCCCTTCCTAGCAGTCAACAGTCGAGCTTTAAACAGGAAGTACGGAGCTTAGCCGATTCTGTTTCCTCTCAAGAAGTTTTATGGCAGAAAAATAAATATTAACCATATTAGGTGGAAGAAGTACTCAGATCTTGTACTTGAGTAAACGTAGATATATACCAAAGTGTAGGAATACTATGTTACAAGAAAAAGTCCTGTATTCAAAATGTTAACCAAGTAAAAGTACAAAAGTATTGGCATCTAAATGTAGTTAAAGCAGGCTACTAAAAGTACTATATTATAGGTACTAAAAGTACTTTAAGTACAGAACGGCCTATTTCTGTATAATATCATATGGTTTGATTATAATTATTGATGTATTGATGTGTATATCAAGCTTGTAAAGGTGGGGCTATTTTGTATTATTGTATTTACTGCTGGGCAGCATGTGAATTTAATCCAGGTGTAACTAGTCTTATTTTAGTGTTGATTATATTTTTCTTTATCATTAATACATATCCTCAAAGTCACTAAAGGTACTACATAAATGTAGTTGAGTAAATATACAATATTTACCTCTGAGTTGTAGTTAAGTACAGTACTTGAGTGAATTAATGTACTTAGTTACTTTAAACCACTGAATGTAATAAAGTACACTTACTCAAGTACTGTACTGAAGTACAATTTTGAGGTACTTCACTTGAGTATTTTAACGTTATGCTAATTTATACTTTTACTTTACTACTTTGGAGATACATGCTGCTTCCCTGATGGCTTCCACAGGATTGTAGCTGACATCCTCGTGGATTCAACTTCTTATTACAGACACATGCATTTCCTAACATTCGGTCTATATGCTGTAAAATGTATTATCTCTTCGATTTACACACGGCATCTATTGCACGTCTGTCCGTCCTGGGAGAGGGATCCCTCCTCTGTTGCTCTCCCTGAGGTTTCTCCCATTTTCCCTTTAAACTGTGGGTTTTCTCTGGAAGTTTTTCCTTGTACGATGTGAGGGTCTAAGGACAGAGGGTGTCGTTTTTCTCATACTGATATTCTGAACAATCTGTGCTGTTGTATTTGCTGTAAAGTGTCTCTACTGTAGGCTATTTTTATTATATGTACAGCACTTTGGCTCGACCAAAAATCGTTTATAAATGTGCTATATGAATAAAACTTGATTTGATTTGATTTGATATATTAATAAAACAGAATATAAATCAACTAATACATCATTATGTATTATTATAGAAGCTACCCAGCAGTTAATCAAGTCATTAAAATGTTCTTCTCCTTCACGAAGTGCAACATTGACACTATTGTACAATAACGTTTTATTTTTAAATCTGAAATGGGCCACACTGGATAATTAGTACTTTTACTTTGTGTACCTGTAGTATATTTTGATGCCAATAATGTTGTACTTTTAGTTGAGTACACATTTGAATGTTGGACTTTTGCTCGTAACAGAGTATTTTTACATTGTAGTATTGATACTTTTATCAGATCAGATCTGTTCGGTATGTGCCGTATGTACGTGCACGAAGAGACCCATGAAAACTGAAGGCAAGTGATATTTTTCTTTATTCAAGTACTTACATAGAAATAACAAAACAGTTGCATTACAACAAACTGAAGTGCCAAGTAAACAGGGGAGCACATCTCCCCATCACAAGGATATAGTAAAATTCATTTCAATATTCAGCTCATCATAAAATGACCTTATTATAAGGTAATAAAAACATGAAATAGGCTAAAGACATCAACAACATTTTAAACAAGACCCCTTGTTTTCTTGAGAAAAAAAAGCCAACAGAACAGTTATCCCAGTGTGTGTTTTCAATTGTCCGTCTTGAATTGTTGTTATCCCGTTTCACCAAATGTGAATTATTTTCATGCATAATAAAGAAATGAGCACCACCCACCGCATCGTAGGGCAGCACTTTGGAACATTTCCGTGCACATGCAAACATGAGGATATACTGTAATGAAAAGGAAAACACAACACAACAGAAAACAGTGAGTATCGACTCCATCTGAACACCATAGTGTCACTGTTGAAGACCACAAAATCCCTGAAGCCACCCTGTTGTCCATAAGATGACATGAGTAGCCTATATCTACACACATGATGGAAATCTCTTAAAAAGATGAGTATTTTTTTAAAATCTTGTAATTATTAATTGTCACGAATGAGCCCAAGCCTATTGCCGTGCCCAAGGCCAACTTCACGGAGACTAAATCAAACGGTTAAACACAAACATTAGCACAAGGCTGCCTTCAACTGCAAGCAGACTGAGGTCACATTTATGATTTGTTTCTCCTGTGGAGTTCTCATCTCATATTGTTTTTGATCAGCCAACCCTGCAACCCAGTTTGGCACAAAGATGGCTGCAGATGTTGGCTCAGATCCAACATGGAGCAGAGAACGAGGATGAGGCAAATTCCAATTTCAGAGCGTTTCAGCCGCCCACTTTTGGACAGTAAAACATGAAAAAAGCATAATATAAATTATTCTTAGAGAAGCATTATTAAGAGGGGGTTGTTTCTACAGCATTCACACATTACACAGAGTTATTGTTCAGCAGAACACGGTGCAGTCTGTATTGTTCAACCACCAAGCTATATTCAAGGAGTGGGATGGAGGGGGGATCATATACTTTTTTACAAAACCTTTCTGTCCATTATAAAAGTGTCACCAAACAAAAGTGACAAACACAGTGAGAGGATATGAACGATGAAATATTGAGTTTGCAAAGTGGTAATTACATGGCTTCATTTAGATGTGGAAATGGTTTGGTGTAGTCTCCACCTTACCCTGCATCATTCCTCAACACAAAGCAAAACATAAACACAGTTTTCTCTCAGAGGAGGCCACATCCTATATATTATAGTTAAAAACACCCATTCTCACCAGCAGAGTGTCAAATCAAGAGCACACAAGAGCAACATTTTTGGTCAAATAAATCAAAAAAGATTCAAGGTCTATCATGAACAATGTCTAACATCAAATTATTCCAGATAAACATTTCGTATTTCCTATCAACTCGTGTACGTTCTATATATATATATTTATTTGAGTTAACTCCACGAGGCTGTCTGCTACACGATGTTTATATTAGAGTCTGTTACCCATTGCAAGATTTCGGCAAATCCACAAGTAATGTTTTAATCTTAGTTGTTTTTTAGCGAATTATCTGGAATCAGACATAAGAAATGTTGTGTAATGTGAAAGAAATTATATTTTCAGTTTGGTAGTTTGGGATTTCAGTTGAGTTAAGCTGAGAAAAGTTTGGTTTGCCATCCATGCAAAACAATTAATTTTCATAATACAAAACTATCGATTTACATTTAGATGTTACAGGGTGCATGGTCTTTTAAACTACTTGAAAAAGTGCAAGGAGCTCTGTTCATTTATCCATGTAGATGAGTTGAGGCTCTCTGAGGCCAAATTAATTGGAAAAGAAGTGGAAAGTTGCCAGGAAGCTCAGCAGTGAAACTGGTTGTTACAGGAGGGGGAAACATGGCCTTCTGTGTGCCCTGTGTTCTCTGTGGCATTGCTTTCCTGAACCCTTCCTCTGGCCTTTGCATTTATCAGTCGATATTCTCTTTAAGTCTGATTGCCGTGTCTACTGACTGGTATAATATGTTTTTTTTTTCAAGCTTGGAATAGGGCATACACTTTTTTAGTAGTTAGAGAGCACAACTAATAACCAGAAATATTGTTGGTCCAAGTAGGCTACATCAGAAACTATATTAAAACATGGATAAGCTTATTATAACACCTCACATTTTTAATCCAATGGGCCAAATAGCATTTTTGGACTGCCAAAAAAGCCATATTTTTAAGAGAAAGGGAATATGCTTTTCTAAGCATATAATGTATTCATTGTTGTAAATATCATTATAATAAAAATGTTAAGATCCCATAGAAGCTCACAGAGGAGATAAGCGTACACAACATGTTTCATAGAATGATGGAATAGTTATTATTTCAAATCAGGACAAATGAACAATTAGAGACGGACCAATATTGGCATTGCCCTATAATGGATTTGGTTTTAGAAATAATCTAGTCATTTAGTCTTCTGTCCATCTGAGAGTAACCAGTGTTTGCTAAGAAATTGGGAAGATGTGTTAATTGAACTGATTGCTACTATAATGGAGATAAACAAAATGTAAAAAGTCTTTCTGTTTATTCAGAGAACACATTAGTGCTTCCTTAAACCACTTACAAATGCTATTATTGTTTTTTTTTCTTTCATGGAAGATAATACACCATATTTGGCACTATTGCAGTGCTCTAAAATGTTTTGAAATAACCTATGACAACAAAATATTCCGTATTATAACTACATTACTAAAAGCTTTAAGACACATTCCCACAAGCATTCAGTCAATTGAGAGTTCTTGTTTATGCAGTCATTTGTATTTACATAGTATGCATGAAGGCATGCACATATATGCACAATTTAATACTGAGTTATGGTGCATTTGACATTTGAGTACAAAACTGAAAATTCTACTGTATAGCTACCTGCATACATGTGTGTATACTGTACAAAAACAACAAGTCCCTAAGTCACAACTCAGTCTCTCTGTATTCAAAAGATGTAAACATGGATATGGACATTTTCATTTTCCCTTACCATATGCTGGTCAGATTTAGGTGATTTATACCAAGTAGTCTTTTTTACACCGTGAATCCTTCATTCCTCTTTGCTTTGATATACTGCTGGTTTACAACCCAGTGTTATTTATTTAAATAGTTCAGTCTGTCTAACTGTGCTCTTGGTTCATCTGATTTACGGGTTGTGGCACATGTAATGAATATATTGCATATAATTGCAGAACTCAAGAAAAATGAACAGTATTGGTGAGCTTTTAAAAAAGAAATGATATCTGGTAACGCCACATAAAGCCACCGTATAAAAAAAGGCAACACAAATACACAGTGTCTCTCAGTGACTACAAATAAATAAAGTATTGGCAGAGGCATTGATTGCTGCAGGCATGTTTGTTTTATAAGTACAAGTAACAAGACAAGACATCGGTTTGCTTTGTGTAACCCATTCAGTCATTATGTAGACTTAACCAATTTGTGCAGGTAAATCTATTTGAATCTGATCTTTCCGTTAAATCAACATGTGTGCTAAGCTGATATCACTGTTATGTTTGGCAGATGTCAGGCACAATAATAAAAAAACAAGGTTGGCTCTGTCACCACAATACATTTGGCACATTTTGAGAAAACAACATTCAAATAGAAAATAAAAAAACACGACACCTCAACAAAATACAACAAAAAGACCGTCAAGTGCCACTAATAAGGTATCCATGACAGTACACAAATATAACCAATTGCACTTTTTTAAAACAGCCTAATAAAATAAATGCATACATCCCAGACAACTCACCCTTTAAATAAGCTCCATTTAATTTAGTTTTTTGACCCTTGGCTTCCTTTCAATTTAGAAATTCTCAGTAAAATTGACAAAAGTGTATCCAGCCCACAAACCTATATGAAGTGACCTTGTGGACAGCATGTGCCAAGGGGCCCTTCTTTGTGTTACAGTAGCTGAGAGAGAAGGGTGTAGCAGCCTTTCTCCTTTTTTTCTTAAACTAAAACTCATCCATCTCAAAATAGAAGGAACTATGGAAATAAGAGCGGGGGATGTAAAAGAGTGTAAAAGAGTCACCTATTTATCTCATAGCGGACGTGATCCCGTCTTCCCAAGTCTCTTTATGGGGCATGGTGAGGGTCCAGTCCAAGTGTGTGTAGTGACGGTCATGACGTTCCCCCTGTCGGCCCCCCACAGGAGCTGGGGGGCGAGCTGTGGCTCCCAGCCACCCCACTGCTCTTATCAGCCGGCTTCTTGTCCTTCTGTTTCAGGTGAACCTTTGAGTGTCTCTTTCTCTCGTCACTCCTGGCAAACTTGCGTCCACAGAACTCACAGGAGAAGGGCTTCTCGCCGGTGTGTGTGCGGATGTGTGTGGTCAGGTGGTCGCTCCGGCTGAAGGAGCGCATGCATATTCGGCACTGGAAGGGTTTGTGACCTGTGTGGATGCGAAGGTGACGTGTGAGCTCGTCTGAGCGTGAGAAGCGTCTGTCACAGTTCTCCGCCGGGCAGGCGTGCGGCCGCTCGTGGACAGGGGTCTTGCTGGGACGGTTGGGGTACTTCCGAGGTCGTATGGGTTTGAGGGTGAGAGTCTGTGGGGGTGGGTGGTGCTGAGGAGGGTGCTGTTGCCCCCCGTGGAAACCTGGGTGCATCTGCTGCTTATCTTTGAACGCCCTGATGGTCTCCAGGGGTGTGATGGGAGGAGGGTTGACTCGGATGGGGTCCATGCTCTGGAAGGGCTTGTGCTCCATCACGCCAACATCCCCCTGATGGTGGAAAAGGTTGTAGTCGGGGATCATGGAGAAAAGGCTGCCATCCATGGAGGCTTTAGATGTGGAGTGGTAGTCATTGCCCGGGTAGGCGAGTCCGCTGCTGGTGGCCGGGCTGTGGTGGAAGGAGACCTGGTCCTGGTACAGGTCGCCGCAGGTGGAGTAGGCAGGCAGCGGAGGACCGTACACCTGATCCATGTCTGACGTCTGTCCGCCCATGCTGGCTGCGGAGGACGATGTCTGCGACGTGACCGTGCCGGGTGATGGAGAGACACCCAGGATCCCCGCGCTGACAAGACTGATGATGTTGTTATCAGAGCACCACCCGGAGCCCCCGAGGCCCCCTGACGGAGGAGTGTCAAAGGCAAACTTCCCCAGATAGGTGACAGTCTGCCCGCTGCGGTTGGACTGGAAGCTGGATCCATACTGAATCTCTGCGGATGCTTTCTCGCCTCCCATGCCCAGATCCATGATGTTATCTAGACAAAAGCACAAACACAGACATAATGAATAAATCATCCATATTGTTGCACATACAAGAATTTAAAAAAGCTGAAAAGAAAAGCTTTCAATAGCTGATAATGTGGCAACAGTTGTTAAATAAAGTCTAGAAAATTCACTTTGTGAAGATATGTGATCTTGAAGAATCCGTTTTTCCAAAATTCAGCTTTTTTGCATTTCTCTGTAATAGTGTGCCAACAAATGAAAATAAAAGAAGTCCACTGGAGTTCATAAAGAAATGTGAGCGCTGTCAGACCTGTAAGTTAAGTGAGTGACTGCTGCATGTGAGACAGTGTCTCTCTCTCTCTCAGATCCCACAAGCCCTCATAAATCAAGACCTAAACACCCCCTTTGATCCAGTCATTGTGTCCCTGAGGAGGACAGCCAAACTGAATGGCAAGATCTGATTTCTTTACAGCAGGGAGGATTATAAGGGAGAAGCCACATCTATCACGCTCAAGGATTCAAAACACATTTGCAGCATCTGCACATAACGGGGGTAAAACATTTTAAGTGTTTCCAATCCAATCTCGGCATTAGTGAGCTTAACAACATTTCCCCAAATTTCCCTGATATTTTAATTGTACAGAATCTTACACTTCACACACACACACACACACACACACATTTAACTTATTCCAAAGATGCCATAAAAACCATCACAGATGTGCTTAATGGGGATTCATTTATGTGCTGATCGTGCTCTCAGGGCTTTAATGTGAGACGTTTCAAATGAAATCTTTCTTTCACACAAGTTAAAATCTCTTTTCATTTGCAGAGAATGATACACAGGAGTGTTTAAATATTCACTCCTAGTAATTACCGCCTGCTGGAATTTGGCTAAAGACAGATCATAATTGAGCAAACAAAAGCTAAATTACTTATAGCACAATGGCATTGAGACACATGAGGTGAATATGGACAATGACACTTGTGGCATATTTTTTTAGGGGGGGGGGGGGTTTGGAATTGGAAAGCAAGCCTGAGTTGATATTAAAGCATTACACTCTAAATATTTGGTCTTTAGGAGGTTCTTTGAACTGTGGGATTTATTTTGAGAGAATAAGAGGCATACAATAATTCATCACTATTTCTTATTAGGCGGCATTGAGGAGCAAAGTAAACAGCTGCTTCACTGGAAATATTACACATGGAACTCTAAAAAGAAATTATTGTTATTTGCACAAAAATATTAAATCTGCAAAAAAAATCATATATATTACATTTTGAGTGTATAACGTGAATTTCATCAAGAAGACTCATATTTAACAGAGCAACACACACCTGTACTGAAACATATTTGTTATGTTCAGCTTCATTTGTTTCAATATTTCCTGTCAGAGGTCACTACAATTAAACATAAATAAACATTGTATTGCCTTGTTAATAGAGAAATGTCATATGTTGCAAGTATGTCTCCTGTATTTAATTTACTTATTTTAAAATAAACGAGGTATACTATTTATAAGACCTGGCGCTGGGATAATTAAAAACGCACACTATAAGTAAATAAGGGGGTTCATTACGGGGTAATTTAAAAATAAGGGGTTGTTTTAAATCGTGAAAAAAAACGTGAGAATAAAAATGTTTCATGCAAAGTTCGACAGGGCAAATGTAAATTGCGGTCAGTGCATCACGGTGATCCTTGCCACGCCAGGATACTAAATATGTAGCCTAGTATATTTGGTGCAGCATTGACCCATCACCTCCGAAGGTGAGCCTGTACAATTAGTGATTGATTTAATGCCAACACTGAGCCGAACCTAAAGTCATCTTTGGAGGCGTCTGAATTAATCAGAAATAAACCTTAATCTGGATTTAGCAACAAATAAATCAATAAATTCGGCCTCGCAATTTAGTGACTAAGTGGGTTCAGGGGGCCCTGTGTCTAAACATTTTATATAGGGAAAAGCAGCCACACACGCCTTCTGAAATCCAATCCGTGTCATGTTAATAGAGTTGTGAATGAAAGGCATTCTCCTAAGTAGCTGACCCACCTTTGCGGGTGGATGTTAGATTAATGAATCCGTGGCATTTTGCAGTTTAACCACAGAAATGTATTCACTCCGAGAGTTGAGATTTCAGTTTCAGTCAGGAGTCGATTGCGTTTTGAGTACTTTGCGTATAACAGCCTGTTTTCCACAGCCGTTCATTAGACATTTCCTCAAACACTCCTCAGCTTTGTCAAATTAAAATCACTATACACGTGTAGATCTTTACAAATATAATGTTTTAGCATTAGGTTTTTTTAAAGTTTTGATTTCAGAACCTTTTTTATGTTGCGTGAGAGACATTTCGGCTACGGACAATGATAAACATAAAAGGAAACGTAACAAATATGACATGCCTGGCCAGAGAGTCAGTCACATTAAAGGTATATCTAATTCGTAGAGCCCGGTGTTACACCTGATCCCGAGAAAAAGTATTGAGTACGGGAGTCTGTACGCAACAGCCAGAGCGCAAACAGGTGCTCCGAGACCCAAGACAACTGTTGCCTTACGCATCGCAGTTTGAACCACTTTTATCAAAACACTCATACACGGAAAAGTAAAAAAATCTTACCTGTATTCATCTGTGAATAGTGGTTAATAGATTCCGTACTGGTGAAAATATTCATAGACGTCGGGATGTCCTCTTCTGGGTAGAGACTGTCAGGGATCGTGTTTATTAAACTGCTCATCGTAAGAGGGAGCTTCTCCGCTAGTTTCCCTGTCATAGCAGTTATAGTCAGTCCGACATTTATAAAAAGGACAACTCGCAGGTATCCAAGTAGTTACTCAGAAAAAAACACAGCGGGTGTTCTCAAAAGTGGAAAACACAGGTGTGGATCAGAGAAAAAAGAGGAGAGGAGCAGGGATGGATCCTGTTGCTGTATCCAAGTATCCCGCGGAGGACGAGCAGCGCCGGGTATCTCCTCCTGTGTGATCACAGGCTACTGTTGTTATTAATCTGATCACTGTGGAAGCTGATGGGCTGCTTGTGGGGGAATGTGAAGTCTGTGAATCAATGGAGGAGGTGGTGGTGGTGTTGGTTGCACAAGAGCAGCTCTACTTGCTCTATTGGAGCTGGATAGGGGACTCCAGTCTGCCTGTATTAAATAGGGGGATGGAACATTTGCGTGACGTAGATGACCAAATATGGACAGAGCGCCCAGCACCCATGCTCTCCGCGCGTCAGGCTGTGGAAACTACAGTGGAGGCAAAAGGCTCCGATAGATAGCGAGCCACAGAAGTTTACCAAATCTTCACTGCTGCTCCAGATGCGTCCCTCTCCGGGACGATTCTCCTCTGTTCCTGTCCTTGTGGAAAACATTAGAGGGATTCAACAGCTGTTATCTGTATTATTATCAGGCATTATGATGTCCATTGTGGACTATCACGCACACTGGGAGCTTTTTATGCAGCTGTGTGTGTGCGAGTGAGAGACAGTGTGAGACGGAGAGACAGAGAAAGAGGCTGTTGTCGTAAACAATTAAAATACTTTAAGTCATTAAAGGCCTTATACTGTTTGGTCATACACATATTGAAATATTTCTATGTGTTGGCCTTTCTTTTAAATACGTTTTGCCCAAATAAGACTAAAGAAAAATAATTTGTATAAGCTAATATGCTTTTTTGTTGCTTTTAGTGAATGTTCAAACTGTCCTATCCTACTATCCGTCCTGTATTGCAGAACAACTGTTGGAAACCGTCTTCTTCAAGCAGCAACACTTAACAAAGACAGTAATTGACGGAGTTAATCACTTGTAAATATTGCAAGCAGCGCACTGTAAATCCGAAGGCTTGCTTTGACTTGAAGCCAAAGTGACCGCTTAAGTGGAACTCCAAATAAGGGCAGTGTCCGGCCCCGCCCCTTTCTGTCTGTATTTGGACATGTGAGTTCCGGGTGAAGCACAAGTGGAAAAGTGTTCGGAAGCCACAGAAGAGATGACAGTGGATGGAGCGTCATGGGTCGCGTTTTTACTTATTTGCCAACTTGTGAAAAAGAAACAACATCACACAGTGGTTGACTTTATATCCTTTTGAATAGAGTTATTTTAAAAAGAAAAAGAAAAAAAGAAGACTTAAAATCGTTGGGGTTGCTCACTGCTTTCAACTCACTATCACACTCTGCACTCCTCATTAAAAGTCTAGCAGGGATTAACTAGGTTGGGAGTAGGCTATGCACTTTCTGCTGTAGCTGTACCAACATGAAGCACAGGCCTTTGCAAATCTCACAGAAAATATTGAATGAAATGTCAGTGCCTGAATATTCAGAACTGAGAAATTAATAGTACCTCAATGAACCAGAAGTGTAAACAGAGTGTGTGGGAGAATTAGTCTGAATCATGCTCTGTGTTTAGGGGGCTAACACAAACACAGCAGCCAGTGATCTGGTGTGGCTCATCACCACAGGCAAGTCCTCAGTGTGTGTGTGTGTGTGTGTTTTATCATAGCAGTCATACCAGCGGGCAGATAGAGTAGGTTCCTCTCAGGATGTCTTGTAAACAGTATTGTGCCTTGAATCAACAAAATAGACAACAATGATCCTCACAGACTTAAAAAAAAAAATGTCCGACCAAAGAAAGATTTTCTATGTTGGCTTAATCATCTGCCTTAACTGACTCACTCCTTAAATGTGCATAAATGTGCTAAAAGTAGTTCTCTGAATCACTGTTAGCACATTAATCCAGGTCAGAAGGAACAAGATATGAGTGATTTTTTCTTGAGTTTTAGCTGTTCACGTATTTGGAGCTAAATGTCAATCAACATAGAGTATGTACATCGTTTATCAGGCCATTTTAATCACCAATTTAATGTTTTTATACTTACATTCTGTCAGTTTTTAGCTTGTCAAATGTGAAAGCTGGAATTCAATTTTGCACAGGTTAAGAGGCTGTTATAGTTGTAAGCATTATCTATTAATAATTAAACATTCAAGTGAAAAATACATTCATTAAAGGGGACACAACAGATATTCACCGCATATAAACAGTTTGATATATTTCAACAAACTGCTTTAGAAACAAAGGTCAAAAGGTGAACATCTTTTGAAATATACATTTCAGGAACAATTTCCACAGCTATGGAAAGCATATGTGCTAACATACAGTATGTAAAAGCCTCTATTGTCTATACCACTGCATGACAAACAGGAATGTATGATTGGTTTGGACTAAAAACAGGTAATCCTGACATCATAATGTAATGCAGAACAATAACATGACCTACTGCGTCACACATTACGCATAAGAGGTAGTATATTTATAGCAGTTTATTGCATCATTTGCATCACATTATGTGCTGTTCCTGTTTTTTTTGTCTACCTCATGAAGTTGCAGGGGTTGATCAGTTCAGTGGGAGAGCCGTGGAAAAAGTGTTTATGGGTTTAATCAAATGAGAGAAATCCCTCAGGTCAGCGTGATAAGGACTCACTGTACTGCGGCGCCTCGCCGGAAAGTTGGAACACCTACCTGTTGCAGGTTTATTTCCTCGACTGTGATCTGATCACCTGGGCCTGGCCCTCTGTGTTTGTTGTGGCGTTTAATCTCTTTGACTGCAGCGTCCGGGCCTCTTTTGCATACCGGGATTCCATGGAAGCACAGGCTTGTTTTAAAGTGGAAAACTGCCCAGGCACTGCGGATATATAGTCAAATTAGTTCAGTTTTTCCAGGCTTCATGGGGGAAGACTACAACTGATGTTCCTTGCTGTTAGTTAGATATATGAATAGATAAACATTATTCTAATTATCCCAACAGTAACTGCACATCCATTATTTTACATGATGTTGTAAAGGAAACATCTCTTGATATTATGATCACTGTAATGGTGAGAAGTATTATATACAGTATGTATATGGTTTATCAATCTGCAGGTGTTTTAATCCCAAACAAATCTCCATATTTCCGAACTATGACTTTTCATACTACAGCCTTTTATTTGAAAAGCATCTACATTTTGAATTTGGAGAATCTCTAATATGAATTCAGTTAAAGAAAGATTAACGCATATCCAATGAAAACACATTTGTGTCATCACATCATCCGTAAAAATATGTTGCTTCATTTCTTTTTTAGTCCAGTTTTGCATTAGTTAAAAGTGAGCGTTGTTACCCTACCCATCATTGCTATTTGTCTGGATAATGTTTTTCTTTTCAGTGTTATTATTAGGAAAGGAAAAACATTTTTTTCAGATACAAGCCCGACCGGGTACCTTAATGTTTAAAGGTCAAAAGGCGCATTTTAAAATTCACTGTTTCTCATTTGTGAATGATGTTCTTGGAGACAGACGTTTACTTAAGCCAAAAAAACAAGTGTATTAAATAAGTATATTCATTCAGAGGCATGATTCAAACCTCCAGGTGGACTACAGAGCTCTGAATGAGTCTGTTGGGGTCAGACAAACAGAGAATACACGTGCAAAGTGGTCAGCAGAGCATGCTTTGGATGTCACACCCAAATCCATTTGGCCTCTGCTCACAACAAGTGATGAACTCCAGGAAGTCCCCCGTGAAATAAATCTTCCGCACTTCTCCAGCAGCAGCAGCGAGAAAAGAAGAATAGAGACTCGAGTCAGAATGCATATTAGATCACTAAGCGCCGGTTAGGCAATTTAATTGATTATACAAATTCCTTTTAATTAATGTAAGTTTGAATACATTAAGGAAATATTAAATGCATTTGCCTTATCATCAGGGGATGTGAGAAGTTATTTATTTTTTCCAGAGATGCAATATACTGTGCCTCGTTGAACTACAGCTGTCAGTTTTTCTTAATCACAATATTTCAACTCTCCTGACATTTGGAGTAAAAATAAACACATTCAAGGAAGCTGAGAGGCAAAAACCCAGATGTTTTGGCAGAATATCTCCGAAATATAAAGGAGGTGAAAAAAATGCACAGTGTATTTGGAAGTACACATCTTGGCATTTCAATGGTGTACTGATGGATTCAAGTAGGTGGTTTTTGGAAGAATGTTCTCCCAGTTGGCATGCCTCACAATGAGTGTAGAATTATAATACCCTTGCCAATTGTTAAAAATGTGATTTCATAAGTCAAATAAGATCAAGGTCAAGAAGCGATATTCACACTGAAGGATACTTAACATTTGTTGAAAAGCAACGGACCGCCGGACTAACTGTGTGCATTGTTTTGGTTGTTTTGTTTGTGGACGCGGCTGCTTTGACTGTTAAGTCGGGGAAGCAAACAAAGCAGATGCAGGACAATTTGATCAATGATCTCCCAGAGTTCATCGGGAGGGCACATAGGGGTTTACCAAGGCTGGCTTAACCACCAAAGGAACAAAAAACCTCCATTACCTACTCCTGCCTAGCCCACTGATGAGACACCAAATCAGGGTCAATGCAAACCACCAACTAAAGATTGATCATCAGAACATCAAAGTCTCTCATGTAAATCCAGCCTTTTCCAGACATCTGGGGTATTGATACAAAC
Source organism: Gymnodraco acuticeps (assembly GCF_902827175.1). Taxonomy (NCBI): domain Eukaryota; kingdom Metazoa; phylum Chordata; class Actinopteri; order Perciformes; family Bathydraconidae; genus Gymnodraco; species Gymnodraco acuticeps. The sequence continues at coordinate 2,162,261 of NW_022991187.1, forward strand.
CCCTCCCAGAGGAGAGTTGCTGGTTAGAAACCAATATTCCTCATGGGGGGTACTCTGACCCACCCTCTACAAAGACCCGTGCAAGTCTGAAAAGTATCTCCTCGTCAAAAGGGTTGAAAAGTTTATCTGTACCATCCTCTGCAGACCTACCAGGTAGGCCTGTTATGCAACCGTCCAAAGTTCAAAACGGGTTCATCCTCCCAAAGTTACACTCAAGGACACTTCAACATGTGTTAGAGCTGCTTTTACTTAAAAAATAATCAATCAAGGAAGTGAAAGCACATCGATGTTTCCAATTGAGGTGAGAGTGGTCAATGGAAATATGATAAACAATTACACAGACAGCAAGTTCCCTTTACCCACACTGCATGCCCCTCCCCCTGTCCTGTCACTATGTCGAGTATTTTGGTTCAAGTTCCACTGCGGCATCCGGCAGTGTTGCGGTCTCGGTTTCACCTCCCACTTCCTTTTTTTGGCCCTGACGTGTTTCCGCGCCTGAATTAGAATAAACTCTTTCCACAAGAGTTGTGATATCAGGTCCGTCTTCCTTTTCTGGTTTACGATGTTTGGAAACTAATAAGAAATCCCCAGTGAGGTCAGAACTATCTCCCAAATCCTTTGCCCCGCACCACGCGACAGAAGATACGGGGCGACATCAAAACATAGCAGCTGCTGTAACACAAAGAGGAAATCTCTCTCTATCTCAGTGATAAGATAACAGGCAAAGAGGGCTGACCTGTTGCAAGCTTTGAAGAACGTACTGTATGCTTATATTCAGAGAAAGTGGGGAAACATCTTATTGTATATCATTGTACTGACAGGTTCTTCATTTAGTTATCCGAGAATCAGTCTTTGTAGTTTTGGGTGAGCAACTGCAGAGTGGCCACAGGCTCTCCCTTGTGATGAAGGCCTGAAGATCCCATTTACCTGTTGATACATGAACACAGAAATGTATAAGTATTTACAGATATTCAGAGGGGAAATGGACTTAAAACGTGTGTATTTTCAGTCTGATTGAACAGTGGATCAAAAAACCTAAGCACTCAAATCTCACAAGTTTATTTGACAACATGTTTTTATCCTACACACATTCAGCGCAGTCTGAGTGAAATCTCTGGTGCATTGCTAGAGTGTTTCTCGTGACCGCTCGGCCCGTGTTTAAGGGATCTGAGGCCTAACTGAGCAGCACATGGCTCTGGGATGTGAGTCACTGAGAACAGCACTGCTGAAAATAAAACATGTTGCTGTAATGATGGAGGTGGGAACGCAAGGACGTATTGGCAAGAAGATATGATTCAATCGCCTGGACTGTTTTTTTTCCTCCCTCCCCTTTTAAACAAACACCAGACGGCCATCCGGCTGGTATGACAATATCACTTCTTAGATTTTGACAACCGCTGATTCCCTGCAGCTTCCCCTCCTTTTACCAAGAAAAAAAAAGACAAATTCACAATTATCTTTCCAAGGCAAAAAAAACTCCCTGTGTGCTTAAAACTTGCAAACTTCAACATATTCTAGAGAGTGTCTGCGTGCGTCTTCACATGTTGGAGTGTACATACGACAACGCCGCGCTCAGCAATCCAGGGAATGGCTGACATTCTGGTATTTCCGTATGTGGAGTAATTACATTAACAGCTGTTCAAGAATAGCGTAGGCAAGTTAATCTTTTGAAAAGAAAGACAACTATTGAAACCGTCCAAACCTGTAGAGAGAATGGTCTCACAGTCAGGGGTTGAGTCTGACTCTGTAGAAGCGTTGGCACTTCTCACCTCTCGCTGCAGCTGCTTCACAGGCCTTCTCTGTGGCTGTTTTCGCCATCAGGGAGACACATTTCGTATCCCGCGGCACCTCGGAGGAGGAGATATGGGAGAAGAAATATACTTTGCCACCGCTGACTTCAAGTGCACTCACCTCACATCAGAAACAAATCATACAGATTCATTTACATTTCAGACTAACTGTATTTTTCAAGGTTGTCTTGTTCAGGGTATTTTCAGAAAATATGATTTTATTTATCTCCTTTCAAATCTTAAAGTGGTTCAAGTGTTACAGCCAGTATTTTGTTTTTGTAAAAAAGGCCAAATATTAACCTCATTATAAAATATACTATCAGCCTCTTAAGAGACACAGAGATGGGCAACCTGTGTGAAAGACGCCATCGAGACACAGTTTTTAACCATTAAGTTAAATGATCCTGCACAACGTCAAGAAAGAAAGACGATTTAAGTAGTTTTTTTTGTTATATTTGAGTTTTGCCTTGTTTGACTATTAAAGTAAAGGCCTAACACATCATCTGAAGCCAAACAACTTTGAGGTAAACAAATGAATGTGTTAAAACGGTCCCTTTAAGGCGTCTAAGTGGCTTGATGGAAACAAAGAAAGGAAGCCGCGACAATTTAGTTACGCAAGGTTTAAACTTAAAATGACAGCATTATCAAATCATTACTCAACTGTTTTTCGTGCATGCTTCCTGATCCTCACCACATGTTTAGCTTATGAGCCTGACACCAAACCTTGGTGTGTCCAGGTTTGCCATGAGGTCAGGTCAGGGTCTGAGCTCAGCTGGGGGAGATAATGAATAATAACTGGGAGATGAGCAGATGAGTACCTGAATCTCTCCAGGTCCCCTCTGTGAAAGAGGATTGCCTGCAGGAAGGGCTCACATAATCAAGTGAGGGCAATGGAGTCAAGTGACCTGCCTGTATGATAGGGCATGGCCCCAGTGGCCCCTCTAGCCTGTGCTTCAGGGGGAGATAATATGCCGCCTCTGCAGGACCCCAAACTCCCCTGCATGTCCAGATCAAGGTCCTGGACATCACCCCTCAGCTTACCTTAAAGGTGCTCCCTCTGAGGGGTGAGGTAACAAACCGAATATAGGGATATAGACCATCAGTCATGTCAGGATTTAATAATAAAACAATTTTTTTCCCAGGGAGAACAGGCTTTGAAGTACTTTTAGGCAACATTTCCCCTAACAGAGAACGTCAAACTGAAGATCATTTTATTATAACGATCAGACGGAGAGTCAAAACCAGGCGCTGCTTGTAAGGCTTTGCACACATAATCCTGTCTAAAGCTGTGCAATCATTGGGCGCAATCCAAAGTGAGGAAAATTCAAAATATCTGGTGCTATCACGCTGGGTGCTACCCTGCGAATGCCTCGACTTACAAGTGACCTTAAAATAGGCTGGTGTGTGTTTGTGGCGCGGAGACGTGTTCCTGCCTCTCCCATCTGCCGGCTCATGGAAAGGACAGATAGTGCGGGACCTGAGGGCGATGTTAAAGTCTTCCTGCCTCTCCTTTTTGTTTCCACCTTGCTGCTCCGTCTGTAGTATGGCAGGAAGATCAGGACTGCTGTGAGGTGACACAGAGCCGCTACATTTAGTGGTGTGGGCGGTGTCCCTGTTAAACCTCTTAGAGTGTCTCGAAAATACTCGAAACCAAGTGATCCTGTTCATCGCAGCAGCAGAGCCATATCAGTCGAAGAGATGAACTCAGCTTCATCACGTAACATTCATAGTTGTAATAGTGTTATACTAATACAGTGTGGGGGTTATAAGGATGTCAGAGAGGTTAGGGGTCGGCCTCCGGAGCAGAGACGTGTTGCTCGGAGATGCTTTAGCGAGACAGATGCCTGCTGTGCAGAGACCTGTCTCCAGAAACACTGTTTGGCTGCAGTCTCAGCTCACAGCCTGCTGTCAATATAGCAGCCTACATTGTTAGCAACTGCTGTCACCCAATGTGGACTGCATATTCAATCTGATTGCACGTTTCTTTTTCAAAAGCACTGCATGGACTGGAAACAGGATACATCCCTGAGCTGCTCATCAACTATTCAACCCCCAATCCTTAAGATCTGGTGACCAATCGCTGCCTTCTGTTACCTCACCCAATTAAAAACTAAAGGTAATCTTAATTAGTTGGCCTTTGCCATTAGGAGTTGGCTCTTCCTCCTCAATTTATATCTTTATAATCCGCCTAAAGACCCATGTCTTCTCGTTAGTGTCTTAACTCATAGCATGATGTCTTGCATAGCCACAGTATTTTTATTTAATTGTATTAGTTTGTGTTTTATTCTCTTTGTGTGTGCAATTCAGTTTTTTGTTTGTGTTTATATCTCAAAATAAGCAATCTTTCATTAATTGACCTATGTTCTCTGACTTCTGCCTCCTTTTTTAAAATTATTATTGTGTTTTCATTTGATCTCGTTGTAAAATACTTTGTTTATTGTTGTATAATTAAACCAGGTTTAAGTAAAGGGATATGTTGCATTGTATTTGTTGAATTGTAACATTACAGATAAAAGGTGTGGAAAAGGTTAAATGTATGTTGGACACGAGCCCATATGTAGGTGCTGTCTTCCTTGATCTCAGGAAGTTTCTCTTTTGAAGCCAGGAACAGGCTCTGTGACCTTTTTACCTGTGCTGGACTATGGTGATTTGATCTATATGAATGCACCTGCCCATTGCCTGGAAAAGTTAGATGCCGCCTATCACAGTGCCCTGAGATTTGTTACTAACTGTAAAGCACTTACTCATCACTGTACCCTGTATGCCAAGGCAGGTCTGCCATCACTAACTGTACGGAGGCTCAGTCATTGGTACATGTTCATTTACAAAGCCATGTTGGGTAAACTACCTTTTTATATCTGCTCTCTGATCTCTCGACTAATTGAAAGTACATATTGCCTGAGATCTCATGATGTTGTTTTAGTAAATGTGCCAAGTGCTAGGACTGTCTTAGGGAAGAAAGCTTTTAGTTGTGCAGCTCCACTAAATTGGAACAGTCTGCAAACATGTTTAAAACTGAGCACTTTGGTTCCTCTGCATCATTTTAAAACTCAGCTGGCTGACATGCTGTTTGACACTCATGGTACCTGTCTCTGTAAATACAGTTTGTAAACTGTACCCTGTACATTATGTTGTATGTCATCCTTATTGTTGTTCTGTTGTTTTTATGTTACATGTGTAACTAATGTGCTGCAGGTCACCCTTGAAAAAGAGATCTTTTGATCTCAAGGGGCTTCACCTGGTTAAATAAAGGCTACAAACAAACAAGGCTTTTGATACTGTTGACCACCAAGTGCTCCTTACAAAGCTGACGTATTTCAACTTTTCGGCAGATTCAATACAGTGGGTTAAGTCTTACTTATCGAACAGAAAACAGTGTGTTTTGGTCAACGGTGCCAAATCCCCCTACCTTGTCAACCCTGTTGGGGTTCCACGAGGGTCCATTCTTGGACCGTTACTTTTTTCACCGTACATTAATGACTTGCCTAATGTATGTCCTGAGTTGAATGTGCAAATGTATGGCGATGATGCGGTCATCTATTTACACGGGAAAAACACTGAAATGATCTCATCCTGTCTCTCAAATGCTTTGGACAAGGTTCAACACTGGCTGAACAACATTTGCTTACAGTTAAACGTAAAAAAAAGTAAACGACCAGTCAAAATCGAAGGATCCAACGTGTTTTTAAACGGAGCAGAATTAGAACTAGTCCCCCACTTCAAGTATCTTGGAGTCATATTGGACTCGAACTTGACTTTTAAGACAAATATTAAGAAAGAAAGTATCCAATACTATTAAATTCAACTTGCAACATTTTAAACAACTTCGACCCTTCTTAACTGTCAATGCTGCAAAGTCATACCTCCACTGTATGATTCTATCCCACATTGAATACTGTTTGACAAACTGGTCGTTTGCTTGTGCCACAAACCTGAAACCCATAGAACAAGAGAGCTATCAAGGTGTTTGACAGAAAGCCATATTCATACCACCACTGTACCATCCTTGAAACAACACAATTTCTCGAGTTTTGACAATTTTAAGTCTTTTAAAAGTATGTGCTTTATTTATAAATGTTTACATTACATTACATGTCACTTGTTAGACGCTTTTATCCAAAGCGACTTACATACATTCAGTACTGTGGGCAATCCCCACAGGAGCGTGGGGTGAAGTGTATTGCCCAGGGACACAACGACATGCTGACTGTAGTGGGACTCGAACTTGCTATCCCCCTGATTCAAAGGTCAGCGCACTAACTTCAGCACACTTATCCACTGAGCCACAGACTCCCATACATGGACTGCCCCCCCCCCCCCCCCTTAGGGGAATTCATCCACAAAAAAAACACTGGACGCTGCACTAGGTCAGAAACCAGAGGAGACTGAAGTCCACCATAGACGGACCACTTTTGGACAAACGGTTCTTTCCATAAAAGGCAGCTCATTGTGGAATAGCCTCCCAACTAAGACACGGGATTGTCCCACTCAACAGTTTTAAAGGTCAACTCAAAGAAGGGTTGAGAAACACACAGACGTGCAATCACCGCTAAATGCACTTTAACACAGGGGTAACTCATCTTGCTCTTGTATCTTCTCTTGCACTTTATATGTCGTTGCTGCTATATTGTACTGCCATGTGGTAAATACTTGTGTGTGCTGCTCTTGCTCTTTTGCATATCATGTATTTGTTTTTGCTATGTTTGTAAAATGTAATTTTCTTAAATGTTTTATGTGAGCGACTGCGGATGGAAATGAGCTCAAAGCTAAATCTGGCATATTTACGCTTGACACATTTGATCCTTTTAAGTGTTCATTTATGTGCATTGTCCCTGCTAAACAAACGATAAAAAAGTGACTTTCATTACAGATGAATTTTTCCAACAGTCCAAGGTTACGTCATTGATTTCCATATTTTATCTATCTGACATTTCAAAACTGAAAGTTGTGTTACCCTTCACGTATGTCAAGAAAAGCAACAAATGGAAGATAAACAAAAAAATTAAATATAATGTAAAGATGTAGTCGGTTATCCTCTTGCCGAGTGATTGACTGATTGTCTCGGCTCTACTTTGAGTTTTCATTTCAGCAGTAATTACCAATACTTTGAATATGGATGAGTTTAGTTAGAGGGAAACATCGAAAAACTTTTACCTCAAACCTGACAAGCATCTGTTAAAAAAAACGAATAAATAACCTAAAAGCAGCCAAAATTCAAAACGTCAAAGTGTTCCTTTAAGGCAGCCGACTCCTGGCTGAAACTCAGGCCTGCTGTAGCAACCAAATCCTGGCTCTCTTGACTCCACGCAGCTCTGATTAATGGTAGAGGCTGTGGGTGGGTGGTAGACATGGATCTGCCCATTACCACACTGCAACATTGCAAATGGCTTCAATTACTGTGGAGTGTGCTGAGCTGGCAGTAGGGGCTCTAGGAGGCAAGATGAGCAACGTGCAGCATCCAGCAGCTAACCCCACTGTGATCCATTCATTCACACAGCATCATCATCACCGCGGACATCCTCTGTAATTCACTTCAGCACAATAAAAGGTAGAAAAAGACAATAACTGCTCCCTTTTTTGTATTTTTAGCCGATAATTCTGATGCTGTTCTTCTTTTGTTTCTAATCAATCCACAATAGAGGAGACATGTCATGAGAGAGGGGGCTGGATGTGTGAATGTAGGCTGAAACAACACTACATGGCCTCTCCCAAGGCCTCAGTTTCCCTACCAGGGAAAACGCTAACACTGTTTCCCTTGACAAACTGACTCGGCAGCACTTAACAGTAGCAGGACAAACTGAGGGGCTTGCCAAGTGGCTGACAAGTATCACAAGGGCCTGTGTGCCCACGCCTGCCCCCCACCCTGGCACCGGGGCAGCAGCGAGTCAGGGACAGCCTTCCTGAGCCAGAGCGAAGGGGATTCCCTACGATCACGCCCCTGTGTCCGGTGCCAAGAGAGCAGCCCCCCTGTAGCTCCTCTTGTAACGAACCAGCTGTCTCCATCAGTTCACTGACCCACATTCATAACCTTATCACAGGAGGCAACACCAGACTCCCACAACAGCCCTGCTCCACCTCTCATTGTTCACCTCCTTTACAACTTAAGTGATGGGCAGAGATGAAAGCAAAAAACGACGACGAATTTGCGATCAAATTGAGTCAATGACTGCACTACTGGAAGTGGAAACTGATCATTAGGAGTCTCCCACCCACGACTAAATGCTCTCCCTTCGCAAATCACATCAATTAATGTCATGGGCTATGAAAAATGCTCTCTGTGTCATACCACATGGAGGGAGGACAGACGCTAATAAGTGAACATACTTAACGGAGGAGGTGGGGAGACATGGGATTCCCTCCGTTCCTCTTGTCAGTACGGGAATATCGCGCTCATGATCAAGTGAAGGCCATAAATAATACAGCAGGTACATTGGATTCAACCAAACCAATAATAACTGTAAAATGTATTATTTTACCATCTATAAACCCTTACTACATGGAGGTTTTCATTCTTAATATGTCACAAGGAGTCTATTACGCTCTTCACAAGGGCTGTTATCCTCTTCACAATTGACCCATCAATCGAGACATTTGATTATCCAAGAGTGCATTTCTTAATTTCATTTCCCGTTGAATAGAACAACAGTGTGCAGGAGAGAGGAAGTGAAACAGCGGGAGTTAAACTCATGCAGTGAATTAAGGATGGGTGGATCCACTCAGTTCAATCACTTCATAATGTGGGGGCAATGTGTATTGGAGCCGGTAGCTGAAAATGCTCCGGTTTGTTTTGTTCAAAAAATATATTCAAATATTCTAAATAGCTGACTATTATTCATGCCTCAGCTTAACTAGTTCTGACACTGTGTATACCCTGACAATACCTTCCCAAATGTGAGTTCTGATACCCAAAGAAATACTCCGAAATACATCTATTCTTTTTCCAGAGATTTCAACATCAAACAGACATCAGCCTAATATGCCCCGATTGTTTGCTGACATAGCTGTCAAAACTTCAAACGGCGGAGACTGGCAACATCGCTCATTCACGGACGTGGCGCTTGAAGTCTCACACCGCCCTGATCTCCCCTCAAATCACCGGCTGTGACCCGGAGTACAACAGACAGACGGGCACGCCTCCTGTGAGGTAACGTACTGTACATCCAAGAGCGGTCGCCCACGTCCCACCAGGGGAGGAAAAGTCAGAAAAACCCTGAAGTATAAACAAAACAAAAACTCTGCTTTCTGCAAGACAAACAATGCTGTCTTTTGAGAGACAAACTTAGAGAATTATCTGGTGAAAACTATCAACAGTAATGAAAGTTTATTTAGACTGCTTCTGGTTGATAAGGATTTCAGGCGAACTAGACGAAGGTCAGGCAGACTCGTGCAGGTGTGCGTGGGAGCCAGCCAACAACACTCGCCTTGACCCCGCAGGCATTGAAACTGCAGCAGACTTACGCGCTAACCTCATTAACATATCCCTTGTTAAGTTGAAGCACAAATTATCTTTCTAAGGCAACTCTGAATGCTTCGATTAAATGCTCGTAATTGTTTGTGAATTATGCTTAATGACGTGTCCTGAGAAAACACAAGTCCGCAGACCAAAAGCTTAAAGGTGATTAGATGGTGGAGCATCTTGGGACATTATATAATAAATCAAATCACTAATAATAGAAGCTTCCGTCTAGGACACATTTGTTGATGCCTTACATGGAAACATTTCAACCTAAAGGATGGGTTTAGCCCACTCAAACAAATGAGGCAATACCAATTAAATATTGTAAAATGACACAACTTCCTCCTCAGGAAAAAGAATAATCTACTTGCTCGTGATAACAAATATATGTGCAGTAGCCGATATAGGGTCCTGAAACAGAAAACCCAAAACAACAAAAACTTGTAAAGTGGTTAATTAGAGCTTAAATGTTTTGAGTTTGAATGCCTTGGTGTAATCTTTCTATTGCTGATTCAACAACTACAGTAAATGTGGCAGTTGTGTTGATCAGTGTTGGTATATGATAGATGATACTGCAGTGCTGTGAAGATGCTGAGGAGCGGGGTCGTTACCGCGGGACGACTTCTCCCCCTCACTGAGAGACACCGGTGCGTCTGGAAGCTGCTCAAACAACAGGAACTGGTAGCGGTGATAGCCAGATTTCTGAGGCGGGGTCGGAGGATGATAGTCTGCGTGGAAAAATAAAGACTTAAAATCAGGAGAGCTGAGATTAGAAAACAATATGCTGTATGCATGTGATTATCCCAATGATGCAACTCAAATCTATCAGTGGGATAACCAAGTGATGAAATCCCAATTATTTACATTCATTCATCCTCTTAGTGCATTTGGCTTATTTTCTACATACAAATAAAACAATGGTAGCTGTGGTTCTGTCAAACTGTAACCATTAATTCCTCGTGTTCTTCAGTCACTGTGGCTTGTGGGTATTAAGTGGGCTTCAGTTTTTCATTTGGATCAAATAAACACCAACGCTTGAATACAGTAACAACAGCAAACTTCACGTGTTTTAGGGTTCAGGTCTGACTCTCTAATCTACTGTTCTTAATCCCTTTTCACTCACTCGTAAATGTTTGCAGAGTGGTAGAATTATACATTGGGTCATTAAGGGGTGAATAAAGGTAACTTAAACAGGATAACAAATACATGGAATTGAAGTTAAATAGCTGAAAAAGGCAATGAAATGGAAACAAATGACACCAAATTTAAATTGACTTACCAAGCCAAACTAAAAAACAGCTTACACAACATCAATGCGTCACTTCATTCAAATACAATCAATCATGAGATAGTGAAGGGTCGAAATCTAAACGTATACTTACCAGTCAGGGTCGCCCCCTGTGTCTGTCCTTCCCTGAGTGCACTGCCCTGTAAATCAGACAGTTTGTCAGTCAAGGTATTTTTAAGAAATGTATGAAGGATAGGTAATTTCACCAACATTTGAAATACTAATACAGTGGGTCGTTACATTGCTTTCTACAGCACAATAAAATGCCCCTTTTTAGTTTTGTGCTACCACAGACAAATATTGTGCACCCCAACTAGAGAACGTGTAGTTTTGTTAGAGTCTAACCAGCTGAGATTTGGCAAATTAGACATATATTGTGATGAGCGATTTTTTGCAAGCACATATCCAAAAAACAGAGACTTTGGTGATGATTCGAAAAAGACAATCATGTCTCGCTAGTAATCTAAAAATATAAAAAGACAGTTCCCATGCAAATTAAACAACCGAGTGGATTTCCAAGTAGCAATTTCCCATATTATTAATTGTATATTAGCTTCCTGTTGCCTAGAAACAGCCACATGTCACTCGATGTGAAGCGCAGATATTTTCACAAGGATTTTCTTCTGTATATTTGTCAGGTTAAACTCCCTCATCTCCAGAAACAGCACACAGTCAGGCACCTCACGCTGCAAATTGCTCACAGGGATGTTTGTTTAATAGACTGCGAACCGGCTGCATCCTTGAGTAGGAGGAAAGGGACTAAATATGTTGTCTGTGAAACGGCCCAAAACCCACTTGAGGTAAGCGTGGAAGTCCCCATCACAGGCATCAAATAACTGCTCTCAGCACCTATTTCTGTTCTCCTTTCTGCACACACAGGCTCCCCCCACAGGGGGACAGAGGTACTGCGTTGCTAGACAGCATGCAGGGACAAAAGACATGCAGGACAATATTAAGTTGTATTTCTTTTTAGAGATGTAGACCTGAACAACTAAAAACACACAATGGTATTTTGTAGAGTTGAGCTTTTATCACTGGGACCAGCTGAAACATATTTTGCATTAAAAAATGTTTTTTTAAAGGGAATGACATTTTGTATTTGTTAGAGAAAAAATGTGATCTAAATTTCAATAATACTCTGCGTTTAGTTTTATTGACAGTAAGATGTACAGCTTGTTTGCTTCCTAGTAATATGAGGAGCACAAGGAGTCCAGCAAATGCAGTTTGGAGTCGGTACAAAGTGCCAATTAAAATGTTTCAACCCAATTTCCAAAAGTACAGTGTGTCTGTGAATCTGCACCAGAATGAGTGAGATGCACTTTGTAATGCATTATAATTTTAGCATTTATATTTGACTGTTTTATAAAAAAAAGTAGCTGCAGCAAAGCATGTGTCTTCTGTTGTGCATCATCTCATCTGTAATCCTGCTGTTTAGGAGGTGAAGCATCGAGTCTTAGAGAGCAGAGCACCAGCGTTTACACAGACTGGTAACATTCAGAAGATTAGCTTCGACTGTGAGCATCTTCATCCACTGATCAGTGAGAAAAAAAGCTTTATTTAGAAATAGCGAGAGTCCTGCAGCCTGCAGGATCCAAACCCATTGCCATAGCAACAGGTAGTCAACATTTGAGCGTGCAACATTTTCCTACATCTTAACGCTCGGCTCTCGCTCGCTCTGCACGGCACCCTCTGCCCTTTTTATTTCATTATGATACATAGAATAAAAACAACAGAAAATTAATGCAGAATTGAAATTCAGCCAAACAATAAAAGACAAGTCAATCATGTGCAGAGCTCGCGGAGAATCACGTCTTTGAGAAATAATAATCAGTTCGATGGTGATGGGGGTTTTATCTGTGCTCTGTCACAAGAGGTGGGAAGTAGTGGATTACAAATACTTCGTTACAGTACTTAAGTACATTTTTCTGGTATCAGTACTTTACTCCACTACTTATTTTTCTGACAACTTTTTACTTTTACTTCTTACATGTTGAACACAAACACCTGTACTTTCTACTTCTCACATGTTGAACACTAATACCTGTACTTTCTACTTCTTACATGTTGAACACTAATACCTGTACTTTCTACTTCTTACATGTTGAACACAAATACCTGTACTTTCTACTTCTTACATGTTGAACACTAATACCTGTACTTTCTACTTCTTACATGTTGAACTCAAATACCTGTACTTTCTACTTCTTACATGTTGAACACAAATACCTGTACTTTCTACTTCTTACATGTTGAACACAAATACCTGTACTTTCTACTTCTTACATGTTGAACACACATACCTGTACTTTCTACTTCTTACATGTTGAACACTAATACCTGTACTTTCTACTTCTTACATGTTGAACACTAATACCTGTACTTTCTACTTCTTACATGTTGAACACTAATACCTGTACTTTCTACTTCTTACATGTTGAACACAAATACCTGTACTTTCTACTTCTTACATGTTGAACTCAAATACCTGTACTTTCTACTTCTTACATGTTGAACACAAATACCTGTACTTTCTACTTCTTACATGTTGAACACAAATACCTGTACTTTCTACTTCTTACATGTTGAACTCAAATACCTGTACTTTCTACTTCTTACATGTTGAACACTAATACCTGTACTTTCTACTTCTTACATGTTGAACACAAATACCTGTACTTTCTACTTCTTACATGTTGAACACAAATACCTGTACTTTCTACTTCTTACATGTTGAACACAAATACCTGTACTTTCTACTTCTTACATGTTGAACACAAATACCTGTACTTTCTACTTCTTACATGTTGAACACAAATACCTGTACTTTCTACTTCTTACATGTTGAACTCAAATACCTGTACTTTCTACTTCTTACATGTTGAACACTAATACCTGTACTTTCTACTTCTTACATGTTGAACACAAATACCTGTACTTTCTACTTCTTACATGTTGAACTCAAATACCTGTACTTTCTACTTCTTACATGTTGAACACAAATACCTGTACTTTCTACTTCTTACATGTTGAACTCAAATACCTGTACTTTCTACTTCTTACATGTTGAACACTAATACCTGTACTTTCTACTTCTTACATGTTGAACACTAATACCTGTACTTTCTACTTCTTACATGTTGAACACAAATACCTGTACTTTCTACTTCTTACATGTTGAACACTAATACCTGTACTTTCTACTTCTTACATGTTGAACTCAAATACCTGTACTTTCTACTTCTTACATGTTGAACCCAAATACCTGTACTTTCTACTTCTTACATGTTGAACACAAATACCTGTACTTTCTACTTCTTACATGTTGAACACAAATACCTGTACTTTCTACTTCTTACATGTTGAACACACATACCTGTACTTTCTACTTCTTACATGTTGAACACTAATACCTGTACTTTCTACTTCTTACATGTTGAACACTAATACCTGTACTTTCTACTTCTTACATGTTGAACACTAATACCTGTACTTTCTACTTCTTACATGTTGAACACAAATACCTGTACTTTCTACTTCTTACATGTTGAACACAAATACCTGTACTTTCTACTTCTTACATGTTGAACACAAATACCTGTACTTTCTACTTCTTACATGTTGAACACAAATACCTGTACTTTCTACTTCTTACATGTTGAACTCAAATACCTGTACTTTCTACTTCTTACATGTTGAACTAAAATACCTGTACTTTCTACTTCTTACATGTTGAACACAAATACCTGTACTTTCTACTTCTTACATGTTGAACACAAATACCTGTACTTTCTACTTCTTACATGTTGAACACAAATACCTGTACTTTCTACTTCTTACATGTTGAACACAAATACCTGTACTTTCTACTTCTTACATGTTGAACACTAATACCTGTACTTTCTACTTCTCACATGTTGAACACAAATACCTGTACTTTCTACTTCTTACATGTTGAACACAAATACCTGTACTTTCTACTTCTTACATGTTGAACACAAATACCTGTACTTTCTACTTCTTACATGTTGAACACTAATACCTGTACTTTCTACTTCTTACATGTTGAACACAAATACCTGTACTTTCTACTTCTTACATGTTGAACACAAATACCTGTACTTTCTACTTCTTACATGTTGAACACTAATACCTGTACTTTCTACTTCTTACATGTTGAACACTAATACCTGTACTTTCTACTTCTTACATGTTGAACACAAATACCTGTACTTTCTACTTCTTACATGTTGAACACTAATACCTGTACTTTCTACTTCTTACATGTTGAACTCAAATACCTGTACTTTCTACTTCTTACATGTTGAACCCAAATACCTGTACTTTCTACTTCTTACATGTTGAACACAAATACCTGTACTTTCTACTTCTTACATGTTGAACACAAATACCTGTACTTTCTACTTCTTACATGTTGAACACACATACCTGTACTTTCTACTTCTTACATGTTGAACACTAATACCTGTACTTTCTACTTCTTACATGTTGAACACTAATACCTGTACTTTCTACTTCTTACATGTTGAACACTAATACCTGTACTTTCTACTTCTTACATGTTGAACACAAATACCTGTACTTTCTACTTCTTACATGTTGAACACAAATACCTGTACTTTCTACTTCTTACATGTTGAACACAAATACCTGTACTTTCTACTTCTTACATGTTGAACTCAAATACCTGTACTTTCTACTTCTTACATGTTGAACACTAATACCTGTACTTTCTACTTCTTACATGTTGAACACAAATACCTGTACTTTCTACTTCTTACATGTTGAACTCAAATACCTGTACTTTCTACTTCTTACATGTTGAACACAAATACCTGTACTTTCTACTTCTTACATGTTGAACTCAAATACCTGTACTTTCTACTTCTTACATTTCCCAAACAGCTGGTTCCTTTAGTTTGAATGTGTGTTTGGTGGCGTGATCATTATTCTTTAGAGTCATTGCGTGCCTATTGATTTGAACACGATCCGTGTATCCATCATTTCCTGGTCTTCTCTAAAGAAGAGGGACCAATGGAAACGTTGTCATGTTGCCGTTGTTCAGCATGGAAACATTCATTAGCTAACAATGACATTATTGTTCTATTAATATAAAGGGAGGTCAGGTCCTCTTTAAAACAGCTGCTAGTTATGGGTACTTTTTACTGAAGTACATTTCAAAGCTCATACTTCTTTACTTTTACTTGAATAAAGAAGTTTAGTCCGTACTTCTACTACTTAAACACGATCTGTACTTCTACTTGAGTAAAGGATGTGTGTACCTCTGCCATTTCTGCCCGTCACAGGAGCTGACGGGGCGTGTCGAGGTCGCTGACTCCTGATGTTCACCGGGGACTCACACTAATCTACAGGACATTTTCACATGGTGGGCGGCCCCCCCCTCAGGGACCCTGCTGTGGGGGCGGGACACAAGTTCTGACCACTAAGTGATTGACAGCCGCTTGCTGTGTTAATTGTGTTTTGTGGATTAGGAACGGTTCAGCTAAAAGCATGGTCTTGAATACATACAAAAAACTGCATCTCTATAAAAAGAAATATAATTGCAAAGTTGAAATATTCAGTTGCATGGATACATTTGTTGACAAAAACAAACAGCTTATATAATAAATGAGATTTGAGATGACTGCAATGGTGCATTATTTGAACAGTTGGATTTATCATAGTTTGATCTATTGCATCTTGACCCTGTTGAATGGTTTTCTTGGTAACCCCACCCTTGCAAAATGTGGAAATGATGATGAAATAGATTAGGGATATAATACAATTACAAGGATCACACAATGTACCCGCTAAGGAGCTGCCTAACAAGCACTCACACGGGTTTCTCCTCTAAAATACATTTCTCTCTGCATGGATGGTAGATGTCATGTCATGGCTGCTTGCATCCCTGAAAGTTGTTTATGTAGTGAATCTATCACAGCTTTGTTAGTGGGAATCACAAGCCACAAAGCGTATTGATGAAGGTAATCTAAGATCAATGATATCCTCAGATAGGTAGATACTCTGAGCTCAGGGTTAGAAAAGTCAAAAGCGCTGAGACTCCACACCCCGGACAGCAAAGCTCCCCAGTAAAAACAGCACTAATTCACCTTTAGCAGAGATAACTATCTTAACAATGGGTACATGATGTATGTAATGAAACAAAGTATGTGCTATACTTTGTTTCATTACTGTTTCATTTCATTTGTTTTCATTAATGTATACATATATAGTTAAATGACTACATGACCATACCATCACTGTTTATATTCTTGTTTTGTATTCTATTTATGAATTTGTGTTTGTATGAATTTGTGTATGTACATATGTATATATATATATATATATAAATATATATATATATATATAAATATATAGAGACCATTCTCCTAACTTACCTGTATATATTATATGAATGATTATATAAATTATTCAAGGTTAAAGTATACATTGATATTGTATGTTAACATATATTAAGAAAAAGGGAGAAGGGGTCGGATTAAATCAGTGTAAACTTCTTCCGACCCCTTTTCGGACGTGTAATTAGCTAAAGCTTTGTCGTTTATTGATATCAGACAATGATACTACAGATTATTCAATTATTAATTAAATATTTCGTTTTGTTATTGCATTCATTTGTATAGTACTGTATCATGTCTGTATCATCTTTTGTTTCATTTGTATTTTCTTTGGTTTTACAAGCTCGAAAAAATAAATAAATAAATAAACTAAACATGTATTAAAGGGTTTGGTGAAAATGTGATGCAAGGCAAGTAAGATGATTACACGTTAGTTCTTATTAAGTGTATTCTGAAGTATATAATGGGATATATATGGGAGGCGTGTGGCGCAATGGACTGCGTTGGTGTGCAGGTTCAAACCCCACTGCAGTCAGCATGTCGTTGTGTCCCTGAGACACTTCACCCCAAGTTGCTCCCGTGGGGATTGTCCACAGTATTGAGTATGTAAGTCGCTTTGGATAAAAGCGTCTAACAAGTACCATGTAATGTAATGTAATATAATACCAGTGTCCAAACAATAAGGATCAATATTATACAATTCCACAACAAATTGTGTAACTCTCTTGCAGTACAATACATACTGACCAACTGCGAACGGTTTTATTTTTGGATTATCTGTGCTGGCCTCAAGCTGAGGATCAAACTTACATTACATAAGGCAGATGGTAGAGGGAAAAGTAGCTTAGAATAAATGTTACAGTATTGTTTCCTTATAATACAATTGCAAAGCATAGCATATAGACACTAAGTCTAAATCCACTATTCTCTGTAAACAATGTGTTTCATCTGAAGCACTCAAATGAAAAGCAGTAAATATAAAAATATGTATATTTACCACGGCTGCTCTATAGCGTACTCCCGGCTGCTGTCTTAGTGTTTCATCTGTTGGAAAATGTGCACATTGTCATTTCAACAGATGAAAGTTGTAAACTAAGAGCCGCTTCATCATCTATGTCCTGGATGGATATCGTCGTGGATTCATCTTCCTATTATACACACATGCATTTCCAAACATTTGGACTACCTATGTTGCAAATGTATTATCTATTCAATTTACACACGGCATCTATTGCACGTCTGTCCGTCCTGGGAGAGGGATCCCTCCTCTGTTGCTCTCCCTGAGGTTTCTCCCATTTTTCCCTTTAAACTGTGGGTTTTCTCCGGAAGTGTTTCCTTGTACGATGTGAGGGTCTAAGGACAGAGGGTGTCGTATTGTCATACTGATATTCTGTACACACTGTGAAGACCACTGAGACAAATGTAACATTTGTGATATTGGGCTATATAAATAAACATTGATTGATTGATTGATTGATTGACTATGCAGTTACCAAGGAGCCCACTATCAGTGTTTCTAAATATCTCTATAATCGCTAGATTTTTAATTAATATGTTCATCAGTATGAAATTCAACATGTTGTCTAGTTTCAATCATTAACAGAGATTCATCTATACAATACTGCCTCATTTTATGGTCAGATTGTATATTTTGGAAAGTTCTGCAGTCATTTTTATTATTTATGATAATTTATTTGTATTGATTTAGGTTTTTTACCAAGAGAGTTTTCTTTCAATTCTGTTTTATTTAACTGTGAATTAAGCAAAAGGAGAATAACACAAATGACCTTCATGGAGTTCATGTGAGAGTTATTCAGTCAAACAAAATGTGACAATGTTTTGCATCCTTGTACGAGGGGAATACCCATTCTCGTGGCTGTGGTAGTGAATCATGCTCCGAGCAGTGTGGGAGAGGCAGAAACTGACGGAGATAGAAACACTGAGGGCATCAAAATGGCTGTGTATTATTTTACATTCTTAACAGGAAAGAACAACGTAGTCGGAAGGATTGAGTTGTGTCATTTGTATGAACAATGAACTCGACTGGGAGACATATTATGGCACTTGAATAGGAGGAAGGTTGAACTCTATATAAGTCCTTGTTTCAGCTGTTAATTCACACACAAATATCTGATAAAAGACACAATCCAGACCGAACTATTGGCTTCGTATTGGTTGTACTGTGTTGACACTGCTGGAAACTTTCCAAACCTCTTTGTGGCAGCAGAGGGTGCAGAGAGTAGGGACGCCACCTTTCAAATAGAGGGTCTGAGTTCAAGACTCTGCAACAGGAAGCTTGTGGTCTGGGAATGAATCAATGAATGGTCCACGAAAAGACAAAGTCTCCACAAGCTGCTGACCGTGATCTCTGATCTGTCTGAGGAGGGCAATCATGGCGAACCACAGTGTGCCTCTGAAATCTAAAAATAAGCGTACCATGAATCGGTTACATTTATCACCCATTGCTAAATGGTACATTTATTCATTTTTCTCTGTTCTGTTCAAAAGTAGAAGCAATCTACCTCTTTAGACATCAGATGTAACTAATGTGAGTTCAGCTGCGAACACATTATCCTCCCTGTTGTTAATCGTGGCCCAGCTTGCCTTCATGTTTTACTGACTTTGTTTCACACTGTGACTCAGACAAAAGCAGAAAGGACCCTGCACAACCTACACGTTAAGAGTGATATATAATTCGAAAAAAATCTGTAAAAAGCAATGCAGCAGAGCTTTTTTCTGTGGGTCACGTAAAAGCCTGACACTCCAACCACTGATATTCAGCCCAAACAACTCGTGCTCTCTGTGCCAAGTGAAGCACAACCAAGGATGATCCGAAACTACTAATGTATCAGCATCGACTTTACATCAGAGTTATCATGAGATTCTTGGAAATGATTATTGACGAGACATTAACCTCCCTCGGGTCTTAAAAGCAGTGGTGGATGAAGTACTCAGATTTCTTACTTAAGTAAAGGTAGCAATACTAAATTGTTAAAGTACTCAGTTACAAGTAAAAGTCCTGCATTCAAAATCTTACTTAAGTTTAAGTACAAAAGTATCAACATCAAGTTACTATTTTATCCGTTTTATTTGTTCTACGTCCTATACAGTATATATATATATTCACGTTGCACTGTTGGAGGAGCCTGTGACCTACGTTTTTCATTGCCATATCTACACTGTAGCTAATAGACAATAAAGCCCTGAATCTTGAATCTTATACTTAAAGTACCAAAAGTAAAAGTACTTGTCATGCGGCCCCTTTCAGAATCATATATATTAATTAACTGGATTATAATCAGTGGTGAAAGAAGTACTCGGATTAATAATATTGTTACATCAATTAGCATTTTACTGTTGCAGACAAACAAACGTTTGATGTTAAGAACTTTTTGTATGATCTTGTATAATTTTACTTTTTTGTACCTTAAATGGTTAGTCCACTAATTTACTCTGAGATGCATTATGATATACATTAAGTTTATCACATGTTCTTTAATGCAAAATATTCATCTGAAAAGTCACTAAAGCTTGATAAATAATACATTAATGAAAAAATGTAGTGGAGTAAATTACCTACATTTCCTTTAAAAGTAGTGGAGTCAAAGTACAATTAGCATTACATTGAAATACTTGAGTACTGTGTTACTTTCCACCACTGCTTAAAAGTGGCAATGTATCAGGGTGAACTGGCCCAATTGAGCTCAATACTGTACACACACTGTTAACTTCTCCAGGCTTTGAAGATGAGCTGTGAGTTTGTATAATGCGTCAACATAACTTCCGCTGGGAATCCTCTGACAGGAGGTAGGAGTCCACGAGGAGGTGGTGAGTAGGTACCGGGGTGCGGTTTCACCAGGAATACCCGCTCGCCCAACAACCCTTCTCCTTCTCTGTGTGGGTGAGTGCTTCCCTTTGTCAGTTACTCATGCACCTCCTTGTATATACACACCACTTCCCTCCTCCTCCTCTTCTTGCACACCCTGTAAACCCACACCTACGACGATCCGCAGCCCACGTCCTTCTAATGCAGTTCTGAGAGCATCATTCTCCCTTTTACTTGCAGTCAGGCTAACAGACGGGGAGAGAGAGCATGACAGATGGTGTTCACAGCTCTATTTCTGAGGCTGGACTTGTACCGCCACAGCCACCCCTCCCCTCCCCCCTCGTCTATTCCACTCAAGCCAAGTGCTTATGACTGCCTCCTCATCTTCGCCTCGGTAATCAGCCCATTCATTTGCAGGGTTATTGTGAATTAAAAGTCTGTGTCTCACAAGGAACATCGCCGTTTACAGGTTAAACAGTTTCTTTTTTATACCACAGAGAATCACATCACGGCTCAACTAGCAGACTTGGTTATTTTGAGGAAGAGAAAGACAATGAATTCATGTTTTTAAAAATGTCATTTCTTCTAGGATTGCAGTGTATTCTGCCACTTGTGAATTTAAAATCACTATATTGTCTTATTAGTGAAAAGAGACCTGTATGATGACCTGCGTTTACATTTTATCACACAGTATGCAAGATGTTCCTGTGAAAAGAGTTAGTTACTCATATAACACATGAGAGTAATTAGATACTCATGATTTCATTGTTTTGTCCTCTCATATCAATAACTGCCACCCACTGTCTTACCAGGATATCCTGTTCCTGTTCATATCCAGGCTTTTCCCAGTGTAGAGAAGTTAAACTTGTATGCCGTCACAGGTGTACAATTTCAACCGGTGCCCACATTTTGAGGTTCATCTTAAGTGCACATCCAAAAGTTATTCCTTTAAATGCATTGATGTTGTACAGTACACTTTCCCTTGGTGTTGCCTATGTGTGCAAGAAGCAACTGGTGCAGTGTTAACTGATGTTAAATGCAGTTTTGTTACAAGTGGAGTTGTTCTCTAGTGCCAGAAACTCACTGCCTACACTATAGAGTGGTGCAGTGATGGCATATTCTAGCAGGCCGACCATGAAGTAAGAAACGCAAGGGGGTAGCAATGGGATTTTCTATTGGATTTTGTAACATTGCAGAAAATAAGGTCTCTTCAAGATCAATATGTGATACTCGTTCAACATGATAATCTCTGCATTTTAACACATCTTTAATGATTGAGAGTGTAAAAGCAATCGTGGCTTCAGTTCACCAGCGCTAAGCTAAAGGCGGCTAATGTTCGCTTTAGTAATCGCTTTCTTATGACACAGAAACTTCGAACATTCACCAGCGGGGTAGTTACCACTAGTGCTGGGGGGAAACGATTATTTTGAAAACGATTAATCGGGCGATTATTTGATCGATTAGTCGACTAATCTAACGATTATTTTTCTGTTGTTCAATTCATAAAAAACGTAATGTAAAAAAAACGTAATGTAAAAAAAAATGTTTTCACGATACTGTGTCTTAATATTAAGAACCTATTAATGTGTTATACCAGATTAACGGAAATAATCTCAGCTAACTGACGATACAAACCATGTTTACCAAAACAAAACACAAGTCTCATAAGAAGCATCTAAATGACCCCTGAGCGAAAAATGCTAACGGACATTGGCACAGAACTCAAGATAAAAGTACCCTTATTACTTATCGTAGCTGCACATACAATATATCCGATTAAAGCTGAGACTCCACAGATTATGTAGGTATATAGTATTATCACTGAGTGATCCGGACTTGCGACAGGGGAAGCAAATACAGTCATCACAACACGTACCTTTACAGAGCTTCTAGGGAGATCGTCTCACCACCGTAGCTGTCAATCTGATCAAAAGACGTGTTCAATGCTATGGTTCAATGGCATTAAAATGAGAAAAAACGCGGCTGAATCGGTTAATCCATAGGTTTTTAACGTCTATGTATAAAAAAATGATTGAATTTATAATCCATAATTCCATTTTTATGTAAAAATCGGAGAGCAAATGCTAGCTGCTAATGGTAGCCACCACAGCTAGCTGCTGCTTCCGGCCTAGGCTATGCAGCAGTCTCAGTGAGATATAAATATATAAATATCTTTGCGTTTTGGACTAACTTTAAAATATTCCCATGCTTTTGAAGACCTAGGGCGATATGTTTTCGTTTGGGGGCTTCGTGCGCAATCCTGTGAGGAGGAGGTGGTAGCCGTTTCAGTCTCCATTGTGTTTGAAGTGCGATTGCGAACTGCTTGTTGCTTTGGGTGACCCACGTGTGTGTAGTGATGCGTCGACGCGGAAATATGTCGTTGACGATATTTTGAAGTCGACGCGTCGACGGTCGCTACAGCACTAGTTACCACTATTTTGTTTTAACCACAGATGTTATTTTAGGCATCTTTCCAAAAACACATTCAGAAAACCATTCAAGGCCATGGAACTTGAAGTAATATAAATGCTAACCCATTTACTGGTTTTAAGACTCATTCCTGCACCACTATATAGTCCTAAAAGACGACAGGAACTCTAATCTGGTGTAGTTGGTACTGTGAGCTTTGCATTGCATGAGCTATGTCTTCATCGTAGCAGAGCCATGCTGTACAATAGAGTGGAAATGCCCCATTTTATCTCTTCTTCTCCTACACTTCCAACTGACCTTCAACCAGCTCCTTGCTATGTGGTCTTCAAAGATCTCAAAACATCTAGTCAGGTTCTCCATGAACTTCTGAACCGAAGTAAAATCTGTATGGCCTTAGAGCAGGGGTCTCCAACCTTTCTTCATCTGAGAGCTACTTTGAAAAAATGAAAGTGGCCAAGAGCTACTCATCAGTTGAATACTTTTGTACACGTGTGAAATTGCAATACCTAAAGCTTATCAACAATCTTAACTTCACATCAAGGTCCAAGAAAACAACACTTTCTCACATATCATTATGGCCCACATAGTAAGTACATCACTGAGAATTCACATAAATGTCCTTAATCACCACCTTACAAGCATCTTATGGCACATGTGTAAAATAAGTGCATTCACTATTTTTCAGTTAGTGAGATGAATGGCACTGCATGAGTCCACCATAGAGGTGTATGCTGGAGTGCACTCACTTAGGTTCACTCTAATGGAGTCATTTAAATGGTCATCAGTCAGCCTTGTTCTGTATTTAGATGTCATTCATGTCAGAAAAAGCCAAATAAAGCAGACATGTTCAGTGCTGCTTGGTGAATGTTCTTAGAGTTTTCTGGAGGCTCCAGAAATGTTGTGAGTTTTGCTGAGACTTAAGCTAAACATGATTTTGGAGATTTATAACCTCCATCTCCATCTCCACAGGATTGACACTGAACAGTTCAGCCATCTTTTTCTTCTTCTTCTTCGTCTTGACATTAAATTATAAACCATAATTAATCAATTGTATAGGTCTAGCCTCCCTATATCTGTGTGTGAAATTGTTCCATCCTCAACAACTAAAAACGAATACTTCTGTAGTCTAGCTGCAGCTTCTAGCTACGGTCTTCTGTTAAAAAAAGGACACTGAAGGTCCTCCTGAATGTGGCATCACTAACATGACTTAAGTCTGAACACAGTAGACAACAGGAGTACAACAGCATTATAAAAACAAAAATAGTGCATGTGGGTGCACACTTACATTATCTGTTTTACTGTTACATAAATCCCATGAATGTATGACATTAAGAGCTTCATCATATCTCAATCAGTGATTTAGTGATCAGGTTACTATCAGCCTGTCACTCGTAATTTTCAGGAGGGGGGGGCGGGGTTTGGAGGAACAGTGGACTGAAATATCAAGAGGACATTCATACTCTGCAAACCAAGACTTGATTAAATCTACCAAAAACCTGACATGACAATAGTGTTTTTCAAAAAACACAAATCTCTGCTGTGTGTCTCTGAGCCGCAGCGACGCGGACTGATTCAGAGTGGGTCATTCTGCTGTTGGTTCTAGACTGGTGTTGCTGGTGTTAGTGGATAAAGCAGATTGCCCCGTGTGTGGTGTCGCTGTCACGTCTGTTCCTTGATTTCTGCGTCACCGACCAATTTGATATTCGTGTGACAAAAACATTCTAAAATAAAAAAACGTTATTGTCCGGCCGCGGCCGAAAAATCATGAAGCAACGTTACTACACTATAATCGATAATCGAGCGGCGAGCTACTGAAAAGCTGCCCGCGAGCTACCGGTAGCTCGCGATCGACGTGTTGGAGACCCCTGTAGCAGAGTAATGCCGTACGATGCAGTGGAAATACCCCATTTTATCTTTTCTTCTCCTACACTTCCTACTGGCCTTCAACTAGCTAATCTTGCTATGTGGTCTTCAAAGATCTCAAAACAGCTAGTCAGGTTCTCCATGAACTTCTGAACCAAAGTAAAATCTGCATGGCCTTAGAGAGTGTGCATCAGCTGCAAAAATACATGCATCTCCAGGCTGATGGAGGTCAGCAAGGCATTATAAAGTTGAACAGTGATGGTATGGTGTTCTCATGCCATTATGGGGAGCCACCTTCCTACCAGGACCTGGGAGAGCATGAGACCACTTTCACAGGGAGCTCGATGGTGTAAAATACCACCAGCTTTTCTGTGTGACTTTCACACTTAGAAGGCTATAGGGGGTCTCTGTGAACTCTGCATAGTCACAGATACTTTTTCTTGCTGATTTCTATTACCATAGATAGACAATGGCCCACAGTTCATCCCTGAAATGCACTGAGTAAAGGGGAATCAAACCCATATGGCTCTGTAACTGAGGCAAAATAAGTGTGAAGAGGTTGAACCAGGTGCTGAAGAATGACAGCGAACATATGGCTCAACCTTTTGAACTGCAATGCAAACCCAAGCTATCATCTCTGCAGAAGATGATTTGTGGCCTTTGCAGGTCACACAGAACTTGGCAAAGACAAGTGCTGCATGCACTGGGAGAAACAACAGCCTTTATTTTTATAACGGGCAACCTTTACTGCGCCATTGAGCAGCTGGTAGATGTGTATGGCATTATAGCATGCACGTACAAGGTATGTTTTATTCATGTTTTCAAGTTGTGATGTCAACAAACATAGGGACATTTAAAAATACCAATGAATCAAACTTCAATTATTACATAAGTTAACATGTAAAGTAAATAATATTTTATTGGTTGATTCCAAATTTCACACACATTTGCTAGTCATTTTAAATCACCAAAATAATCAGTTAAATGTCTTATTTTGGCCCGTGCATAATTTGTAGTCTGTTTTGTAGTGCGGCAGACCACAGTTCAAATCTCTTTAATGAAGGCTAAACTTGCCAAACAAAAATCTGTAAAACTGATTACATTGAACCCTATTAGATTCAACATAACCCCTAACAATCCTTTCTCTCTCTCGATACGGTACATGAGCCCGTGTTATGAAAAAGCCTAATGGGCTCGAGTCCGAGTTGATTGGTTGGTGGAGCGACCTAATGGTGATCAGCTGAGCGGGTGGATTGGCCTCTGCAGGACAGGGTGAAAGCCAGTGGGGGAGTCACCAGGATCTGCTTCAGTGCCTCAACAAATTAACCCACTTAACAATGGCCATGCTGGACTAATGGCTTTAGTAAAGAAGCTCATTTGGCGTTGGTAATGAACTGAGTTGGAAACATAAACAGTCCAGTTATTAAGTGAACTCCAGCCATCACTGACATCACCCGACACACTGCGACGCACCAAACCTACACTTCTCCTGCCGTGCTCATTAGTAAGGGAGCATACCATTACTCAAATCACTGATTTAAGAAACTAGCCACCAAAACTCATTATCACCCTCATCTATTCAGTCTTAATTTGCATAAATTACACATTTTCCTTAACAAAGTGGCCGTGCTGGGCTGGTCATCTTATTCTTGTGGAGCAGATTGGGCCTAACGGGGCAGAGTACAGGCCACGGTGAGAGCGATTTAATAAGATAATTTAATCCAACATGGGTGCTGCTTCACTTACACCTCCTGTGTGTGTATGGGTGCTGATGAGTCTCTACTTTAGTACTGTTGAGGGAAGCCCAAGCCTGAGTTCCCAAGGTAACAGTCGGTTTGAGTGGGGGCTGGCTGACTCATTTGGAGGGAATCCTGGAACCTGAACAAGGCTGCCCACTCGCCCCCACCCCCAGCTTCATCAGCACAACAAGCAAACAAGGCGCTGACATGTCCCCATAAAGGGCTTCCCACTGACGGGGGTGGCACTGGAAAATCCCAGCCTACCGGTAGCATCAAAAGACACACAGAAACACGAGGCCTCGCTGCTCCATGCACAGCAACTCAAATCCATGGAGATAGTGAATTAATATAGGCTATAATGGAGCTGTATGAAGACAAATAAATCCAGGCAAGTGCTGGATTTTGATTAATACATGAGAGGATGGGGGTGGAAGAGGAATAGGACGATTACATTTATTAAAACAGTCGATGACATAGTTTGAGTGTGAACGGTGACACAAAATAAATGAGTATTGAAACCTTGTAGGCCTGGGAGTGGAGGAGGAGGAGAAAGAGAAGTGAGAGGATGAAGGAGGAGTAGGTGGACAATGGAACGAACTCTTTGCCCACACAAGTAATCTAATTATTGAGAAATTAAAAGAGATCAACAGGCGTGTAATTGACCAGTTAATTAGTTCAAGGTCAGTCTTTTACTTTTTGATTTGGAAGGACGTTGGTGCAACTAGACGGGGATATTTTAGTGAAATATCCTGATATTTGCCCTGATTTTTAAACTACGGTAATAAACAGCTAACCATACAAAAGCTGGATTGTTATCCATTATAGTTTTATGTAACTTTAATCCAGTATTGGGGTATTCATAGAAAACAAAGACAATTCAAAAGCTGAATCATTATTTTGAACAAAGTAAAATCAGGCCATCAAACAAAAAGAGAGCATGTAGTCGGTAATGCCGGCTGATAAGAGCAGCCATTTGATATGCTTCTGTCCGCGGTTATATCTGTTGATAAATCCATAGTTCATTCAGTGTCTTTAGTCATTAACAACTGAGAGCTGGTACAAAGGGATTTAAGAGGCAGCATTACTGTTTTGAATAGTTGGATGTTTAATTCTTCTATTATAATTGAGGTAGGAGCGAGACAGAGGTTATGGTAACTGCTGGAAACCTGTCCCACTTCACAGAAAGGTTAATGAACCTTACAAGTCCTATGGGAGATGGAGTATGCTGTTAATTTGACAAACGTGGGAAATAAATGCTTTTATGCTTTTATTGACGGTGACCAATAGCGGCCTTTGCTGAAATGAAAGGTTTTAGTCTTTTGGGTGCTTTGCTATGAGGCAAAACAATAATGTGGAATGCATTTGTTGGAAGAAACTAAGTACATAATTGTTTGAATAGCAATTTCAGGCCAAAAAAGCATCTTCATTATTAATTCCTACTTTTGTGGAACATATAATGCGCAAAATGTACAGTAACCTAATTCACGTTATGAAACATCTGCCTTTATTCTGAATACATTAATGGCAATGGGGGATTTTAAAAGCTGCATTTTAAAATCTACATATTTCCACAATCCATTTTATACACCGCTGGTCTGGGTTTTAACAGGGCACCGAGGGTATTTTATACTGACAGCTGGAAGAAGAACATGTGCAACAATGTTGGTGCTAACCTGAATTGGTCTGTGGGTTAGAGGATATCATCGTAAAAGGTGGTTGTATTACATATGAACAGAACAAGGGTTTTAGGCACAGGTCCAACTATGTATACAGTGTGCATGATTAAGAGATTAAATGGATAATCTCCTTCCCATTCAATGAGCCTGACGGAGGCAGGGATCTGGTTTCTCCAAGATAGACCTTCACCAAGGCTTACATCAAACCAACAGTTCACATAGACATTCGTCGGTTATTTAAAGCTGTGAAGATTTAAAGAATCTTAGGTGAAACAAATGTGGTGTGTATTGGAATATCCAGGTAAATTATATAGCTCTCTTTTTGTTTTGATGGCCGTTGTGTCCTTGGGCAAGACACTTCACCCGAATTTGCTCCTGTGGGTATTGTCCACAGTAGATGACCATTACATATCTGTATGTGTAATGTGTATTTGTAAAAGCGCTTTGAGAGTCATTGATAAAGCGCTATAATAAATATAAGGATTATTATTATTATTACATAGAAATCTTCCTTGCAGAATTAAACAATACATTCACAAACAACTAATTGTTATGATCTGCTGCCCTTATGATTATGAGATAACATAATTGTGTGTGGGATTGTAACAAAGCACATGCACTGAAGTACTGTACTTAGATATACTATTGAAGTACTTGTATCTAACTTGAGTATTTTCATTTTCTGCAACTTTGTATTTGTATTGAATGCAGACTGAAGTATTTTACATTGTGGTATTGCTAATTAAATTAATTTGGAAATGTTTTGAAATCGCAATGTACAATATCCAAATTTAGGAGCTGCAACATTTTTACAAGGCAAATGATGTTACAATATACCACTCTCAATGAAGTGGTGGGGTAGTACAAATATGCCCTGGCCTCAAAAGTGTATTCTACAGACTTAAGAACAAATTGTTGTTTGGAAAAACACCCTAGGATGATTATATTATTCAATTAAAATTAGAATATTAATGCAAAAATGATCATTCCCTCCAATGTCGTGACTCACATCACACCTGGAACGTCAGTCAAAAACGCATGTAGACATGTTTGCCAAATCCGGTACCCCATATTCACTTTTGATTTGCATCAAGCTTTTCAACTTCAGCTTTAATATATTTGCCTTTTTTTAACGTGCTGTGATCGCCATTTCCCTTGGATGAGTGGTTATGATCTGGCACAGTGAACAATGAGAATACAATCAGAAGGCCTCTGCAGGTACAGACACCACCACACATGTCGAGTAGGTCATAAGTAAAAATTGAGACAGGATATTTATGTTTGAGCCTATACATAGTTTTTTAGGATAATCACTCTGCCTTTAGAGAAAACATCTAAAGGCACCTCTGATTTTAGTCATGATTTAGTTAACCCATACCGGCTGATCAGAAAACGCCATAGCTCACTTAATTCGGGAAAGATTCAGAAAAGTACCATACTTTAAAAAAGGAGACATAAAGATGGGTCATTCAAATGTTTAAAATAGACTAACAATGCTGTCAAAGATTGCATCAGTTGTCAGCAGTTGCCATAGGAAAGACAGCGTCCTAATATCAGTCTTTATTCTGCAGCTGTATAACTGGTATTGAAGTCGTCTAAGAGCAACATTAAGACTGTCCTAACCTTATAGGCCAGTCTAGCATATCTTCGTGAAACCTGTCTTGTTCTTTGATACCCCTTCTCTCCCGAGCCAACTCTCTCTCTCTGTCTCTCACTCCTTTCTTTCTCGCAGCGATACTATGGGCACTGCTTCCTGTGCGCCAGAGGAACACACAAGAATCCGAGCTCCACAATCCCTCTTAACCTTTGACCTTGGCTTATTGTTACCTGTGAGCAGCACTGTGGCAAACATGTTGTACAAGTACTGCACAGCCCTGCAAGCTGTTTGTGTTCTGCAAGTATGGAGGGCAGGGGAGGAGGGAGGGAAGAGAGGGAGCTATTTAATCCCCCCCAAAGGAACTCCCCTCTCAACCCGTATCGTGAACTCACAGGCAAATCGCGTTGCTTGAAGGCACACCACACACACACTGCTGTCTTTTTAATTTCATCAGCTGAAAGAAATCTATACAGTGCTTTGGAATCAGACTGAGCTGCGGAGAGACGTGAACTATACAGCACCCTGGAATGTAAACAGGTTTCTCACCAAGTGTAGCATAAAAATACCACAATGTAAAAAAACCTCTTGGCTATGATATTGGTCAATAGTACAGATCAGAGGTCTTAGTAGATGTTACAGTTGTTAGTCCTACAGCATATCAATAAGAAGAAGAACAAGTTGAACAAATCGGGAGAACAATTCAGAGGAAATGCAGCAACGCTACACAAATTATTCAACTGATACAATTCTGGCTTCTACTGCAAAGCATTGTCTTGATGGTGGCTTTTTCGCTTGCCATTATGAAAAGCATTATCTACTGAGAATATGATGAACGCTGTTATTAAATCCCATGCAGTCAGCTGCTTGATTAGGAACAGATATGGGCAGAGAATGTACTCATCTCTTGTCCAATTGTAATTGTCAACTGAAAAATACTCACAAAAACAGGAACAATTGTAATTAAATATTCATAAAACTGTGCAAATATCTACATATAATTATCAAACCATTAGCTAAGTTTGGAAACGGTGATGGCCAGAGTTATGTGTTCTGGTATGTGAACGCTCTTTGTTTTATTATACAGAATCTAATTATTTGTTCAATAACAATAAAGTTCTTTGTCATATCCTGTAGCTTTCTAATTTTATAGTTTGCTATAACTTTTGGAATACAAACAATCCTAATAAGTACGTACAGTTAGACAGGCCACCATAATATCTGCCAACTTTGCATTCATAGCTGTCACACTTAATTATCGTGCCAAAAAAAAGAAAATACATTGGCTGCAGGAGGTCTTTTGTGAAGTCTTTGTTTTTGTGTACAATTAACTGGCAAGCATGCTATATACTTAAGTAAGGGCTATTTTAGGTGTGCATAATTGTTAGTGAGTTGTTTTTATCAGCATGCCTCACTCCCCCTTCACCGCACCCTATCAGGAGACACCCCTAAGAGGAAGCGTTTTCCACAGCCGCAGCCCCAGCAACCCCCCACTAACCCTGACATTTGTCATTTTCCCGCCCCTCTCTCCCCCCCCCCCCTTCTGCTTTCCATGCCTGCTTTGTTTCCTCCTTGTCCATGTCTGTCAAAATTGACCAGTTTACAGGTAGGTAGGCAGACTCCGGCAAGCCCCCCACCTGTACCCTGAAACGCATGAATTTGCACACAGGGCTGACTGCCAGAGATCCTGCTTTACTGACTGAAGTGGAGGGTGAGGAGAGAGAGGGGGGGTATGACAAAGACGACAGCTTGTGTGGGGGAACATTGTCTGCGGCTGCGACTAGAAATCTTTTCAGGAAAAACAGGATTTTATACACAATGGTCGTGGGTGTGAAGAAAGGGGCACATATTAAAAGAAGCGCTTTATGTGTGCAGAGCTACTGGTTTTAAAAATGCATTTAGATGGAGAAGGTCCAATCTGTTCTTTTTTTCTCCCTACTAGGCTATAGTGTGACAGACTGGATCAAAGGGGCTTTCTAGGATGTCCTTGTTTTTTTTGGAGACTAATCGGGATACAGTGTGCAAGGTACAATTAATGTAACACACCAACACGCTATAGGCCTACTTCCTTTTTTTTTTTTAAATGTGTGAGAGAATTAATTAATTTATCACGGAGAAGGAAACTAAAAATGTGAAAGCAATATGAATTTAGTCTTTCTTATAAAAAACTATTAAAGGGGATCTATTCTGCTCATTTTCAGGTTCATATTTGTATTCTGACATGTCTCCATGCTTTAATGTTCAAAAAGCGCTTTATTTCTCTCATACTGCCTGTGCTGCAGCACCTCTTTTCACCCTCTGTCTAAAACCAGAGCCCGCTCTGATTGGTTAGCATGGTCGGCTCTGTTGTGATTGGTCAACTGTAAAAAACTGTAAATTATAGTGTCCGTCCAACATTTTTTTTCACTTATAGTGAAAACTACCCTTGGATGATGGTAAGGTAGACTAAAAGCTTTAGGAATCCAAAGTACAACATATAATAAGTACCCTGTATCAAGATTGATGCAAAACAAGTGAAATTTGACCTTTTTAGAGAGGTTTAGTTAAAAAAACTGGAAATTGGCGTTTTTACCGTTTCTCTGGAACCCATTGGTCGATTTTGGTGATTGACATCTCTTCTATACCGTTAGTTAGGGAATTTCCACATACACACACACACTACCTTTGAGAAATGAGAGCTATGCGCACACAGTTTTGCATGAGAGCGAACCTATCTCTCGCTCTGACATCTGGAAAAGGAAAAGCAGGTTTATTGCTCATGGATTATCAGAAATCATTTCAAAGTGACACAGACACATTGGATCAACCTATGGACTAACTTCAGCAGCGTTTTTATCGTTTTAATGCCATTGAAGACCACTTTTGACCAGACAACGACCAAGGTAAGCCATTTTGCCGTTTTTAGCTACCTAGCGCCACATGTTTTGATGTCTGTTCTTGTTAATATCTTTGTGAGTTCTTATCATGGAGTGATGATGTATGTACCTATCGATTCTGTGTCATCTCACGATGCAAATCGATGGGTTGGACGTGCAGCTACGATAAGTAATAAGGGTGTTATGAGCAGTGCTTGAATTGGAATGAAAAAGGTGCCAGTACTCTAAAATCAGCAACTTTTTCAAGTCAATTTTATATATACAGCCCACAAACAAGAATTTGCCTACTATAATGCTGGTGGGTTTGTCTCTTTACTACTGTATATTTTAGAAAGGTTCACTGTACTTAACATTTTTTATGATAGGCAGCGGATATGGCTAAAGCTCAGTAAGGTCAATATTAACTGAAAATATAGCAATCAAAGTCTAGATCTTCTGCTGAAGACACATGAAGCAGAGACCTTTCAGGTGAGAGTCCCTCTGGTGGTGTTCAACATTAATGACAAGGAAACAAAGCTCTGGTCAGAAGCATTTTTTATAAAAAGCTTTAACAAAATTAAGTATTTCTGTACATTTTGAATGCAATCTAACTTTCCAACTCAGAAAACGAAAAACGAAAAAGTGCCAAAAGTCTTCTCACATGGCTGAGCTGCTTTGCAATATACTTCACCACTGAAGAATACAAATATGTATAAAGTAAACTATGATGCAATCTAACTTTCCAACTCAGAAAAATGATAAAGAGCATGAACAAAGAACATGTAAAAACAAGTGCAAAATTTGCACAATCTAAAATGAGAAACTGTAACTGCAAGTAACAAAGTCTGAGCCATGGTAAAGTGTTACATTGAACACCAAGCTGATCAGATAACTCCCTGGTTGGTCTGAAGTCCTTCTATCTCCAGGATCTGTACAAATCGGCACATTATGCCAAAAGTCTTCTCACTGGGTGAGCTGCTTTGCAATATACTTCACATTGTTAGAAAAGGCTCCAGAAGGCCTTGGGGACATCAGTATCAGGGGCTGGAGCTGGACAGGCTCTTTCATCAGCACTTCTCCTTCCCTTTGCCAGCCAGGACCTCACATACTGTTCCGGATTGAACTGTCCTAGTGATGGTCCATTACATTTAATGAAAACCAGGCTGGACAGTCGGCTGACAGAGAGAGCATTCCTTTTTGCAGTAAGGATATCGTTCATGCAGCTGAATGCCCGCTCACACTCACTAGTGGAGACAGCGATGGTTCGGACTGCTTTCAGTAGAGGCTCCATGGCAGCAGGTGTACGGGATGCCCTGGTTTCCTTGTATTCGCGAAAGCCTTGAACAGTCTCTCTTCTGTCCACTTTCAGCACTTCGCACAAACGTAGCACCTCTACGTCCCCATACTGTACGTCTAACTCCTCTTCAGGCCAACTTCCAGGATGGATAACTTTCATGTCCTGGATTAGCTGATTGTCCCGGGCCTCCCGGCCATGTAATGGGATTTCTCTTGTGCTGACATGAGAGGAGGTTGT
This sequence comes from Gymnodraco acuticeps, assembly GCF_902827175.1. Lineage (NCBI taxonomy): Eukaryota > Metazoa > Chordata > Actinopteri > Perciformes > Bathydraconidae > Gymnodraco > Gymnodraco acuticeps. Next base: position 2,196,689 of record NW_022991187.1, read on the forward strand.
GGAAGTCATTCTGTGTCTCAGATTCTCTACCATACTGCGGAAAAAACTGACCTGCATGAATCTGTACAAGCCTGCCATTCTCACGCAGGGCAACACCCTTGAAGGACTTCTCAGCTAGAGCTGTATGAACTGTAGTCATGTGTGGGCCAGGCATGGTGACCATGGATTCAAAAACTCGTATTTCTCGAGTTAAGAGCCTATCTGCTGTAGGCAGTGTCATCTCTCTTTTTTGGAGTTGCCGAGAGAGGTCGCTGAGCTCTGTGAGCGCATCGTACATCAGTCCCAGATTGCTGACAAACGTTGCAGATGTGAGCACATCATCCAGGCCCTTGTACTTTGCTCTGTCTCTGGAATCCCTGCTCGTGTCGTTTGCAGCATTTGTGAAGTGATCATGAAGCACTCGGTAGTTTTCCCAGACTGCTCTGACTCTCCTTTCACTTGAAGCCACCCAGCGGATGGACAAAACACGCCCTATCACCAGGAGACGCTGTCCGACTGCTTGCGCACACTGCGCTAACTGCCTCTGATTTTTGGGGGAGGCATGGAACAAGGAATAGAGTTTGTCAAAAAAGATCTGGAAATGATTGAGCCCTGAGACCTCCTTGACCACATCCCCAACTGCCAGCTCTAGACGATGATTGGAGCAGTGCCACACAAACAGGCTTGGGAATTTACTACACAACTGGGTAGCAACGCCTGTTCTCTTCCCTAGCATGACTGAAGCCCCATCACATGCAAAAGAAACGAAACACTGACCTAAAAAGTCCTCGTTAAAATCTCTTCCAAGACACTCCATTAACGCCTTTGTGATGTCATCAGCCGTTGTTCCATCCAACTCGATCAGCTCCCAAAAAAACGTTTCGGGCTCAGCATCAGCTAATGCTGAGCGTAGACACACAACAAGCACCGTTTTACCACTAATAGTGGTAGATTCATCGACCAAAACACAGAGTTTTCTTTGGTTTTCTGTAATGTCTTTTGCCATTTTTTTCTTCAGCTCATGAGCTATGTGGTCGATGATTTCGCCACAGGTTTTATTGGAGTGCAAAACCCTGCCCACGTTCAGCCCATTCAGTTTCTGTACATTCAAATCAATTGGCATGTCTGTGAATGGCCGGCTATGTTTGCCAATTTTATATGCCGTTCGAAAAACTCTGATAGTGGTGTCTAATTCGGATTTATGCATAGACTGCACTTGATGTTGAATAGTTTCACGTGAAGCAGATGTAAGGATGTCAGCAGCTTTTACATGGGCTTGTGATTCTTTATGTTCTTTGATTTTTTTTCTCAGGCTAGCTTGTTGTTTGCCCTTGTCAACACCGAAATGAGACACTGCACACTCACCCCATTCAGTTGACAGTTTCAGTCCTTGTCCAGTGTGTATTCCCAAAGATTTGACATCTCTGCATATCCGACATCCTAGCTTCTTATCTTTAAGAAGGAGCCATGCATTGGTCTTGCAAAAATATTGCACCTGGTCCGTTGTCCAGCAGTCAGGTGCATCGCTTTGCCCGGTGTTGGTGGTGGCAGTTGCGCCAGCAGCAGCTAACGTTAGAGGCTCTGGAGGAGGCGGCGGAGCTAGTGCTAATGCTAATGCACTAGAACTTGGAGCAGGAGGATCAACCAAAGAAAGCTCCCCATCAGACACAATTTCCAACACAGGCACAGCATTCTCTGTATTTGAAGTTTCTTCCGGCGACAACCGCTGTCTTTTTGCACTTTTATTAATCCACGCTAACATTTTAGAAATGCTAATTTGTGACGTGACTTGCTTTCCTTCTCTCGGGGGCGTGCCTGCTCTGTTCTATCACTCTACATAGCCACCCACTGGGTGGGAGTTGCACTGCATAAACACAACACACGTGCATCTAGGTATGTAAATTGTAAAGCATTAAAACATGGTTTTACTAACAGTTTTCAGTATGTTGTTACTTCGGCATTATTATTATTATTATTATTTTGAAACGTGTATTACTATTAAATCACGGTCAAATAGGTTAATTTTGACATAGTCGTTTCCACCACAGTATGTACATGGAGAAGATAAGCCCCCGCCCCCTCTCCAGCACGTTCTGTTTGAATGACAGGAGTAAACAGCTGACAGCCGCTGTGAAACTCCAGCGGTTTAGAGCGATGAGAATGTCCGTTCGGCACCTCATGACGCATCTACTGAGTACCGGGCGGCTGTATATATATATATGGATGTATAATAAGAACGGCGGGAGAGTGTTGAGTACTGGCACGGTGCATGAGTACCGGAGTACCGCCAGCATGCCGGTACTGAGCAAGAAGTGCCGGTACTCCATGGGTCAGAACCAGAAGTGCCGGTACTGCGTACCGGTGAGTACCGGCCCAATTCCAGCACTGGTTATGAGTGAGTTTCTGTGCAGTAAAGCGTTAGCATTTTTTCGCTCGTGGCTAATTCAGAGGCAGAACGTTAGCTTTGTGGGTTTAAAAAAAAAGAAAGAAAGATCAGTTAGCTGAGTTTTTTCCCGTTACATGGATATAAAACATTCATACTTTATTGAATATTAAGATGCCCTCAGACGCTGCTTCCTGCAGATGACGTGTTTTTCCCCCCCGGTATCGGGGGGGCGGTGTAGAACAGGTTAATAAGTCTCCCCCTGGCCCACCTACATTTCTCCAGGCCCACCCACACAATAATTCCTGGCTACGCTACTGCCTCAATCATCTCACCACGGCAACCACAGCAGGAAGGTCAGTTGTAATAGAGATAGCAAAAGGCTTGGTAGGTTATCAGATACAGAATTGTGTGTGTGTGTGTGTGTTTGTTGTATGTGGACGGGGGATGGTGCTGACAATTGAGTGGAGGATTCTTATGTAATTCTCCCTTTAGGTGGCAGAGAACAGTGAGAGCAGCAGCCCACACTGAAGACTGGAGAAGAGCCTGTTTGCTAATAAGCTGCAAGTGAGTATTAGTAGTTAGAAACGTTTTTAACAGGCTGTTGGACCAGGAGGAGTCCAGATGTAGCAAAGCGTTAGACACAAATCAATGTGACAGCAAATTTAAGTTCCTGTTTTGCACTAAGATCCATACACACTGACAACACCTAGACTACTAAAAAGTATGTTCCCATACAAAGAAACTGAATTGAAAGAAAGAAACAACTACTTTCGGGGGAAAGTTAAAGTTAAATTTGGACATTTTACAAATACAGTTATAATCGAAGTTTGTGTAGAGAGGAGATTGGGATGGACGGATGTGCTTCACCATGGGGATCGCTGTTAGTGACCTATTTTAAACGAAAAGTAAACGCTTACTCATGTAATAAATGTACTTAATTTAGGCCAAAAAAATCTTTGACTAAATTTCACCAAGTAGTTTTGTTGCCTTTTTGTTTTGTTTCAAATCAAGTTAAAGGGGCCCTATTACGCTCATTTTGAGGTTTCATGATTGTATTTTGGTTCACTTACATGCACAAAAACGTCTAACCCAGGGGTGCCCAATAAGTCGATCGCAAGGATAGTGTGGGTAGATCGCATGGCATTGAAAAAAAACAAAAAAACAATTGTTGGTATTGTTCAACTAAAATTGGTTACGCGGCTGGCAATACATCAAACTTGCACACTCATTTGAAAAGGCATCACCCGAACGTGAATATCACCGGTACCAAAAGAAAAAAGACTGAAGTGCAAACCCAACTCCCGCTAGCATTTAAGCCTCCACCACTCGCAAAAAGTTCAGACCGAGCCAAAGCTATTACAAACGCCAAATATCCTTAGGTTGCCATGTTAGCAAAGCGCTACCTGGCTGTGTCTGCTACCTCTGTCCCTAGCGAGAGGGTGTTCTCCACAGCAGGAGACATTGTTAGTGCCAGCAGATCTGCCCTTTCGGCAAGCAATGTGGACGAGTTAATTTTTCTTTTTTAGCAAGTCCTAATGTCAAACTAGTACAGTACAGTCAAAGTACAGATTATTTCAGTTCATCGAAATGCTGCACTTTAATGTTTTTTATTTTTCAGTTTAAGATTCCCCCTGTAATAGATGCAAAACATGTGATGGAGCATTACTAACCTGACTCAGAGGGTTTGTTTCACCAAACCATCTAGGAGAGCTCCATTGGAAGCCATTTGGAAAAGTATTTCAAAAATACTTGGCAGGTGATTGGATCAATCTGTCTATCACCTTCTATCATGGGCCACTTCTGATTGGTTAACAATGACTGGTTCATGTGGAGCACAGCACTTCTGATTGGTGTGGATGACTGAGACAAAAGAAGAACCAAAAAATAAATAAATCGCAGGCTTTGCGATTTCATAATTGCATCATTTCATAATTGCATCATTTCAAATTGCGATTTCGATTTAAAATCGATTAATCGTTTAGCCCTAGAAGAAATACAATTCCCTCAATTGCGAATGAAGCTTAGTTGTATTGGAACACCATTTTAAGATTAGCAGACAGCAAACACATACTGCCACACATAAACCTTAAAAAGGAAAAAGAAAAGACGAGCCAGGCTAAAACCAAAAAAAGCCAAACTAACAAACACTAGTGTCCTAGGGAAGCTGAGAGGCTGTGAGGAGAGTCAGATGAGCTTTAGTGAGGGAATGACTTCCACAGGCTGAACTCCATGCAGTAGCACCTCTGACATTTGTCTGGCTGTAGCTGACAGCAGGATGAGCACCGCTCTAAATGTTAAGCACCTCCAGCTGAGCCTCCATGTTAAGGGCTATTGTTGACTTGTACCGAGGGAGGTTTTTGGATAATTTATGAAAAAAGCATAAATGACCTGCGTGTAAACTTTATCCGGCTCAAAACATTTCAAGCTGCAATATAAAAAGTACAAAATACAAGTTTTCTGACTTCTTGCTCATTTACTAAAACATTTTTGTAAGTTCTGGCACAACTCCTAATCACATAAACACAATCACTTAGTTTACTTACTCCTCACACATATCATTAAGAACAATCTGTTCTAATTATTTAAGCACTGCACACAATGAACATGTGTTCATGCTGTCAGTTTAGGTTTAAACAAAAGATGACAACAGGTGCTCAGAGTGGAGTTTAGACACGACTAAAGTTGCTTCATATGACTTGGAGCCTGTGTAAAAGTTTGTGAAACCACAAACAAGCCAACTGTTAACCTGGGTTATGAGCATGTTCAGCAACTTTGGAGGGAAAAAAAATCACATTAAAAAAGGAAAATTGTTCAATTCCTTTGCGCCCACCCCCTTGTCATAAGATATGGATGTCCCGTAAGGTTATTTGTGTTTGCTGGGATATGAAGTGCTCAACTGGATTAAAAACATACTGCATATGTTTGGAAATCTGTTTCCCTGGGCGTATGAGTGGAGTGAGCGAGCGTGAAGCAGCAGCTTGCGTCTCCTCCAAGAGAGAGGGCAGACACTCTCATCATTAGCTGGGCTACAATGTGCTCCTCTACCTGCTCCAATCTGCACAGCCAGGCTCCTCTCTGACGCCAGACAGATGTTCCCAGCACAAGGTGCAAAGTACGGAGAAGGGAAACGAGAGTGAGCAGGAGAGAGGCAGAAGAATGGAAATATTCAGCAGAGTACACAATAAGAGTTTAATTATGAATAATACCAATGCTTCTTTGTTCTCACAATGAAGCTAGCTGTGGTTCGTCTGGCCTTTGGGAAAATGTTTTTGGCTTCCATATGGGGGCAGCTGTCTGTCAAAAAAATAAACGCTTAAATCATAACATCCCACAGTAGGGATAATTACAGGATAAAGAACAATGCAAATGTGTATGTTTATTTGCAATAGGTATGTTTTAAAACAGACTCTTTGACTGCAGAGGTTAAATAGTCATTTCAGGACTGTGTACTATCATCTGCTGCTGCTCCGAAACTAATCACTAATGACTGTTTAATTCATTCTCTATTGTTTACAAGCCAAAGGAGATGTGACATGAGGAAGGACAACGCTTTAGCTAGGTGTCGGAAGAGTGTCGGACTTCATGCCAACAATTCAGAAGTCATAAAGGGAAACAAACTCTGAGTTCTCTAACGAGTTCATCGTGGCCTTCTTCTGAAAGCAGCACATTTTTGTTTCCTTAGTACTGTAAATACTAGTATTTTAAACTTGAGATGAATCCTGAATAATTGTAACTAATCACAGGTGTTTATAGTGATTAACGCAATTTAATTATTTTTAACAATTGACAGCAATACCTTTTTTGTTACTGAACTTCTAAAAACATCCACTGAAAGACTGAAACTACTGAATATTGTCTGAGAACTCACAAAGTAGTGTTGTCTTGTCATATTACAGAGATGTGACTTACATACATTAAGGACTGTTCTGGATGCACTTTTTGAAGATAAAACACATCTTAATATTCCTAAACATCTACCGAAAAGACCTGTAGAAATAAATATATGAAGAGCCATTACATTGGTTGAAACATTGTATTTCTTCATTATAATCAGGCTACACAAACAATACTGTTTTGTGGGGGGGTTGACTTGTCGATGTGGGGAGTTAGGAACAACAAAGAGACCCCTTTTTTAGTAAAAAACATTGAAGGAAATGCAATAAAGGGTTACACGCCTAATAGTTTGCAGTTAAAGGAAATCTTGAGGTGTGGAGCAGACGATCTCTGCAGGCCGCAGAATTCACAAACACAAAGCCAGCTGGTGTGATACCATCACAATACTTCACTGTTTGTATTTGCCTGACCAGCAGTGAACACAGCTCTGCAGCCCCTTTGGGAGCTGCTACAACAGAGAAGGATGTTAAAGCTTACAGGTCCCTCATGCACCATAATAACGAGCACAGCAACTGTCCAACTGGCCTTCAATTAGCCGGGGAGCTAACAAACATGAGGGCTTCCAATCCAAAGACCGTATTGAAGAAATTAGATAGAAAACGGAATGAGCACAGCTTGAACAGATTAAGACTGATCACCAAACTCTTGTTTGTTTTAATAAGATTGCTGCTATCCAGAGGTGGAAAAAGATTATTTACTTAAGTAGAATAACTTATCTTAACACTGTAAAAAATACTGAATTTCAAGTAAAAGTACTGCAATGAGAATGGTACTTGAGTAAAGGTATTTAAGTACGATTAAGACAATGTACTAGGAATAAAAGTATTATTTGGAGAAAAAATGATATAATACAATTATATATTAAATATGTTTACGCAAAAGCAGTATCTTCATATTTAAGAATCTGGAACTACGAAATATATAAAATATAGTTAGCAAAGTGGGTGCCATTCATTTTTCTTTTAACCCACTCATCGTTTTAGTTACTTAATTATAAGTTGGATGGTTTAATCAATACCAAATGATCATATTTTAAACGTTTGTCAGAACTATTTTGTATCAAAACCTGAATGTATAAAGTAAATCAATCTGTAAAATAAATGCAGTTGAGTAAAATGTACTGAATTGAATTCCAAAATGAAGTAGAATAGAATAATAAAGTAGTATAAAATGAAAATACTCAGCTAAAGTACAATGTGTAGAGTACTTCAGTAAATGTACTTAGTTATTTTCCACCACTGCTGCTGCTATCCCACCCATCAGATCCTTGCCTTGTGCTTCTATTCTATATACGCAAATAAAATAAATGTATGTAATGGAAAAAATGTTTCATTTTTACAAATTGAGGCAAACTGTCTGGGAGATAAATCCTCAGCAGAGTAACTTCCTACATCATAAAAAGTAAGAATAAATCCATATGAACCTAAGGCTACACATCAATATTTAAATGGGTTTTCACAGCGATAATGAACACCTTGGCTTTTCTCAGAGCAGAAAAGAGCTTTAGCTGGGGCACACTCTCGCAAGTTCATATTGCATCATTTGGACTCACACACTGCCAAAAGTATAATGAGAGAATAAGTATTAACAACTAAGAGTAAGACCCAGTGCTGCATTTATATAAGCCGCCTCTATTCAGTTACTAATGATTTGCTTGTTACAGTAATCATCGCTGCGAGACCATACCGGAACATCTGCATTGATTCAGACTCTGGGAGCGCAGAGAGGGAGGGAGATGCTCACAATCTGGATCTCAACTTCGAGAGCGAGACAACAAGCTGTTGATGGTTATTTTGGTAATTGTCCATAATTGATGTAAAACACAGAGTGCGTTGAAGAAGATTCTGAATGATGGTTTCTGTAGCTTGAGAGGTCAGGGGAAATGGACAGTTGTGATGAAAATGCACAAACATCTTCTAATAATGTGAGTTTTAAATGCAACAGGACAGCTGGTGGGAGCAAATGAGACACCTAGCAGCAGTTTACTCTTAACTGATGGAGTAAATCGTTCTTGGCAGTCGAAAGCAATGATGTCGTAAATTATACAGTACATCCAGTTAAATGCAAGATTTGACGTCAAACATTAAAATATTATTGTTTTACACATCCAGCTGGGCAGTAATTGTGCATATTTATCAATATGTTGAAGCTTAAATAGATGAAGTTACATAATGTAATGTTTAATTTAATGTATTATATTGTGCACACACATATGCCAAGCACACACTAAAAAGTACAGTTGTAGTGGTTAAACATTTGACTTTACAGCCAAGATGTAGTAACATGGCCCACACATAATACAATTTATTTTAACATTATTAAAGTGCTACAAAAATGCAAAGTAGTTCTTTCAAAAAAAGGTTTTTCCTATATCAATGAGTTAGTTCTGCAAAGTCTTCAGTTTAAATTGACATTAAGATGAAGGTATTACATCCTCTCTATGTAATCAGCCTAACACTTAGATTACATTTTTCTAGTTGCTCTCACCTTTGTAGGGCAAAAAGGTCCATAGAATTTTATATAAAAGATCAAATGTAATCCTCCTGAAACAAGTTCTAACTTTAAAGGCCACCTATTATGCAAAAATAACCATGTGTCCCCTTTGTGTAAAGAGATTCTGAAAGTTTCAGGAACAAAGATTGTCTCTCTTTTTGTCCTGATCCATTTCTATAAAAACCTGTCTGAAAATGAGCTGATCAGATTTTGGCCACTTTATGATGTCATAACGATTTGTTGGCTTGTGTAACCGTTAGCCAATCAGCAACCAAGGTAACCCCCCCCCCCACCTTATCACCTGAATCTCCACCTAGAGCACCTTTATGTTCTTTGTAACCAAATATCTCTCAGAGGGGCGTGGGGAGGGGCTCCTTGTTTTCATCTAAAGTAACAGACAGAGAATCAGCACTTTTGAAACAGGGCTGAAACAGAGAGGATTATGGGTAATGCTGCAATGATCTGTTTGGTATTTGGAGCCAAACACTTCAGAGACATGTTTTGTATATATCTGAGAGCTATAATATATTGATGAAAAACAGTATAATAGGTGACCTTTAAGAATCATGCATCGAGAAATACTCAGCACAAATTTAGAAAACAGTTGCCTGTAACTATACAGTAGCTAATGCTCAATGCTGCTTCACATAAGGCTCCACACTGCAGTTGTGGATGAACACTATATGTAATTGAGACAGTGTACAGTATGTGGCAACAAATATCACTCTCTCACTCTGTGTTTAAAGAGGGTTTTGGCATGGCTGACACAAAGTGAGGAGATCCTGAGCACATGTTTGGATAAGTGAAGAGCGAGCTACATAATTCTGCTCAAAGCAAGGTGAGTGATGACTCTATAACACAAGTCCAGAGTGTCCTTGTTCTGTTGCCATCGCTTCTCTAATGAGACCTCTCTGAAGAACCAGAGTGAATCTCCAGCACCGCGTGGCTCAGTCCAGCTTGACCTCGCTCCACTCTCGGTAGAATTAAAGAAATCTTCTACCTTCTTGACTGTGGCTATGGATAAAGAATACACACTAATTATAGAAACATCTACGAACTAGGGCAAAACTGCATGACCTTGGACTAATGAATATATATGAAGAGAAAATGGCTGCTGCATCTTGTGCTGTTTGACGAGCAGGGATCAAAACGCTGATCCGTTTGACATGAAAGGGCATGACCTCTGACTTCAGCGAAATAAACTCAGTTTTCAAGAACAACCAACACATTGACAGAAATAACAATTGAAATGCTAAACATGTCATGTACAAGCTTCACTAAACAAAATAACAGAGAACCAAAAAGTGTTTCTTATCATATGTCCTCACTAGTTTAGTCTCTATTTTGAGTTTTATATATATCTGCATTGATTCATAAACTGCCCTACATTGCTTTCAAAATCTGCCCTGGAACAAAAACCAATGCATTCACATGGACCCTTGAAAAAACAAAACGCAGGTTGTGGGATGTCACCTCGCCACCCCGGTCAATTAAACACCTCCCACTACAGGTTGGCTTCACTCAAAAGGCTCATTAACCCTTCTGACCAACCACCAGTCACAATCAGAAAAACATCCGTCACATTGGCCAATCCCTACATGGGCAACGCAGGTCAACACCCACACAAGTGACAGGGAATTGAATTGCTGGAGAGAACGTGGTTTGTCCGTGCACTTGAAAGACATTTGTTTATTCACAGCGGGCCACATTGACTTGTTTTTTTGTATATAATTGATATGCGAGTGATATGAGGTAAATATTCTTCCAGGCAAGCATCAATGCGGTTGCATAAATCATCTCTAAAGCTGAATCACTACATTTTAAATTCAAACCCATTGAAAGGTTTACTAAAATAAATATCCCAGATACATCACATTTTGAAATCAATGTGGCATTTACTTTAAAGTACAACTACGCCTTATGAAACTAAACGGGAGCAGCGATACATCTGAAGCGTCTTTGTGTGCTTGTTTTTTTTCAGACCACTAGTCTTAATCTACTGGGTTGATCTCCCGGTTCCCGCGGGATTATAAAATGTCTGCAAACCTCAAAATATTTGAGGCAATCAACAACTCAACACGCATTTGGCGTTAGAATGCAAGAATGTGAAAACACACAAACGAATGGATAAAAAGGAGTGAAATATGAAGAGAAATAAGGGGGATCGGAGCGGTGCCCATTTCGGGGGTGTAAAATATGGAGAAGTGTGGATCATTGGGGGAGCTGCTCTGCCTGGGGGAACAGATGAAGGGAGGACACTCTGCCAAGATCTCTCCACTGGAGGGGGAGCTGAGGGACTGCAGCTCTATGGGAGGAAGAGTGTGCGCCTCGCATGCTGCTCTCCTCAATCTCAGTCTCACACGCCTGCATCGACACGTCGTCCCAGGCTCTCGCAGCAGAGGGAAATTGCCGCTGACAGGGCCTTGCAAACTTTCACAGCCATTTAGAAAGACTTACTCCCACACTTTTGTCACAGGCATTTATTGCACAAGATACATGATATGAAACATTTACATTTTTTGAACTTGGCATCCCTTTTTTTTTTTTTTACCAAGTTAGGCTTAAAAACCATTCATAATTTTTCAGCCTTGCGATCGGGCCCCAGTGCAGATGTAAACACAAGACATGCCAAGTGAGACCCCGAGATAATGAAAATGCAATTTTCAAGAAAGGAAATCCAAATGCTACTTCGTAAATTCGGGCTCCAAATCCAATCATGCTGTCCCGTGTTACTATCACCGAAGTACATGAGGCTGTCTTAAGTGAGATCAGAGGTTATTGTTCTGTACCTTTACGTCCACGAGCAGCCAGTGTCTCCAGAGAGCAGAGGTTGGTTTGGTGCGGCTTGGAGCATGAGGATCAACCATCACCAGAAAATAACTCTTCTTCTGCAAACAGAAGGGTTTTCACATATTATTATTCTAAAACAGACAAAGTGCTTAACTTCACTACCACACACGGTGAGATTGGCCCAGAGGAAGTGAAACAGTAACATCAGTAGCTGATCCCTTTTGCTTTTCTAAATGCAGCCATGTGCTGTTCGTGCATCACTTTGCCCAAGGCTTGAGAGCCATCTCTGCAGCTAACAACACTTTGTTTAATACTTCAAAACAGAAGCTTCATTTCACTTTCTTAGCTTTCACTTATAGTAACTAAAGATGCTGCAAAATGTGATTTTTATTGTGTATTATTGTGGATATTTTTTAAATAGTTACTTGATTTATTGAGTGGGTACACAAAGCTGGGCAACAGTTCATACCAGAAGGTTGGATTTGCCTTTTGTTGGCTTGACGCATTATCTTAACACTGCCTTACTTCAGCTGTCAAGGCTGAAATGTTGCTTGGAAAACAAAAAAATACATGTGGCAATATTGTTGTAAAAAAGCTTGAAATAAAACTGTTATTAAAAGGTGACGATATACATGAGAAAGTGTTGTGTAGCCATGCTGAACACCAAGTACAGCACACTCCTATTGCAAAAATACAGCTATTTTCTTCTGTTATTCCCTAGACTTCATATAATTACTGTGACATCAATAAAAATGACAAGATTTTGGATCGGATACAAAATCTTCTCGTTAACATATTCGCTGTAACTTTCTGCCACTTAACCAGTATCTTTGGACCCCTCAATCTGTCAATAGATAAAGCGAGAGAAAAAGCATCTTAACTAACACTTGATTATTGGACGTTAACTTGGCGGCTTAACTGCTGGAAAATCTTCATTCTGTCTGTCCCTAAAAGTTAGAGAATTATGAGAGCAGATTGAATTATTGCGAGAGCACATTTGTCATCCCTGGTCCTGTGCCCAAAATCTGCCAGACCATATGATGGGCTTTTTTTATTTTGTTCACTTCCTCTACAAACAGAGACATTAATCAAGGCTGTTTCAATCCACGATGTCCTCTTACTGTATATATATATATATATATATATACACTTTCAACTGAAAACCATGATGATAATACATTAAAAACAGATGCAGCGTATCTTACATTCCTACGCTGTCTGCCAACAACACGTCTGTGAAACATTTAATAGAATCAAACGCTCGCATGTAAACATAAACCTCAAATTTATGTTTGTTGTGTCTTATCAAGACATTCTTAAAGGCCTCTGAAAATTATCGTAAGCCGATGTTCTTGAATGAGATAAAGAAATAGTCATGTATTTTTCTGCAGATGCTCAGTTTTCAGAAGGATTCTCTGCCTACCTGACAAGCAGTAATACGCGTAAACAACTAAGCCTAATAATAGGATAATACTGTAGTCTCAGCGATAGTGCCTGCAGGTAGCATCCAGACACACCAGCAACAATAGAGCCTCCTCCACAGCCTGTCAAAAGTGACTCTATATCAGTGACCCCCCCGGGCAGCTTACCAACCATGACCTGTTGCCTTCTCAGGAGTTGTAATCCTCATTTGTACATATTTGCTACCAGGCAAATACACTGTGATAATGTAGTTACACTAATATTCAAGTCAGGCCCCGATGCATTCAGAAATAGCATGGTTTCAAATACCACACACACACACACATGAAATGAGAGCATTTAATTTCAAAATGACCTCCAGTCACAATTATCGCTGAAAGAAATAGCACTTTATTGCATATTTCACGAAAGTTACCACGGATGAAGATAAACTGAATAGGACAGGCTTCCCAAAGCCAAATTTAGAACAAAATTAAGTAGATTTCACATTAATTTCCATCAAAAACAACTGAAACATGGTGTATTTATGGTGGGCACCAGATTTCAATGATTTATGCACACATTTTGTGCTTGAATTTCTACCTGTAAGAATCTGGCGGGTCCAGCTGGCTCGGGCAGCAAATAATACAAGAGGCTCCCTCCATGCTTGCACTTCACACATTGTGGCATGTACCCTTCTCTCTTACATGGACACTTTTTCTCTCCATCTGTCAAAATCCACATTAATTACGCACAGATATGTGTGAAAGACTCCAGGGAAAAACAGATGCATATTCTGCCATCTGAAATAATTTATCATGGCTTGAACAAACTAAATGTATATAAAAACTGGAAACTGAAAGGAACACATTTCCTAAAATATGTTATGAGTACTAACCACTTTTAGTAATGAGATAACATTTGAGCCTTCATGATCATTTGAGATTTAGATCTGCTGCAGTTTAACAATTCTCTGACCAATGACACATCTTTTTTAAAGTTGTATGTCAGACAAAGCTATTAGTAAAGAATTATTTTAATGATTTTCATAAAGAGAATTCACTTTTTTTTAAAAAGAGTTAGAGGTCAGCAGCCCACTCTTTTGAACTCGGTAATGCTATCTAAAGGACTTAGAAAATATCAGAGAAATCTGATAGCAGAAGTGAAATCTGGGTAGGTGTCAGCCACAGACCGCAGAGCTTCATGGGGTTATACAGGAGGTTTCTGGGTGTAGGGTGTGGGCTGGAGGTGGGGGAGATTGAGCCAGCGTTCTCCTGGGATTAACCTCCCACTGCCTGCTTTGATCGCTGCAAAACGGCCCGATGGGAACACACTTCAGACACCAGGCGGCTGGAATAAACCTGCAGCCCACTGGTCGTCTGTATCACCTCACCTTTGGCTGCCAGAAAACTCCCAGCTTCATATTTTCTTTAGTTTTTCCCTTTCAATAACCCTGAACAACTTGCAAATATTGTACTCACACTGACTCACTTTAATTACACTTTCATTTTATTTAAAGGGCACCCAGTATGCTTTTTGGGTTTTCCCTTTCCTGTAGTGAAAAACTATTTGATGTGCATGTAAAGGGTCTGCAGAGGCTAAAATCCCAAAGTTCCTTCCAGAGGGAGTTTCTCTCCCACACACTGCCCCCCTGCCTGAAACGCCTACATTGGACTCCGTAACATAGTGACATCACTATGTAACACAGGTGCTTCTATTGGCAAGCGTTGCAACACATTGTACGTGATAGGCTAAGGGGGCGGGACATCTCTAAGTGGTTGACCAATCACAACAGAGCCGGCCAGCTAACCAATCAGAGCAGACTGAGCTCTGGTTTCAGACGGAGGGTGAAAAGAGGTGCTGCATGAGAAAAATAAAGAGCTTAACATTAAAGGAAGGAGACATGTCACAGGAGAGGAACTAACTACAGCTATGAAACCTGTGAGCATAATGCAACTACTATGCAACTTACTTATATGGTATGATACATTTTAATATTCTTGTTTTTAGAAGTAGGTATTATAGAGTAATTAACTTATTCTGTATATTTTATATTGTGTAACATTTGGATAATATTTTGCTATATTTATTTTCTACTGATGATAAGTATACATTTACAGTTTTTTTATTGTATTCTATAAGTCTTTTTTATTGTAATGATATGTTTAACTAATGTGTAATGCCTGTAGACAAGCTGCTGTAACAAAGGATAATGGAAGTATATCTAATGTACTCCAATTCACTGTTATCTCTGGTCAGTGGTGTTGAAGAAGGGAAAAAGTGAAGAGCTGGCTCTACAGAGTTTAAAGGGGGAATCACTTGCAGTACACATGTTTTGAACTCAATACCTGTTCATGATTATGTATCATAGAAATGCAGGTATCATTTTTCTAAAAAATGTTTATATTCCCAAACAATGACATGAAACTCCCACTCCGTGTCAATAGGAGTAGACTATTTGCAAAACAGAAGACGGTGTAGAACAAAGGCGGAGGAATACCAGTGTCTCTGAGGATGTGAACTACTGGCTTACCTTTGAGTGAACTCTGCTGGGGATGAGAATCAGAGAGATGTCTAATCGCTGCTTTCGTATATCTGCCTGGGCTATCGAGCCCCGCTCTGCTAACTGATGACACCACGAAGGGCGAGAGTGAGTTAGCGAGAGGGAGGGAGGGAGGGAGGAGAGGCCCCTCGGCGAGTTTACAAGTTCATACTTTATCCCTGACCCAATACCAAACAGTGTCATCGGTGCAGCTGCCTATTAATATACCCATTGCTTTATCCTTCCCCGTTATACATCCACGTCAGCCGCTGCGCACAGAACCAACAACGTTTCATTAAATGGTCAACTGTGCTCACCGCTCGACCTGGGGCAACGCATCGATCTCAAATCCCGGTTTAAGTAGCAAAAATATTTGAACTCGTTTGGTAATTAACAGGTATCTGTGTTGTGATTAAGACACAGCGATGGCTTAGCAATCATCGACTGCAGCTTAGAACAAGGTTGGAAGATCGAAAATAAAAACACTAAGAAGAATTTTCTAGATGATGAAAAAGTCTATGTTGGTTGTTTTTGCAGTAAGTTTTGATAATAAACTGAATCTGTCATGTTAATGTTAAATGTATAGCGCAGAGATGTATGACTTTTTATATAAAAGTCAAATTTCTGAGGTAGGATATGAGTAAGATTGGAAGAAGAGAAAGCGATGGGGAAGTGGTTCTACTGTCAGGGTTCATCCTGTTGGAGAGGAGGTCAAAGGTCAGCCAGACAGCAGTAATTGAATCCTGACCGGAGAGTGGGGGGCCGTAGACCCAAAAATGAGATGGAGATAGAAGGGGGGCTGAGGCTCTCACCTAGAGGTCACCATCCTCTCAGGTGAGGAGGTCCTCGTTGGTCATTAATAATAGTCGCTGAAGCTTTGAAACCTCATTGTTCCTCACTACAAGCAGCATTTTAAAACCTTCTTTAAAGAAAGTCTAAAGGGCAGAAGGGTCATCGGCGGACAAAATAAAAAACTGCATTTTTCTGAAAATCTTATCAAACAATATGTCTTTTTATTCCTAAGGTCTTGAATATGGAAACATAAGTCAGCTATGATATCTACAACTGACCAGCAGGTGTACCAAACAGAAAGTAGCTTTGTTACTAAAACAGACTTACATGATGACTAATAGTAGTACTATAGTATTAGTAGTAATCATATTATGTCTTAGTAAAATACAAAAATACTCAGTGCTTTTCAATTGTGAACTAAATGGCTTAACCATTACATAAACTATTTATGAAATCCATTGATATCAGGACAGTCTAAAAAAAAAAAACCTACACATCTACACTGCAGCCTGAAAACCCCAGTTTTCACTTTGCCTTGGCTGATAAGAAAACGAAAATACTTCTGACCGTAGAAACAGTTTGACTTGTACGAAGCCACAATGGTTTGGCTTATTGAATGCTGATGTTCTCGCAGGATTATTGCTTTTGAGTTTGTTTCTTTATTGTTGAACACACTTATTGTAAGTCGCTCTGGATCAGTGTTTCTCAAACTTTTTCAAACCAAGGACCACTTAACCAATAAAAAAACACTCGCGGACCACCTAACTTCACAAATATCCAAAATCACATCGTTTTTCTAGAACAGATTACAAATCGCCTGAATATGGTACAAACAAGTGGCAACATGTGTGATGAAGGTGTTGCGCTGGGCTATATCATGCAATTGAAAGTGAAACTTAAGCTCACTCCATTGCGGAGATATTCCAGCGAGAGTGCGGAAAACTCTAATTAATTAATTAATTTCAAATGTGAAATGTTACCAATATACTCACGGACCACTAGGGGGCGCTCACGGACCACCAGTGGTCCGCGGACCACACTTTGAGAAGCAATGCTCTGGATAACATTAAATTGTTGAAAAGCTAGAAACATGCTATATCTTGATTATATATTATATTAGTCTCGAGATTTGAAATGACAAACATCGGGATAGAAGATTTGGGCCATATCACCCAGCTCTAATCCAACACATCAAATGGCTTCACTCTCAAACGTCACCTTTGGCTTGTAATGTGTGTGTGTGTTTTGTAACATTGTTGGCACTAAGTGTTGAGGGAAATTATAAAGCAAATGAGGTCATTCCTGCTATACACTTAATAGGTTGAAATCTATGCACATAAATATAGAGTAATCAGAATGAGATTGTATTTGACTATATGCTTGTTTTGATTTTGTAACCATGCATTATTAAACTCCATAACACATCATCTCAGTTCTTCTTACCACTTTGGTGCAACTTGAGTCCTATTGCTGCCTCTGAGACGATTATACAAGACGATTCGGGGGATTTCAGAAGAGCCAGTAACAACGACAGTTACTGGTTTAACACATTGATTATTGACACATGTAAATGATATGCAAAGAGAATGCCAATACTCCTCAGTGTGTTCTTAAGCGCCTCACACAGTGCGGGCTGCTCACTACCTCCAAACCTGCCTATTTTTAACTCAGCCTCCCTCCCACACAGGAGTGGAGTGTGAAGTGGCTTATAAATCCACACTTGGAAGAGCCACATGGTCAAAAAAAAAAAGTCACATGTGGATACAAACGCATATTCTAGGCCCAAAGACAACACAGCCACTCGATCCCGGCCAAGGAGCCACACAGAGGAGTGAGCTGCAGCTGAGGAGGCAGCAGTTCACATGGAATCAGAGCAGATATCAAACACAAATTCAGATTATTACATAACCATGAAAAACACAAGATTACAATGCAAAATTAACACACGAAGGTAAGACAGCAATATGTTTCAAAGCTTAATGATTCTGCACTTTCAATACAAATCTTGGTCTATGTGTTACATGCAAGTTCTTCCATACATGTTGGCCAATAAAACCAAAAAAAGAAAGTGCAATGATAAACTTAACACGGGCAGTCTGTCCTGAACTCTGTTTGTAAAGCCTTGTGTGTTCGTGGTGCAGTTTGCCATGAAGCCATAGCTAACATTACGATGGTTCACAGTCTGATTGAAGCTTGAGGGGGGTGAAGGAATTAGCAGCAGCCTAGGGAACCATTTCTGCATTTCTCTCAACATTGAAGACCTCTTTCACCGCGCCATGCTTGCGAACACAGCCGTGCTCATGTTAAGCTTATTAGTCACCCTGGATGCGATCTTGCTAGCTGCGGCTTTCAACACTTTCTAGTGGTGGCTTTACACACCTACTCACTGCCGTGAAAGCATTTCTGCAAATGCACATGCTCAAACACAGTAACTACCACTAACAGGTACTCTAAAGTAGCGAGCAGTCAGGCTAAATGAGGCAAGAGGGAAATATTTGTGTCATGTAGTTTGGCTGCTGAGAACACAACACAGTCACACGGGGCACATTGCAGCACTGGACTCATATCCATAATTAGTCTGTCATGCATGTCAAACACGGAGAGGCACAGATCTGCCGTTTTACCACCAAGTGCAGCCTATAAAAGTTAATGGTGAGCTTATACTAAATACTTCACCAGGATTTGGGAATCTAAATCAACTATTTTGATTCCAAAAGTACATTTTGGAGAAAGAGAGAGAGAGAGAGAGATTTTTTCAGGATGGTTATCAGATTTCATGTGCAACTGAAAACAGGAAGTTGTTCAAAAAGCTGTAAACACCTAAAGCTCATATTTAACATGTGCTCTCCAAATTGACTTTATCTGGGTCATTACATTTTATTCTGGCAGCTTCTTCATTCTTGTGGAAAGCAATAGTTTGATTTTTTTTGTTTGGAGTGAGAAGAAAAGCTTGAGCTAAATAATCGGTTATTTTAATAGGAACATAATTGCTATTGTTGCATCTGTTTTGACACTTACTGCCGTCTATAATGTAATATGTGAAAGGCTTGCAACAGTTACACTTCCTGGGGAACCATCATGCAACACAATTCGGAGGACGGTGGGATACATGCTGCCATGACGGGAGCTTAGTTGTAAGCACTCTGACACTCATTCCTATTTGGCCACCAGAGCTGTTAAAGGTGTCAGGCCTGTTCACAGGCACTGTGTGTCTCACCAGCCAAGATGGCTTCCACATTTTTTCTATCATGATTAATTATGGTTTCTGATGGTAGTACAGTGAGAAAGTGTAAATTATTCCCACATTTTCCTGTGCCCTCCGTTCAGTCACTGTTGTGTAGGAAGATGCTATTGACGCCATTCATGGATGGCGACCAAAAGGCATCTACATGGGGTGGCAAACTCTAGAGCTTATTAAGGGGTGGGATTTTTGAAGGGAGGAGGGGCGCTTGGCGTGTGGGCTGAACCTAGTCAAGACTGCCAGTTGACAGGGCCAGATTTTCCAGTATGGAAGAGTCTTGTTTCAGTGGGCGAAGCTGGGTGTTGGGAGACTGGGAGAGAGGACTGCCCAGGGCTTGGAAGCTCGAAACTGAATATTTCAAACAGACAAGCACCGTCTGTGTTCCAGTGTCACCAGCCCACCCGTCTGACAATCAGGGCCATGTCATCAAACGGCTCTGAGTAATGCAGGGAGCACTCTTACCACCTTACAAGTTGTGGCAAACTAAGATGTCAGAGCAGTCTGAGGTCCCAGCAGCAGGAAAGAGGCTGTGAAAGATATACAGCACAAGGTATGAAAGACAGAAAAGAACAGTCAACATGTTCACCTACAGGCAAAACATTAAGAGCATGAATAGCAACGCTGGGAGAAACACAACCACTATACTGCGCTTGGATTTGAATCCTTAACAAAATCCACAATATGTCCTAAAAAATGCACACTGCACACACAGCATTGAAAATCCTTAGTTTTGGAGAACTGGTTTAAATAAAATAATTCGTCTGACAGATCATTTTGTGTGCGTAGATATATTTAGTGCTGTCAGAGAGGACATCACAGAGAATGGCACTTGTATCACAATGCGGAAACTGTTATCAGAGGAGGTACAGGTTTATGGTTCAAGGGCTCGTCCATTCATAGAGAACAAGCTCAGCCTCTCTGCCTGACACCCTGATAAAGACGGCACAAATAAAACAGCTCCACAGCTCCATCTTTGCCTCTCCCCAAGGGAATAATATATCATCCATCTGAATGTGGCACATATTGAATCATTTCCAGCGTTGATGATTCATTTGAATAAATCAGCCTTTTTTATTTTGCCAACTTAAAATGATACTGAATTAAGGAAACTGGAGTCACATTGTGTGATATGAGGAAGGACAGGTGTTGCCAGTCTTCTATAGGACTGGTAATCCTAATCCCCCTTTCAAGAACCAATTAATGACTACAGCAATAATCTTCGCATATATGTTGTTGCAATTCCTTTTTTGACTGTCAACCATAACCTGCCTAGCTCACATAGAACAAATCCAGGGGGATATGTCGCTGCAGGCAGATAGGATCTTATCCTGGATTTGCATAGATAAACGTACAGCAATAATTCAAGAAGCACACGGGACAGATGTAGTTCTGACCCAAGATATATTCTCAATCTGACCGTACACTATTGACAGGACCTGCTCTCGGGAGCTTCATTATTATATATGGTTGATCCAGAGAGGTCCTCTTGTTATGCATTAACTCTTAACAAATATCAAATACTGCCGGGGAAGAAAATTAAATATGGAGGCTTTCTTAACAAAAAACTTTCAATGTCTTGAAAAAAAAGAAGAAGCTACGGATGTACAGAATCAGCCTATCGGCAAATTTGAGAAATCAGAAGCTTGTGCAATGAAAGGGTTATATCCGCATTCAAGCTAAGAGACATATACACAGACACAAATCCTGTTGAGCTGAGCCGAGCAGAGATACCCTACCAGCCCTCCAAGGCACAATTAGGATTTCACGGGGGGAAGAAATCTACATTCCTGCACACATGAAAAAAGTCCTTTCTCCCTCCCCACAACAATATCAACTTTTTACTCAAGGAAAAAACCTGAAGCACCACTCGATAGGATTTGGACAAAGAAATATAAAAACAAAGCCAGGAGAAAAAGATCTAAATTTAAGCTGCAGTTGTTAAAGAAAAAATATTATGGTTGAGGAAAATCCAGTCCTAAGCCTCCCAGTTCCAATCAATTTCCCCTATTCTCTGTGATATGAAAAGAAGCAACCACTCATAGTTTGTTTGAAGTGCTCGTCTGTGTGGAGCTGCGCTGCGTTCAACAACATTTTGTGTGGACAGCCTCAGTGTATGATTTTAACACCTGGAAATTCAGTCCGAGTACAGCAGGTCAAGTACCTCCGTTTGAATAGGAGGATGGATAGAGCAATTCATTTTACGAGGTGTCCTAATAAGTGGACGCATTTACAGAAACACATCGTAGTTAAACCATTACGGGACAGCAGACACAATATATGTTTATCGACAGTATGTTTTCTGCAACTCTGTGCTGTTTGCAGGTTGTTATGTTGACCAGTTCGCAGCATTTCCTGCAAACAGAATCCAATGCAGAATAAATGATGTCTCTATCTACCAAGGTTGGATGTATAGGATGTGGAACACATTTTCTTACTTCAATAAAGTATATCGTATCGGTTCAGTGATGCAAAAGTAAGGGACTAAGATTTCATTAAAAGAATCTATTATGCGTAAAACAACTACCATTATTTAGTCAGATTAATAACTGTATTTTTTTCCTATCTGCAAATAGGGTAATTTCAAGCACAAATATATTTGATCAGGTTCTCAATGCATTTGTTGTTCCTACAATGACAGTAGTCTGAATATTATCAACAAATCAAGCAAAGATAAGATGGTACCCTGCGCTTTAGGTCATTAGGATACTGTAGACATTTTAAAATAGTTTCTGATATTTTAAGGACAAAACTATTCATTGGATAATCAAGATCATGTTACTTGATTATAAAAATACATAAAGATTATCACGGTAACAGACGAGTCCATGGCCCTAGTGTTGAGCTCCTTTGCTCTGTTGTGTTATTTTTGATGCTTAACTCTTAAACATGGTTTTCTTTCTTTTAATTATTTTGTGTGTTTTTGTATTTCTTCTCACTTTGACCATCGTAAAAATGTATTGTGTTTTATCTGTTTGATCCTGTAAAGCACTTTGAAATGCATCACTGTATGAATTGTGCTATACAAATAAATTGCCTTGCCTTGCCTGGATGCATCTCAAAGTTAATGATCTTAAAGCCACTAATGATCTTAAAGCCACTAATTAGAGTCATAACAGACTAATATTTCAACAGTGATCAAGCCAATAATTGTGAAAAAGTGAAAAAACAGCTAGGTGGCAAATACACTGAACACAAGTCACATTAGACATTGAGAATGAATAATATGCGTGGCTTGACATTGCCGTCTTAATTTGGTATCGCTTTGAAACTACTCATTTATCCATGAAATAAAACATATGAAAACAAATGCCTTCATAGTTCAAACAACTCTTCAAAGTCTCATGAAACAAAGTGAATCATGGTTGTAGCAGAGCCACATTTACTTTGACCCCTTCATGTCTGATTTAACTTTGAAAGACACTAAGCTAAATACCATGGAGACAATAAATGGACTCAGGCTTCAGCCAGAATAAATGTTTCCAAGTTTGAACGTACAGTTCCACTGATGCAATCTGGCAAAGCTAATGCCCTGAAGCTCATCCATAGAGCATTATGCCAAATAAAGACATTATCACTACTTGAGCTTGAACAAGACCTTTAGCTGCCCGGCCTGTGAAGTGGTGTTTTAAGGAAAAACACATTGTAACCGTCACTACTGATTCTCAGATTTGTGTCGCGTCTGAAGAAAAGGTTAAGCACATCATCTCTCTGAAAATGCCCAGATCTGCAGTCAGGCATAAAGTTGGCGCCCAGATAAATCGTGCCATCACTGAGCTTCAGTGTTCTCATTATCCATACCTCTCATGACATTCACAGAAAGAAACAAAGCATCCTGCCAACACCTACCCTGAGAGAGAGCTCTTTCAGTTCAGCTCTAAAGCTGAGAGCTGCAAACCTCCACACCACAGTGTGGGCAGTGCTGGCAGAGCCACGTGCCTAAGAACACTGACTGAGCGCAACAGTTGGACTAATAACAGAACAAAAAAATAAAATGGACACACAGCGGGGACAGCCAGAGCTCCACAGCTGAGTAGCAGGTTGACTTCTGCCCACTCCCCTCTTATTCCAGAGCGAAAGACGTCCACAATGCCTCTGGGGTCTTAGTGCCATGAGGGGCGTTGAGCTCACAGCTTCAGCCACTTCAGGGTAAAGCAAATCACTTTAATATGTTAAGAAGATTAAGCTGGATAAATGTCTAGATAATTTTTTTTGAAAAGCCACGTAAATCTGTAGTGTTTTTATTCGGGGAGGAGCGGTGTGTGAGTCAGCTGAGACGATCAACACAAGCCCACCAAAATGCGACGCGATTGGCTAAAAGGAAATTGGGTTTATTTGAGATTTTGCATTTTAAGCTTCTTGAATCTAAGACCATCCCACCTCTTTCTTATTATTTTTAACACCAACCTTTGGGACAACAAAACTATGGGAAAAAAAACAGTGGTCACACTTGCATGTGCCACAGCTTTCTCAGCTTAGACTTAAGACTCAAACACAAAGAAGAAATGTTAAAGTTGAAGGTTTTCAAAGTGAAGGGTTTTTAAATGTCTTGGTGCATTCTTCAGGTATATCAATCAGGTCAAATGCTTTAATTGAATCAAGTTTATATTACATTTTTAAAACGAAAAAATCTTAAAATGAAAGAATCTGAGGGTGTCCGCCTGTCAGCTCGCTGTGCTAGAAATTGAGTGTGAAAGCGAAAGGGAGAAATGGAACAAATAATGTAAAGGGATTAACAAATCATTTGCATAACATTTTCTCTCTGCTTCCAAACTACAGGATCAGGAAGGCAGCATTATGATCCCCTGTTCTCAGATCAATCAAGCATCAATGGACCTGATCGCAGCTACCATTAGTGACAAGCTTTTAAAGAGAAAAGGGAAATGAATCACCGGTAGCATATCTTGAAAAACAGACCCATGAGGTAACGAAAGCTGAAAGGTAACACAAATCATCTGATGAAAAGCATTCACTAAAGAAGAGGAACTTGCATCTTTGAAAAGATACTTTACTTCCAGCGTGCCAAACGTGTTTTTTCTTAACACTCTGTCTCTCCATCCAGAGTTAAGACAATAAGACCACTGAGGAGATGAAGGGGATGGCATTATGGAGAGTTAAGCATTATGAGCAGCCCTGAAGCTGTTCCTAAAGAAGGTGAATCAGAGGATTGGGACACAAGTGTAACTAAACCCTGCGCCGGACCACAAATGTGAAGCACAAAACATTTTGGGCAATGTGCCACTAAGCCATGGCATCTGGGTCTTAAGTAAACTTCAAATCATCACTCACTTACTTAGTTCTAAAAGAAAAGAAGCTGTCAAAGAGAAAATAAGTTAATTACCTCAGTTTAAAACTTAAGCACCACAGTAATCCTGTCCATAAAGTCCTTAAGAGTTTCTATATCAAAACTCTTATTTAAGGGAAATTATAGAATCTTAAAGAAAGTTTAGATATCCATTTTTCTATCCTGAACTTTCTTACAAACAAAGAAACTTGGTGAAAGCCCGGAGATTTCTTGCAATCATAACATTTCATTTTGAAATGTTGTTGTTTCCGCCCATGTAGGTGACTTTTTTGTATTGTTTGGAATTTCTTTATCTTTCAGTTTGTAGTAATTTTGTGGTCATATTTGAGACCTTTGACCAGGGCGTGATTTAGTAACTCAAAGGAGAGCAATTTTTTAAAATAATATAGGCGTTTTGCTTTAGAACTTACATTGTTCTCTTGTAACTAGTCTGTTTAAACTGTCTATATTACTATTCAATTAGTCTCATACTCCCTGTGCTGCAGCACCTCTTTTCACCCTCTGTCTGAAACCAGAGCCCAGTCTGCTCTGATTGGTTAGCTGGTCGACTCCGTTGTGATTGGTCAACCACTTAGAAATGTCCTGCCACGTACAATGTGTTAACCAATGGAAACGCGAATGTTACATAGTGATGTCACGGAAACGCATACAAACGGGAGAAAACAAAGGAGTCTAATGTAGTCGTTTCAGGAAGGGGGGGGGGGGCTAAAAACCATAAAAGGGGCTCTTTAAGTGTAGGTGTCTATCTTCACCTGACAAAAACACAAGTATGGGTATTGGCTTTCAGGCAAATTGTTAATTTAAAAGTAGGTAACATAATTGCTGGACACATCTCATTATGGGAGGCTGTGGCTCAGTGGATAGTGTGCTGGACTTGGAATCAGGGGGGTAGCAAGTTCAAGTCCCACTGCAGTCAGCATGTCGTTGTGTCCCTGGGAAAGACACTTCACACTTGTCCACAGTACTGAATGTATGTAAGTTGCTTTGGATAAAAGCGTCTAACAAATTACATGTTATAATAATAATAATTATTAAAATGCACAGGTTTCATACAGTGCAAGGTGCGGCCGAGTCTTCCCCAGATCTTACAATGACTCCATGGTAAATGTTAGGTTTCTGTGGCTCATATAAATAGAAATGTAATCTTGTATGTTTGTCTAAGTATCCATAGCAGCAGATGCACTTCCCATGCAGATTATGAATCTCTGTTTGAACAGATCTCGCCGTCAATGTATATGAACTGACAAGATAGAATCTCTGTGTGAATACTGAATAATAATCAGGTTTATTAAAGACCCGCTGCTACTCTAAGTCTTTGTTATTGCCTCTGTGCTGGAGCTTCTTTGCACATTTGGATCTAATTGAGGAATTTTACAATTGTAATGCATGTGTCAAGTTTGGAACCCGTTTCCAAACATTTTAACAATGTATGATGCATTTTTATGACTTTGGCAGAATGTAGGTGAAGTTGACCTTTCCATTTATACTTTAAAAAAGTTTCAATGCATTACAGCAAAGATTTGAAACATATCCGGGTCTTTTGAATCGGCTTTACATGTTGAACCACCTCCTTTCCTCATTTTCTCCTATACCGCTGTTTTCATAGAAACCTGACCATTGTCATCCATAAGAGCATCTCAGAGCTCCCTTAATCTGCCCTTATCCTCCCATTGATAATACAATGCATGTTCATGGTAATTGAAATCATATTTTACACACATCCACAGAGTAAAAAAAGTATTGCTGCCTACGCTCTTCAACGAAATGAAAGGTGAAGGAATACCATGCTACTGCGACAACAGGGCACAAAAGGGTCGCTTTAAAGAATACATATAGACAGTCGGTGTTGTGTGAACACATGGAAGGGGGAGGGAAGAAGAAAACAGGCAAAAGAGATTAGAGGAATAAGAACATGTACAAATACAGTGACTTATATACATTTTTCAGGCGCAATCTCACTTATGCACAAGAGACGTTTGCACATATCCTTTCGAGCACCTGCCCCAGTAGTGGTCAGTGTCCCATAGCCATGCTTCACAGAGTGCAAATGATTATTCTCCTGTGTGGAAAGGTGGCTTAGCCTTTTCCACGCAGAAGAATAATCATTTAGGTTTATTGCCTCTCTTCATTCCACTGAATATGCATAATCAATCCAGCTCCTGGTAGCAGAAGGGTTGTAATTCTTCCCTCTTCAGGAAGCTTGCATGAATCACATATGTTGTGTAGCAATGGGCAACGACTGAATGGAGCGGGACACGGGTCAGCTTAACAGGGTGTTATAATGACAAAGGGGAACATTAGCTAAGGAAATAAACTCCCTGAATCTCGGCCAAACACGCTTATTTAATCCGGCGCTGCCATAAACACCCACCTGATGACACTGAATATGCAATTAATGGATATTACAGAACATGCTTCACTTGTTGACCCTCACTGTCAGTCAAAGGCTCAAAGAAGCGTCTCCTCTGTTAATCTAAATATACATCCGTTTGAATGGAGTCTATCGCCTACTGAAATAAAAATCCCTATCTTTGCACTCTCACATCCCCAACATGAAGACCTATCAGGAATCCTGCATGGGTGGACATGTAGGCTTTCCTAGGAATGACAGGGTCTTCTGAAGAGGAACCCCACCCTCGCGTTCTCCAGCATGCCAACCCAGAGGAGAGTGGGCAGCGCTGAGACGGCAGCCTGCCGTGGGCACTGCCAGGCTTAAATCTGCCCTGTCGTCATCATAGGCTTGCAGAAAAGAACGCTGAGATTCACCAAAAAAAAAAAAAAGAGGAGGTGGATCGTTGCATTTAAATCCTCTCTCAACGCCCCCACATGTTTTAGCAAAGCATAAAAATCATTCACAGAGAGAGAAAGCAAAAGAGAAAAAGATAGAGGGAAATAGAGAGGAAACAGCTATTAGCAGCAGTAAGCAAGCTCAAGAGATCATAGTGAGGCAGCTCTAATCGCAGTAATGGTTAAACCCTCATTCCATCCACCCAGATGCAAGAAACGTCTACCCAAAAACAAGGCTTTGAAATCCCCCATGTCTAAGAATGTGCCCTGTGGCTATGGTCCTTACTAAAAAGAAATAAGTCAACAACAACTACAGAACTGCCTCCACTTCTGGAGTAAACTGTGAGGTAAAGATAGCTCCTGTGGCCTGTGTTGTTTTACAACTACATTGAGGAATGACGAGCATGCTTGGGTTCAAATAAAAACAGTCGCGATCTGAGGATTAAACATGATAATGTACACAAGAACAAGAATGTCAATATTTAGTTGATTGTATATATAGACATTGCTTTTAGTTAAAGAGGTGGCTTACTTTTGTATAGCAGGCCAAGAGGCTTTTGAAGCACATATCTGTTTTAAACAGATTGTTGTTCTTTTGAAAGGTTTGTATAATTGAATTGCTTAAAATGGTGTAATGAAATGCTGAAGCCCTTGAAAACACTTCATTGTATTGAAATGAAGGTGCCACAAAACACATATTACAAACAAAAACATCGGTGGGTTTTGGCGTTCAACCACATTTGTAATTTAAACATCAGTAAAAATAGGCGAATCCATAAATGAAACATTCTTTGGTTGAGCCAGAAGCACACCTAGATGAGCTTCTGTGTGAGCACAAAACTAACATGCTTTTTAATCCTTTCCTCCAGGAGTTCAGAGTTCTTTGGTTATTTCTGGATTTTCTTAATCTCCTAATTTCTTTGATTATTTTCTGCAGGTGAAGCAGTGCACCCGACAGCTTTTCTGTCCAGCAGCCAAGTTTAACAATTGATAATCAAAAGTAAAGTTGTTATGGTCGAACACAGAAAAAAATGGTTTCATGTTTCACAGCAATTCGATTTTCTGATCCCTGAAACCCAATTTACGGTATAATAACACGAGGTTGTGATTGAAGATATTTGTCTTGTGATAGTCCAGTTAGAGCTTTAGCTAGAAGTGTATTTACAGACTAACGGTAAGACACTTATCACCAGATATATGTTCTTCTTTGTAAAGGTCAGAGGTTATTTCATTCATAAAAATGGGTCTTTTAAAATTCCGCTATCTGTACCTTTAACTTATTACGAACATTTCTTAATATGTTCCCATTAAATAATATTCTCAGGTCTGCTTAGTTTCCAATCCTTATTACACTTACTTTATATTGATGATACTAACTGTAGCCATTAGCCAATAGATGTCCCACTTGTTTTGAAGGCTTTGAAGTATAAATAGTATTTCTAAAAATGCATCACCAGTACACATGCCAGGTTTTGCTAACACATAAGTTTGAGTGTCAAATCACTGCTCTGAAGTTTGAACACAGTAATGTGCAGTTTCTGTGGCCTTTTGCTTTTGTTTTTGGTTACGAACACCTATTTAGAGGCGGGTTTATGGGATTACTGCCCATTGCGCTCCATTACAATTACTCAGCAGGCATGCATCCCGTCCCCGTAATGAAGTGGGTGTTGCAGTGGGTGGATTTGAAACTGAGCGGCCACTATTCTGTATTCTAGCTACTGGGTACACGGGCTGAGTGGCAGAGAATAGCAGCAGCGATGGCAAGCGTGGCACGGGACAGAAAGCGTGGTGGACCAGAAGACCAACCGCAGAACCAGAGGCAACAATCTGATCCTTCAAACGGCGCACGCTTATATAAGTGTCAGGAGAAATGGAGAATTACATTTCAAAGCCCAGTAAATAAAGTTGTATTGATTTAATCCAAACATGTAATCTGTTTTGCTGTCTGACACTGATGCTGGCAATAAAAGAGAATCATGTAAGACAGCATTATAGATAATACGACCATAGATCAAATGGAGTTTGGGCAACAGAAGGGCAATAGATCATGTTCAAGCTAGAGTGCTTAGCTGTGGAATTCATAAACTACCTCCTAAATCGAGGTGGCTTTCAATTTAAGTTTTCAATTTACAGAGAGAGGATATAGTGTGCGCTTGATGCAATTTTATCGTCAACTTCAGCAGGGGGTCTGCAGATTGGGAACTGTGTCTCTCTCAATTTGTCCCTCAACCGTAAAAGAACATGATGCACTAAAAAAAATGCACGTATGAAAAACTATACATGCGAGTAAATCTCGGTGAAAATGTGATATGTGGCATAAAAAGACTTAGTACTTTTAGAAGAGAATACTACATGTTATTAAAGCCTGACTACATGTACTGTAAACCCATTTTCCACACGGTTTTTTTTCTCTGTTGACATGGTATACAAGTTTTCGTAATGTAAATGCCATTCTGTTCTCGAAAAAAAAAATACGTTTGTCCTCATCATCAGCAAATATCATTCTGACATTGCAATGTATTTCTTTTAAATCATATTTTTGCACTCTGAGCGTCTAATCTAAATCTAATATTGTAACGCAGAATGTAAACCTCAAACTGTAGTTTCACTGTATTGCTTTCAGTTAAACCAAACCTTTACAAATAAAAAGGTATGGTTTAATAATTATGATTAGTAGTGTATTTTTGTTTAAGGGTCATTGTTTGAGTTTCTACATAAATAAGAAATAATTCATTAAACGTGAGTAAGCACTAAGAAATACTAATTCACACACTGGTTTATTAAAGCACACACACCTTATTGCGCTTCCTGATGAAATTAATAACAGTTTTGACTCCTAAGGATGCAGATGGTTTGCCTGTAGCTTTACTTGTTTGAAAGAGTCATTACTGTGGAGGAAACTTCTGTGTAGCAATGCAGTGGGAGTCACCGACTCATGAAGGAGACACGGGATGAGCAGGAGCTTTGATGTCAAACACTGATGGTTTATTTGGAGTTTCGGCCGGAGAGTTGACAAGACATGTGTTGTGTCACGAGTTGACACAGCGGTTGCCAAACCAATTCTGAAGAACTATTCTGCAGCTCGAGGTTTTAACTAGTTTGGAGTGTAATAATCAACATTCTTCATCAGTGAGACTAAACAAAATATGGACCCTGAATCTAACTAGAGCCCTCGTCCATAGAAAAGAATGTGTGCCAGGGAACCTTCGTCCCTGAACAGTAAACTACCTCATAGCGGCTTGTGCTCTGTCATAGACTGGCAACAACAATGTGCCCAAGCTGCTCCTCCTTAAGAGAGATAGCAGCAATACCCAAGGCCGTAGACCTATGCCATGGGAAAGGAGACAGTGAGAGGAGAAAATGATGAACTGTGTCGAAGGTTGAATACCTAAGCAAATTATTTCCCTAACAATTACAATAGTTATAATTCAAAATCAGTAAGTAAATAAAAAACTTAGCTGAAATCGTTTTTTTACTTTATAATTGATGTTATCTGATTTTCTGAATTGTATAAACTGTAGCTTCGTTTATCAGTTGCTTCTTAAAGGGCTGCAAGTATGATGTGCTAGCACCCCCCTGTGGTGGAAACGTTCACATGTGTGTCAGTAATAGAGCTACATAAGATAATGCAGGGGTGTCAAACTCAAATACACAGTGGGCCAAAATTAAAAGATGGGTACTAGTCGAGGGCCGGACTGGTTCAATGTTCAGTGCAGAACGTATTGAGATGAACTCATTGCACATATTAAACCTGGAACTAACAAAGCTTAAATTATTGCCTATAAAAACAACATTAAACATTAAATAATCAGTTGCATTCATTTCTTATGGCTCTATCTGCAGAGTCATTTCTTATGATTAAATTTCTCCACAGGCCAACAACAGCTTCAACAAAACTATTTCCCTCAAAGAACAAAACAAACACTCCCTGTTGTCTCAAGAAACAAAGTGCAGAAGGAAACATCCATTAAACTCAGTTTGCTCTGTGATGCTAGTTCAAGCAGATACTTGGCATCTCATCTTGGGTGCAAGGTCATCAATGTTTGGGCTCAGGCTCTGAGCTGAGGAAACCCTCAGGGTTGAGTGAAGGTGTGCGTGCAATATACCGGCGGACCAGATCTAATAGTATTTAGAAATTATCCTGCGGGCCGAAATTAAATCCACCAAGGGCCTGATTTGGCTCCCGGGCCTTGAGTTTGACACATGTAAGGTATAGAATATAGAAGCATAGACTCAAAACTTAAGCTGATATTTAAAATATTGCTGAAAATATATTTAATGTTTATACGTTTTCTAAATGCTCTGAACCTTTTGTTCCTTGTGCCAATAAGTTATGATCTGTTGAGGTTTAGATGCAGCTTGTTTTATGTATTACTGCACTCTAGTGTTAAAAATAAGCACATGCACTACACAACGGAAAAAAATTACACTGAAAATCCAACACAAAATGGAATACAAACTCTTGTCTGAGGTTTGAGGAGTATGTTTTTGTTTAAAAAGAGACAAGGGGATGATAATCAGAAACATAAAGACGAGGATTTATTATAAAAACTGACTAAAATCTGCTGTGCAGGGCTACAGTATCAAAGACGTCCGGATCACTTTGGAATTTGTATAATTTGTTGGTTCTGGTTCAGTTCGGTCTACTATTTAATAACAAAAAGGTGGGAAATCTTATATTTTTAAACACACATCCATCTCTTACCTCCAGGGAAGTAAATCATGGCGCTTTCCAAACTGTGCTAACTTTTTCTCTCAGGTCCTTTGGAATTACCAGGCAATTGTCAATCTGCAGTGGTGGACAGATGACCTCTAATCTACCACTTTATTGAAAAGAGATACAAAGTTAAATGTAGTCTACATAGTTTTGGATTACATTCTGTATTGAGGGCTAAGTGGACTAACATCCTGAAAGGTACAGATGCTGCCATTAGAAATAAAGGTGGTTATAGGTTGGAGTCTGCAGAGTGAGGAAATGTCAAAACAAACAAGAAACTGTATTGGCTTAATCGCAGACTCCACCTATACGTGGACTGTAAAATATAATCTGACTGTAACAAAGCCAGCTGTCACTCAAGGTTAAAGGAGGCTTGTCCACACTGACAGCTTGTGAAGAATGTATTACAAATTGTCCTTTATATTGAATGAGTAACATGTCATGCATCTTTCAAACAGTACAGTTCTTGAACATTAGGCTAAATAAAAAACATGTTCAATGGAGGATAATAACTTTGACTGAAATGCTTCTTACGTACAGCTTTTATTAAGCATCTGTTGAGTCTATGTGTCTAAATAGTCAAACAAAATTCCCTAAAAAATGTCCCTCGGAAAAATATGTGTTCTTTAAATGTGGTATGTATTTCTATCCGACAACAAAATGATTTTAATATAATATCATATATGTAAAACAAAAGCAAGGACACTTACTGTTTAAGAACTGGACTTACTAGGACATAGTACACATTCCTGTCTTAAAGGTCCCATGTCATGGCCATTTCTACTGATTATAATTCCATTGTTGAGGTCTACTAGAATAGATTTACATTGTTCAATGTTCCACAAATGACATTGGTTTCTCATACAGCATCTCTGTATAGTATATGTATTCACTCTCTGTCCTACAAGGCTTGTTGGAGCTCCTGCCCCAAAATGTGTTGATGTTGATTAGTCTGTTCAATCTAATAAATAATGTGTGCACTTGAGTATAATATCATATACAGTATGTCAAAGAGACATTAGAGAAGCTATATCTTTTGTAGAACAATATACAGCTTAAATAAAAATGATATACTGTATTACACCTAGTGTGCAGTGTCTTATTTACACACCTGTCCCTGCCTAAACCTGACTGACTGGAGTCTGAACCACAGACAAATTAAGTCTAGACGACAGCTGCAGCAAACGTGATGAGAGGAATCCTGGTTTACTTAACAGAAATAGAGCTAATTAAACAATGTCCCTACTAAATTACCATATGTAAATGTGTGTCACGAGTTCCTATTTTACTTTAAATTAAGGAGAAACGCAGCAAAAATAATGTATTGTGCTGCTAATGCGTTACTATATTTAACAACATTCGGTTTATGGCAACGCTTGACTACATTGTTTATTTTTAACTGACTTATCTATGGTTGCACAGACAAGACACAACGCTCTCATTTAACTTGGGAAGACATTTTTAGAAGTAGCACATTAGCTTAAAGTTAGCCTGCACTTGTTTTAGCTTGTTTATATGTAGGCCTATGCACTGTCACGCGCTTTACACGTCGACACACAGATGGTGCAATTTAGGAAGTGTACGTTAAGATAGCGAGCAGACATTAAATATATTCAGTCTTGCAGTTTTCATAGTTCAGCTACATGAATATGTTGTGAACATTACCATTTCTCAGGAGTTTTCCACTTGTGTTTTCTGCAGGTGTCTTCCTCTGGTTCATGCGCAGTTGCGTCTGTGAGGCTGCACAAGTTTCATACAGCTAAAAGAGGTGAAGTACCAGAGTGTAGGAATACTATGTCAGAAGTAAAAGTCCTGCAATCATAGTTACTCAAATAAAAGTACAAAAGTATCATAATACACTTAAAGTACCAAAAGTACAAGTACTCATTATGCAGATTAGTCCATTTTAGAAAAGTATATTACATGTTTTGATTAGAATTATTGATGCATTAAAGTGTTATCGAACTGGTAAAGGTGCAGGGTAGCTTGTGAATTTACTCCAGGTGTAACTAAAGTGTTATTTAAGTGTTAATTATGGCCCACATTATTTATCCAAATATGTGAAATAACTAAAAGGTATTTATAAATGTAGTGGAGTAAAAGTACACTATTTATCTCTGAATTGTAGTAGACTAGAAGTACAAACTAGCAAACATTTAAATACTTAAAGTACAAGTAGGCTACTCAAAATGTACTTAAGTACAGTAGGCTACTTGAGTAAATCTCCTTTGTTTTTTACACCACTGCTGAAAGGGCTTTTAAAAAGACTGACGCAAATGCACACGTTGCTTCTTTTTATTTAGTAAATATTATTTACACATTTTCAAGAACACATGCTACAGAATCTCAGATTTACAGCTTCTAAACAATAAAAACAGCTCTTGAGAACAAAGATACCTGACGACTAAGGAAAACGTCATCCAGGCTTTGAACACTGAGAAAACATTCAAGTTTTTTTCTTTTGATTTATCGTATGTTTTTTAATTTAATTTTCAACCATTTCTGAACAAGGCCTCTTAAACTATGCAGTAGTGATTGTGCAGCATATTTAATATATTCCTGGTGCTGCTAAAGCTCCCTTTGGTTTGTGCTTCTTTGCAGCGGTGAAATTAGCACCCAAACATGGAAAAGGACCCCAGTGACAACTTCTTTGTAATTTACGATCTAATTTTTTTTACCTGATGTTGTCTACATATCTAATAATGATGTTGCTATACCATCTAATGCAATTTGAGTAGAACCTGGTGCTACAAAGCAGTGCAAGTTTGTAATTTCAAAGTCATTTCAGTATGCATAGTACAAAAAACATTATATGTTAAACTATGCAATAGCTTATATCAATTGCTAGGCCAAAGTTGAATTGCAAGTCATCACACATTTGCTATTTACATGTTTGAGTGACAATCTAATTTCCAATGACCACCCTGTCCAAGCAGTTTGTAATTATGCAGACCCCAAAGTTGGAGATCATTAGCATAAAGCAAAGTTAAAATAATGTAACAGATTGGAAATCCCTGCAAACATTTCGTGGGTAATGTCACACATTAATGGTTTGTCATTATGTCAGTCTAGTGTTGCCTTCATGGTCAGAGTGTTACATTAGTTTGGTGTTTAAAAAAGGACATAAACCCTCCGCAGTGTTCAAAGTAAAGCACACTCATCGAATTGATCGTACATCGATTCCTTTTACATCCAAATGATGGATTATGTACATTTACAGGTACACACATACAACCTAGAGAGCACCCTGGTAACTGAACACAGAGGACAAAGTAACACTCTCAAAGTAACACTACTTTACATTCAATACCATACACTACACTGTACATTAAGGCATGAGGTGTCGTTGATGCTAAACATCAGCAGAAGACTCATTAAGAAATGCAATGCACTGAGGAATGAAATGCATGTTTATGAAATGTATCACTTACAGCAGCAAATTATAACAATATATAGACCCTCCTGCTGTTAAACATAGACAAATAAAGTGTATTTTGTGTGACATTTTTATCATAAGACAATTAAAACATTCTTAATTAGAAAGCTGGCTCTAAATTAAGTTCACCCTTCACTCTAATGTCTGACCATGTGTGCCAAAAATATTTAATCAATCCAGATGTTTAAAATGACAGCTCTTATATTTAATTAGCTAGACAACAGTAAATGTAATTGAGAACAATTTAAAGCTACTGCTTAGAGCACTAACACCACTACTCTATATCTTACTCTTTAAATGACAAGGAATACACTTCATCTATTTTGGCGAGCCTTGTTCATGCAGTGTAGTTATTAGGGAATAAATATATTTTATGAATTGATTCTTAACACTGAATCATTTTAAACTCTTTGTTGGGCTCTACATTTTGGTATAGTCAAAAACTGTATGGAGAAGTCTAACCAATCATATGCAGGATTAAAGCTAACCTTTCTTTAATATATGCTGCCATCAGAATATACTCTTTTGCTTTTAATAACAATGGCATGTTTTATGGATGTGCCGTAAGTCTTTATATCATACATTTGTTCTACTTTTTTTCAATTTTTCACTGTAATCCTAGTTTACTTTATATAACAGATGTATCAGGAAGTCAGCACAATGGGAATCCACTTATTTTCAGCAACCGTTTGTAGCTGCACAGTAACTGAATGCAAGTCAAGTCTATATTTAGTATATGTATAACTCAGTAATACTGTACAATTTTGCTCACTGCCTGCAGTGCACAATATTAAATAACAGCACATTTGAGTTATGCAAGTTACTTGCAGTTGGTCTAATATGTTGTACAATTTACAATACTACTCATCACTGAGCACTATGCTTAACACTGCAGACCATCCTCCAATCAGGTATAATCAACAGTAGATGACAATCTTGAACACGCACTGTGAGGTGTGCCAAGCAGGTCAAGAAACATGATTTGTTTTCAAACTCTTCACAACCTCTTTTTTTAAACATTTTAAATATCATGTTTTGGTATCCTCCCAAGTTCCCTTTTTTAAATTTGCAGCAGTGTGTCATGTCACCATACTGTCTTTAGGTGCCGTTCACCAGGATGCTGCCACTGGAGGTTCTTGTGTGTGTCTCTGTGGAGAAGAGTCGGACAAAGTGCTTGGGGTGTGGATTACTGCACCATGCCATGAGGAAGCCTCCTGCATGCACAAGTCTGACACAGCCAACTGCAGGCATTCAGCGGGCATCCTCTGATCCACTAAGAAAGGAAATCTCCAAAAGCCAAATCACCAGCAGTGACATGTCATACACACCATCACAGAGGGATGATGTACACGATGAACATGTGGTGTTTTCAGCTCCGGAAATGCTGCCATTAGCCCAGAAATGCATTATGTGTTGCTTTCCAGTATGACAGTGATCAAGCTGATGGAATCATTCAATGTGAAACCGAGGAAATGTGTGCTAGAAAGCAGCAGCAAGCATAGGAAATAATAGCGACCTGGTCTGTAATTGCTGGCATTTTACAGAAATGACCTATGCTTGCTTGATTCGGGATCTCTTGTGTCTCAGGACACTGAATCTTTCATGTAAACTAAAGCCTCTTTGTTTGACAAGAAGCCACAAATCCCAAGATCACAATACGTGAATGCTGATCTATATTCACCGCATTTTAAGCTGTGCAAGCCGTGCACAAAAATCAAATACAATGACTGTACACAAATGAACAGGAGCAGCTTGCCAGTATTTTTCCTTTATGCTTACACGGTCATAATCAGCATGGTTAGAGTGAATGACTTCAATAATTCATTCCTGTCAGACCATACTATCCTTACATCCTGTTGGTAAGATCATACTATACACATAGTTTGGTAGATTGTACAAACACTTAAGGGCAAAGTCTTATATCTCTGAGACGGAGGAGTTCTGTGTTGGTTTGCTGGTTGTTGCAGCTGATAGGCAGCACTTAGTTATCAGTTCAGGTTGGTTGAACATGGTTATGAACATCTGTGGAAAGTTCTGTGCCACCAGAGTCCTGTTTTCAAACGTAAATCTCAGGTGGTGGAACAGTCAGTATGAGTTAGTATTTACGCCAGTTACACTGTGCCATTTGTCAACAAGATTCATATCACCGAGTCTAAAAATCTAAAGGAACAAAACTCTTACTTTCACCACTAGATTGGGCTGACCTTGCAGATCGGGAGGAGTGCTGTTTGACTGCAGCGGCAAACAAACGGGAGGAGAGCCTGAGTGCCTGAATAATTGGGGCGTAGCTAGCCAGCAGTGCTTATCTTCTATTAATACTTTTACAACCCGCATCCACACTGATGTACTTCAGAGTGGACCTGGCCTTACCCACGTGGTCAGATGACAGCGGAGGAGCCAGAAGAAGGAGAGTGTGAGTTAGGAGAGGAAGGAACGTTCCAGAAGAGCCACTTGCGTTTACACTGCCGTCTCTGGTACAGGTAGTCCTCCTTGTCGCGCTCTTTGCGGGCTCTTTGGTAGTGGTCGTCCTCTTTCAGGAACCACACTGGTGGCCAGCGATGTTTCTCAAAATACTCTTGGTTGTCTG
Source organism: Gymnodraco acuticeps (assembly GCF_902827175.1). Taxonomy (NCBI): domain Eukaryota; kingdom Metazoa; phylum Chordata; class Actinopteri; order Perciformes; family Bathydraconidae; genus Gymnodraco; species Gymnodraco acuticeps. The sequence continues at coordinate 2,235,036 of NW_022991187.1, forward strand.
CATCAGAATACACTGTCTTAGGAATCTCAAAAAGATATCTAGGCATTTCAATTGCCCATTTTCAATATCGCATTTACCACAATGGTTAGTCCAACATTGTCAAGAAAACTAATTGCAGCACATATAGCATAGATCTTATTGATATTTGCATACATCTTACAACAACAATTTTGCTAGAAAGGCATTACAGAGGATACATTTATACAGTGTATACATTTATACAAATATTTTTTAACCTAAAAACTCATATACTATAAGTAGACCTGAGGGTCAAAATGTAATCTAAATGTGTGTTGCCAGATTACATGCATGTTACCTGTAGACTTGGACTTCATCTCTCGGGGAAACTTGCGACAGACACTGTTGTAGTTGGTGCAGATGTGGTGAAGACACCAGCCAGTGAGCTGTTGGGCGCCGTGGAACTGTCAACATACCAATTATTATTATTCATTTATGTATCTGTACATTTAAGATGGTCTTTGTTAGCTGTATTTAATACATTTCAGGTATTGCTGCACTGGAGTTTCACCTATACTTTAACAGGGTTGCCAACTTTGGGTACCTGGCTGGAGTGAGATTTTGATATCATGGGTTTAATTACATATGCGCACGAAATGACTGCTATCGTGTCAGCAGCAGGACCTTAGCATAGCCTATATATAGGATATATATACAATATATACAAATACACAATATTGGACACAGACTATAAAAGGCACAAAGTTTCATTCACTAATGAAAGTCAAACACATGTTTGTTTCCACTGTTTTATTGTGTGCCTGTCGCGATAAGCAATGCATTGACGTATCGTACGATAAATAAAAATGAACTCGATAAATTGCCATTTACATGAGGATGTGACTAGCAGTTTGAAAGGATGTACTTGAATTATTATTATATATTATCGTTATGTCAGTGGTCTAAAATGGTCATACAACGGTGCCGACAATATTATCGTTTATCGCAATAATTTCCGGGAAAATGTATCCAACACAATTAATTATCGTGAGAGGCCTACACATGAAACACACACACAAACAAATCTACAGACTTACTCCAAACTGCCAAATATGTTAATTAACACACTCTCACTCTCATATACTCTTTGACTCTATTTTGGCCTAGTAGAACAATAAGCAGCAGACTTTAACATTTTTATAATTTCTACTGGTTCTTAGATCTGAGCATGCGCAATACGGGTCGGCAGTTGCGAGAGAGTATTTTTGTTGGGTAATCTATGGTAGGGCTAACCCATACAGTGGTGGGGCTCATGTCAGTATTTGCAATGTAATTACATACACGCTCCCCTTGACAGTGAAACGCCACGCGTGAGGTTTAGATTATTTCCCTGTCTCAATCCAAATTGAACTGTATGAAATAAAAAGGCACAGTTGTCTTGTAGTAAATAAAAAGGGCGACCTGGAGCCAATCCTGCAATCTCTCCACAGGTGAAAGAGTTGACATGCTGAAAACCCAACCCCTGCAGGGTGGTCTGGGGGGATTCTCCCCCAGGAGATTTTTTTTGTTTTAGTTTTGAAATAGGTTACTAACATAAAATACACATTCTGGTAGCCTACTCTCTTGAGAAGAAACATAAATAAATCTATTACTACACGACATATTTTAAAAAGTAATGCCATTTTAGTTTTGTGTTACTTTGTTCTGAAAGCTGAACCTGCTGCTCCTCACAGAGAGAAGAGGGAAGAGGCTGTGTGAATTACTTTACATTGTGGATAAGGGTGGATAGGCCCCATTGTTCTTTGTGTCAAAATGAAAGACAGCCCACACACCTATCCAGGGACGTGCACAGACATTTGGAGGGGCTATTGCTCTAAACTGGAAAAAGGGCCTCCCGTTCACTAAGCGGAAAAACATAAGACCTTTTTTTAATGTAAAATAAACCAAATGATTATTACATCAACTAAATTGAACAGTAATTCACATCTTATAACAAAATAAGCTAAGGCGACTACTTAATTTCAAAAATGAAAATCAGGGACATTTTTTGTTTTGCGGTCCATATCTCATTAAAATATCTAATGTTAGTAACTATTAAAGACAAAATGGGGACAATTCTGTTCTAATGTAGTTTGACTATTGTAACTGCTGTGCAGTCCAGACATACTGATAAAATAGGGCCTCTAACCAGGGGTTAAATTGGGCCGGGGCTGTCCAGGGCTGTCCGGGGCTCAGCCCCGGCACATAGGACGATGCTCTGACGTCATCGCCCTCGCTCATTTGTTTAAGCCATAATGTCAAAACATCTCTCGTTCTTAATATAGACTTTATTTAGGGTCGATATGTGTTGACTTTAAAATTTAAAATAGCAGATCTCTGTGACAGGATATCGTTTTTCCGCTTAGTGAACGTATGTCTCTGCTCCGATCAGGAGCTGCAGCACCGTGGCTCCTTCGTGCAGAGAGTCTGCAGCAGTGTGTGTGTGTGTGCAGAGAGTCTGCAGTGGTACCGCCAAACCCCCGACCCGTCTTGTAACACGGAGCCCGTTTCCTACACCATCAGGGCCGGTTCTAACCAATTTGTTGCCCTAGGCGAGATTTTAGCTGGCGCCCCCCCCCCTGCCAGAAAATCGTTCAGTAGAACAAATAAAAGTATCCAAGGAATACACAATAGAATATATAAAAAGTAAATGAAAAATCTCTACAAAAGACCAATGCACTACAAAAACAGAAATGTATTGACATAAGTCATATACATCAAAGGCTTCAAATGTATTCAGTATTATATGAACATGTTTTAATTGGGGTGAGGACATCACATCCTCTAGGCCGGGGGGTCCGGGGGTATGCCCCCCCGGGAAGAAATGTTTGAACATTTAAAGTAAAATTCTTCAATCTGGTGCACTTAGAGCACACATTACTAGAGACCTGATCTAGGGGGTACAACTCTAACGGCCCGTCCACACAGCGGCGTGCGTTGAAGCTTGCCGGCGGGCGTGTCTGAAACTCGACCAACAACCAATCACATGAATCTCCCGCCCCTGACATACAAGCAGCGGTTTGATTGGCTAGAGCTTGTACTGGCATATGATTCGATTGGCTGACGCTTCTGCCGTGGCTTCAAAACTTGAACATTGCTCAACTTTTGCAGCGAGCCACGCCAGCAAAGTGACGTCACCCCATTCAAAGTGAATGGTGAAGCTTTCAACGCACGCTGCTGTGTGGACGGGCCGTAAAACACCCATATGAAAAAGATTGGTTTACATTTTAATAATCAAATAAGTATGTGAACATAACCAATAGCAAATAAATGCAACTTATTTTATTTTTGTTGTTCATTCATATCTTATTTGACCTAGTTAACATTTATTTATGCATATTTTTGTATCTCTCAAGTTTTAAAACAATATTTTTGGTTTACTGTCCTATAGTATACATTGAAATGATTTCAAACCTGTTTACCCCAATAATTATAAAAGAGTGCCTTGGAAATATGTGTTTACATAAATTGCATTTATCTCACTCGCTCGATCCCACACCCACTTTGGCTGTGAGCTGCGGACGCCTGATAAGCCAACACCCCCCACTTTCATCAATTACAGCGCCCATCGTACAGGGCAAATGAAAAGTGTAACCCGGGGTGAAAAGGGTGTTACCTTGACTTAATTATGAATGCTGTTACATCAAGGCCGAAAATTAGGATGAGCGCAAACAGTCAAAATGTTTTTTTCCCTCCCAGAGCTGCCAGCGCAGCGCCCCCCCCCCCAGATCTGGCGCCCTAGGCGACCACCTATGTCGCCTATGCCAAAAACCGGCCCTGACTTAACCTAACAACTTATTTAATTTGTTTTCACAATTACTAATGTCATGTTTTTTTTTATTCTTGAAGAAAATGTCTTTTTTTCTGGCATTCTTCCAGGATTAACAAAAATAAGAATAACATTGCGAACTATCTTTGAAGTAAATGGCTGTTGTTAAACGCTTCCCACATTTACTTCAATCATACAATAGAAAAGCTAAAAGTACCCAAGGAATACACAATAGAATATATAAAGAATAAATGAAAAATCTCTACAAAAGACCAATATACTACAAAAACAGAAACGTATTGACATGTTGGTAATATACATCAAAAAGGCTTCAAATGTATTCGGTATTGTATGAACATGTTTGAATTGGGGTGTGGACGTCACATCCTCTAGGGGGGACCGGGGGTATGCCCCCCCAGGAAGAAATGTTTGAACATTTTAAGTAAAATGCTTCAATCGGGTGCACTTTGAGCACACATTACTAGAGACCTGACCTATGGGGTACAACTCTAAACACCCATATGAAAAAGATTGGTTTACATTTTAATAATCAAATAAGTATGTGAACATAACCAATAACCTACCATAGCCAATAGCAAATAAATGCAACTTATTTTATTGTTGTTGTTCATTCATATCTTATTTTACCTAGTTAACGTTTATTTATGCATATTTTTGTATCTCAAGTTTTAAACGATATGTTTGGTTTTCTGTCCTATAGTATACATTGAAATGATTTCAAACCTGTTTACCCCAATAATTATAAAAGAGTGCCTTGGAAATATTTGTTTACATAAATTGCATTTATCTCTCTCGCTCGATCCCACACCCACTTTGGCTGTGAGCTGCGGACGCCTGATAAGCCAACACCCCCCACTTTCATCACTTAAAGCGTCCATCGTACAGGGCAAATGAAAAGTGTAACCGGGGTGAAAAGGGTGTTACCTTGACTTAATTATGAATGTTGTTACATCAAGGCCGAAAATTAGGATGAGCGCAAACAGTAAAAATGTTTTTTTCCCTCCCAGAGCTGCCAGCGCAGCGCCCCCCCCCAGATCTGGCGCCCTAGGCGACCGCCTATGTCGCCTATGCCAAGAAGCGGCCCTGTACACCATGCTAAATATGTCTGCATAAAGCTGAGTTATGATCGGTCATAATAACACAGAATTTGGTGATGATTAAATAGTTTACAGTGAGATTTACTCCCATACTTTTGGCCATACTCATGCAGCCCTACAAATGAATTGAGATTTCCAGACAAATGTTCTTTAGCAAGTGTGCAGAGCAGTGTTGATTTAAAAAAGCAATTTGAAGGTTGGATATTTGTAAACCTTTTTTTTGTGTATATATATATATTCATAATTTAAGATGTAAATGAATTCCAGTTTATTTGTAGTAGGCCTACTTTCTATTTTTATTTTTGACATTTGGTGGCATCAATGTCTGCATTTGATACAGATAATGGAGCAGTTGCTTTAGGGCCACAGTGTAGGCCTATATCCCTTAAGGTCAAACAATGAGATCCTCGATCATGTTGATTCGGCCACAACAGAAAAAATAAAAATAAACTCTCGCTCTTTCCAGAGGGGCAGGTCAGCCAAAAAGGCCAAACGGGCCGTTGCCCTGGCAACATTAGCCCGTACCTGTGCACGTCCCTGCACCTATCAATCATCAAACCGTGGGGTCTTATTTCATTACGTGTTGATTTCTATCAACACGTAATGTTGTATCGATGTATATAGTCTATAGAGATGTACTACAGCAAAAGTATTCTCCGTCGGGACTTCCTGGAACAACACCACGCCGTTATCTTGATTCTGATTGGCCAGAAGACATTATCAAAGATGTTCTATTGAGAAGACGATCACTACCTGACAAAAGTTTTCAAAACCGTTTCTAGTCTTCGGAATTCTTGTTTTTGGCGTGAGAATAGTTTGGGCAGCGTGAGAGCGTGAGATTGAGAGTGAAAGCGTGTGTCACACGCCAGATGCGTGAGAGTTGGCAACCCTGACTTTAACCTTCATACTAACATTAGCATGCTAATTTGAGCATGCTAGAATAAGTATGCCATATGAGTACATATATGGTTCTTCTATAAGACAATGCTTCAAGATTAGATAGAAATGCAGTGCACAAAAAACACCTTCTTCAATTGTATGTAATGTTTGTGCTTTAGTGGTGCATATTACCAGATTAATCAAATGAACATGTGGCTCCTGAGCATCTTTGCACAGATGATAATCTAGCCTTGCATATGACACTGAAATGCTGAAGCTAAAGATAAAATACAGCTGAATGATTAAATGAATCATTCAGTGCTGAGCCTGACTCGGTATATCCAAAATGCCCACTGGCCCAAAGATCCTGTCCCATTCATTCTGCCTGAGAGCTGACTTGCACTCTGAGAAACATAGCTTTTTTGGCTCCACCTTTAAGGAGTAAACATTATGCCAACCTTCAGCGCAGCTCTTTCTGAGAAATGCCCGTGAATCAAATCCCAATTGGCCAAATAATTATATAAGCGCTTTAAGTGGAGCCTTGTTTCCTGCTGATTGACAGGTCACACTACCTGGGCCATGTCCAAGTACACCAGCACGTCTCCATCAATGTCAGCCCCAATCATCCCAGCCTCTGTCAAGACTGTAACTGTGTAGAGCTCTGAAAGAAACATAAAAGGCTGGTCACTGTATGCATTACCACAATGGCTTTGTGTAATACAACCCTGAGGGTAATAACTATATCAAATGTACTACCTGTAAGTGCAACCAGGTGGGGGAGGCAAAGACGATTGGCGAGAACAATGAGCTCCATTGCATCCAAGTCAGTCCGAGAACAAAACCGCCCCGTATAGAGATACTCCAGCACGGCCCTCATACAGCTGCGAGTTGTGTTTGGAAACAGCACCTTAGAAACAGGAACATGTGACCCATTCATGACCGAGCATTTCACTGTATTTTGCATTTAATAGGTAACAGAGAATAAATCTAGTTTACACTCTTATATTTATATAATGTAATAGTAATATATATAACAAAATATAGTTATTTACAAAATCTTGGTTCATTTTTTAATGCATGAGCAGTTAGAATAGCCACGAATAAAGAAAGAAAAACATATTGTGTTTACATACAGTATTGGTTGAAAATGAAAAAAAGGTTTTAGGAACCATATGATTTTTGATCATTTGAAATGAACGTGTCTTAACTATCTGCAAAAGTAAGTGTAATATTTTCGTAGTATTATTTTATGCTAGGTAGACAAACTGAGCGGACAGAACAACAACATGTTTGCTGACTTAATTGTATTACATCAGACTTGCAATCCTCTAATTGAATTACATTTTGTAAACAGACCAAATACATCACAGGTGCTCTTCATGGGTCAGTAATGATCGCTGCTGGACTGCTGCGTTTTGCCAATCAAGAAATAATTACATTTACATGCTTCAACTTTATAAATCGACTTGCAATAAGAATGCCATGGAAAATTACAAGAAACATGGACACATTTTCTATCCAGTACTCACTTTGGTCTGTACTCTAGTTCTGTTTGTCTTTTTTCACAGCTGAACAAAGTGATACATGTTGACTTACCTCTTTTGTGCAGCTCTCCACAAAAGGCCCACCAAACATAGCTGCCATCCAATCACAACTAGAGATGAGCAAAGGTTTGTGGGCCTTGATGGTCCCATCATCTAACTTGAATACTACATCTGTAATAAAGAGATGAGACAAAGATAACACCTGTGTTCTATTTTAGGCTAAACAAATAAGTGTTAAATATTTCCACTCACCAGAAAAGGTCCCTTTGGCCAAGCACTCTTTGACTCTGTTTGTGCGCCGTACATGGAAGGCTTTGGTGATTTCTTGGTTCATGAAGGCTTCATTGTTTAGTATGTTTGCCACCATCATCCGCAGGTCAAAGACCTCCAGCAGCTCAGCAATGTGTGCAATGTGCATTAGCTCCTTCTCATTCTCGTCCAGCTGACCTGTGTACAGGTAGCGAAGCACTGCTCGGAAAGGCCCGAGCTGCATGGACTGGTCCATGTGCACCACAGTTATGGGCCTGGGGCTGTATGAGACGGGGTCGTCTACCACCTCCTCCTGGATGCTGGCGAAGGCTCGGCTCCACGAAGAGAGGAGTCTGCCCCGTCGCCCTGCGTCGAAATCTTTTAACGTCCCATCACTAGTGCAGGCCCTCAGGTTGGCCCTGTCTCCATCGTCACTACTTTCGCAAACATCAAAGCTAGCAGCACGCATCAGCAGCTCTCTTCCGGAGAGAGGACCACGAGAGGGCCTTTCAGTCTCCTCGCTATGTGCGTCCATGATAAAGAGGTCATAGAACTTTGAAGACGATGTCGACAAGTATATCTTGTGTGCAAAGATTTTCTGTCGCTCCTGCAGGATCAGGATGACGTCAGCACAGTGTGGGTCCTCGAGGAGACCGACCGGATGCTCCTCTGTGGTTGTGGGAGGAGGAGGCACAGTGATTATAGGTGGGGGAGGTTTCGGTGGCAGGAAGGGTGCCTGAAGGAGAGGCCGCTGTACATTTCTCAGGTGGGATTTCCAAAACTGCAGGTGTCGGCGCGAGATGAGCGCAGCTCGGATAGCATTATCAAAGACGTCCTTGACTCCAAATTGAGCAACAACACTGGTTTCATAATATGGCACTCCCAGCTCTTTGGCCACCTCCCGGCCTCTCTCTGGAGCAAGAATCTCATTGGATTTAATGGGTCTGAAAACAAGAACATTTATCAAATACCATTCTGCCATTAAGAAGGGTAGACCTCAAACAATCTCTTGTTTAAAAATGAATCCCTCTACCTAGCTAAAGGCCTCCGTGCCCTGTTCACTGCGTCCAGGTCTGCATAGCGCAGGTCCAGCTGACAGCCCACCAAGATGACAGGAGCACGGGGGCAGAAGTGCTTGATCTCAGGGTACCACATGGTCTTCACGTGGTAAAGAGAGTTGGGGTTGGCAATTGAGAAGCACAATACCACCACATCAGACCTGAAGGAATGACACGGGACAAATTCACTAAACTCAGGAAGCACCAGAGCACTTAGTGGCAGATTAACATGGAATTTCACAATATCTCACCTGCCGTAAGCGAAACGCCGGTCCTTATGATGGTCTCCAAAAGTATCCCAGAGACGAAGGGACACGCTGACATCATCCACCACATCTCTGGAGCGCTCTAATACCTAATTAGAGATTACACATTCAAGGACTTTTAATCTCTGTAAATCACTGGTGTGAATGCTAACAGCTTAATGTGCAAATGAGGCGCCTTTAGTATTTTATTCCTTTATAGATTTAGTTTAGTTGAGCAATCAGAGATTTGAATCCTGAAAAAGCACATCCATGCAATCTTATGAGTAATTACTTTGCATACTTACCTCCTGGCATACTCTGTACTGGTCGATGGCCCATACTGTGGGCACATGTGTAGCGAGTAACTGGTACTGAGTCAGCGTAGCATTGCAGGCCCGGGCGCAGATGAGGCGGGTCTTTCCGACTGCATTGTCTCCCACCACAACACACTTGATAGTCTCAACGTTTGGCCTCTCATAGTCCATATCAGAATCTTTCAGCTGGGACCTGTCCAAACACAAAGGAGGCCAGAAAGCCGCATCAGCACCTAAAATCCTAAACTATTGTCCTGAACAGTACAGGAACATAGATCAATAAGGATAATAGACACTGTGTCTACTCCTTATGTGCTCCGCTCCTTCTGCCTGCAGAGCTATCAATGGACGGTCCCGTGACTTCCCAGAGCCCATTCACAAGTTCCCTGTCCTGGCTGCTGATATAGAGAAAATTTAAAGGGACAAGCTAAAAAAAAAAAGGCACATTTTTGATCCATAATGGTTGCAACACGCCCCATAGTGTAAAAATAATATGCCATTTTTCCTAATCTTAGTTGAAATATAAAAGAAACGATGTTCAGTTTTAAAACAACAAACCAATTCAAATAAATAAACTGTTTGGTTTGTCCACTGAGGGTTAATAAAGGCTGATGTAATCCCATCAACCATCTGCAAGCCTAAAATACCTTCCCCTGTGTATGGTTCTTACGCAAGAATCCAAACAACCTTACCTTCACCCATCATTCATAACCCCTAAGTTAAATAAATATGACATTCATAAACTCACTTTCATTTAATGAAATGGAGGAAATAGGTAAACATACTCATTTTTGTTGCTGATGATTTAGCTGAACGACTGGTTTCCAAGGGAACTGTAGCCTGTGTCTCTGTGTGTCACGGTTTATATCAAACTCCATCACACTGATCATGACGTTTTTCTCAAAAAAGCTCAAACATGACAGTTACTGTAAAACTGTTTCATAGGCTAGTGTCATGCTAGTGCTGTTGCTTTATTTTAGATCCAACATGAGTCACCACAACACACATAACATCAAATTATGTTCACTGTCATGTCATATCATTGACCAGATCTCTACTCTACACATGCATGCTCAACTGTCAGACCACCATCTATGTTTTGTCCCAGCATCTTTCCCTTTGAAAGTCTCCCTCCACTGGGAATAACAGGCTTGCTTCAATAGAGGCATTCATATTTAGACTATCAGTTAATGTTACCTTGTTGTGAATGAGGTCAGATGCTTCCTGTGCCTGCCTCCACCCCAAAGGACCTGCTGTAAAGAAATAACTGGCCCACTCCCTGAAGCATCACTTTTGGTCACCTGCACACTACAGATTCCTCTCTAGGATGAAAATCAGGATATCATATGTCTTCTTTCTTGCAGTATTTAGACTATTTTAATGTAGCCTTTCCTTGTATACAACGCCCTGTAGATTACTACGGTTTACTAGGATTTCAGCCTGACGGTCATTATGCAGCCATTCATAAAATCAGCCATTCATTGACTGCATAATCTGCAGGCGAGCAGTCATCTGCATTTATTTACAAAACATCTGACCTTAGGCTGGGCGTGCATGACATTATAGAGATACACCGCCTCTAATGTTGCTCATTCATATGCCCTTTACGGTTCGTCTACACTGCGCAACTCCCGAATTAATTCAACATTTTGTATACGGTCAGACACTGAAAATAACCCATCGCCTTAGCACTATCCTCCAGAGTAAAATATCATTAAATAATATTGCAGCCTCAGTTATCATCCACAGCAAAGATGATAAAAGAATGCATATCCTACCAGAAGGACCGAGCAGTCCCACCACCACCGAGACACTAGTCATGAGGCTGTGCTGCATTACACCTTATGTAATACCCCGTCACTGACTCTTGAGTCTGTTTATCTGGCTCTGCGTTCATTGCATGCAGAAAACCCCACAGAGATACCAAATAAACCCAGTTTTCCTTTAGCAGGGAATGTGAAGCGTCCCTCTTACCGCAACATAAGGAAGTGAGGCATCGGGTTGGCCGATGAACGAGATGAAAAGGAGGGCTCCATCGGATGCGGCTTGCACCTGTCTGCAGCTCGTATTTAACTTCATCTTAAAGACAAGGTAAACCAGGCTTGAAAAAGAGGCGGTGGGACCAGCAAACTTCCCCCTGGATCAGCGCGATAAGTCCGATTGCATTCCTAAAAATACAACGCTGATCTGAAGCCTGTCGGTGCCAAGCAGAGCTGCAGCCCTGCCGTCCTGGATCCACCTCCACTTACTGTAGGCCTCCACAGCTAATAATAGACAGGCACCGGCTGGGAAAAAACATTCATTACAAAACACTGATCCACTTTAAAGTCACACAAATCTCGCTCCACTGACCCTCAGTAGCCTGGGTTGACTTGTTTTCCCTCCACCACGTGTTGTTTTGTTTGTTTACCTCTTAAAACTAATATAGGCTACAATCATTTGCATTTTTTGTAATGTTTTGAGTGTGATCAAATATACATTATTCACCCCTCATGGATTCATACTGGGTTGAAAAACACAGTACTGCACTATACAGACTTATCAATATGTGAAAAGTAGGAGGGCAAGATGAAATAAATCACTCAGGTGTGTGTGTGTGTGTGTGTGTGTGTGTGTGTGTGTGTGTGTGTGTGTGTGTGTGTGTGTGTGTGTGTGTGTGTGTGTGTGTGTGTGTGTGTGTGTGTGTGTGTGTGTGTGTGTGTGTGTGTGTGTGTGGTGTTGTGTGTGTGTGTGTGTGTGTGTGTGTGGTGTGCGCGTGTTGCAAGTACAGTATGGCTGCATGTGTGGCATGGGGAGGCTGCATGACACAAATTCTTAAAAACATAAATAAAACAATAACAGGAATCCGATGTCTGACACATAGCTATTTAAATGGATCCAGTGCTGCACAAATAAAGATGCATGAGTCATCATAGCCGTTGAGTTTTTTATAAATGATGAGCTGTTGCTTGGTACTAATTTTACTCCTTTGGCTGTATACCAATCAGTCCCTCTGATGTGTATTAAGTCATTAATACATTTAAAACTAAACCTTATTCACAATCATACATTTAGATAATAAACAAGTCTAAAACGTATAAGTGCCATTTTGGATTTGCTTTTATTAAGTTCATTTGCTCAATTGAGTGCTGCACTCTAGTGGAAAATATAACAAACTACTTGTTTAAATGCATAGTAATAATTCAAGTAGAGGCAGAGATTATGACTTCTAATTCCTGTAGATCCAGCTCCAGAAACAATTCATCCTATACTTCCCATGATGCAACAGTTGCATAGTATCTTTGTCAGACAAGACATGAGAGATAAGACATCATCATCCCTGTAATGCAGCATTTGTTCTACTGCAGATGTATTATAGTCTGATTAAATTACATTGAATTCCTGTTTTGGTAATAAACTTGTTCTCAATACTGAAAAGGTGTGTTTGAAAATAACTCAATGTCATTTTCCAATTATTGAACTGGTACCTGAGTTGAATCTACTTAGTGTGCATTAGATTCAAATGTGTCATGGTTATCACACTTAAGCTATAAGGCGATTATTTGCAGTGTTCATGATAGAATAGCTGATAACAGCGTTGACACACGCAGCAATTGCTCTTGTTGGCAGTCAGTTTAGTCGTTTAGCACTTTGCAGAAAGCTATTACTGCTGTGATAACTTAACATCAGGATGCACAGCAAATAAAGGACCTGCCATGGTTTGGTTTGTGATAAATGAAAGGCAACTCACAGGTACTGATGTGTTCAGAGCCTCAGATCATGTGTTTTATGAAGGATTTAAATATACAGTAAACTGAATTTCCGTTGAGTTGGTTTACAAAAATACATACATCTTTACTCTGTTACTTTGTGTTTCTCTGAACTGTGCCATTCCCATTAAATATGAACAATGCAATCCAGTGTTTGCACCTTCTGTCTTTGTCCCAGGACCAAGTGGGTCACATTACATTTGACCTTTATTCTTGCCAATTGTAGAGCACATGTATGTCAAAGTTGTACTGCTTTTATTGTGGGAGAAATAACTTAAAACAACACAAACATCATTCTAAAAAAATGCATCTACAGATAACTATTTTGTTACATTTCTATGTCATGGTTGTCTCAGACATAGTCTTACCATATCTGAATTACTGTGCTGAAATCTGGGGCAATAACTACAAAAGTTCTATACATGCAGTATCTATTCTACAAAAAAAGCCATACACAAATACCTTGATCACACTAACAAATTGTTCCTGCAGTCAAAATTGTTAAAATGTACAGACCTGGTAGAATTCCAAACGGCACAAATCATGTTTGAAGCAAATAATAACGTTTTACCAGGAAACATCCAAAAAGTATTCACTCAACGAGTGGGGGGATATAGTTCAAGGAGACAATTTCAATTCGAAATTCATAGGGTCCGTACAACCAGAAGAACTTTGTGTATCTCAGCCTGTGGAGTGAGACTATGGAACAGTGTGAACGTGGAGTGAGACTATGGAACAGTGTGAACGTGGAGTGAGACTATGGAACAGTGTGAACGTGGAGTGAGACTATGGAACAGTGTGAACGTGGAGTGAGACTATGGAACAGTGTGAACGTGGAGTGAGACTATGGAACAGTGTGAACGTGGAGTGAGACTATGGAACAGTGTGAAACGTGGAGTGAGACTATGGAACAGTGTGAACGTGGAGTGAGACTATGGAACAGTGTGAACGTGGAGTGAGACTATGGAACAGTGTGAACGTGGAGTGAGACTATGGAACAGTGTGAGCGTGGAGTGAGACTATGGAACAGTGTGAATGTGGAGTGAGACTATGGAACAGTGTGAGCGTGGAGTGAGACTATGGAACAGTGTGAATGTGGAGTGAGACTATGGAACAGTGTGAACGTGGAGTGAGACTATGGAACAGTGTGAATGTGGAGTGAGACTATGGAACAGTGTGAATGTGAAGTGAGACTATGGAACAGTGTGAACGTAGAGTGAGACTATGGAACAGTGTGAATGTGGAGTGAGACTATGGAACAGTGTGAACGTGGAGTGAGACTATGGAACAGTGTGAACGTGGAGTGAGACTATGGAACAGTGTGAATGTGGAGTGAGACTATGGAACAGTGTGAATGTGGAGTGAGACTATGGAACAGTGTGAATGTGGAGTGAGACTATGGAACAGTGTGAACGTGGAGTGAGACTATGGAACAGTGTGAACGTGGAGTGAGACTATGGAACAGTGTGAACGTGGAGTGAGACTATGGAACAGTGTGAACGTGGAGTGAGACTATGGAACAGTGTGAACGTGGAGTGAGACTATGGAACAGTGTGAACGTGGAGTGAGACTATGGGAACAGTGTGAACGTGGAGTGAGACTATGGAACAGTGTGAATGTGGAGTGAGACTATGGAACAGTGTGAACGTGGAGTGAGACTATGGAACAGTGTGAAGGTGGAGTGAGACTATGGAACAGTGTGAACGTGGAGTGAGACTATGGAACAGTGTGAACGGTGGAGTGGAGACTATGGAACAGTGTGAATGTGAGGAGACTATGGAAACAGTGTGAATGTGAGAGTGAGACTATGGAACAGTGTGAACGTGGAGTGAGACTATGGAACAGTGTGAACGTGGAGTGAGACTATGGAACAGTGTGAACGTGGAGTGAGACTATGGAACAGTGTGAACGTGGAGTGAGACTATGGAGGACAGTGTGAATGTGGAGGGAGACTATGGAACAGTGTGATGTGGAGTGAGACTATGGAACAGTGGAACGTTGGATGAGACTATGTGAACATGTGAACGTGGAGGGAGACTAGGGACAGTGTGAACGTGGAGTGAGACTATGGAACAGTGTGAACGTGGAGTGAGACTATGGAGTGAGACTATGGAACAGTGTGAACGTGGAGTGAGACTATGGAACAGTGTGAACGTGGAGTGAGACTATGGAACAGTGTGAACGTGGAGTGAGACTATGGAACAGTGTGAACGTGGAGTGAGACTATGGAACAGTGTGAATGTGGAGCTAAAGCGATGTCCAGACATTAACCAGTTCAAGAGGAAATACAGAGAAATTATTTTCTCGAGGTACAGGGATGGGGAAGGTGTTTGTGTATATGTGTGAGTATGTAGGTGTGTATATGTGCATATATGTATATATGTGTATGTATAGATGTGTATATGTCAAACAGGTAAAGCAGATTAATAATAATAATAAAAACAATAATTAATAATAATGATAATTATTGCAGATTATAGATTATAAATAAATCATTTAGGGACAAGGGGGTGAGATTAAATACATTATACTTCTTCTCACTCCTTTTCGAACACTAGATGTGGCACTGTTTATGTTGCTAATGCTGTTGTTGTTGTAAATGTCATTTTTTGTTTTGATTTCTCTTACATGACTATGCACTGCAACATTTGTTTTGTTTTGTAATTATTTATTTTACTGGTTCGAAATAAAATGTATCAATCAATCAATCAATCAATCAATGAATCCTCAGACAGTAGACACAGCATGTTACCTTGCTAAATTGATATCAACCGGTTCAGTTATCGTTAAATGCTCTGTGGTTCTAACTGGTTCTTTTTATGCTAAATGTGCTTTACTGTAACTCCTGTAATGTGCAGTCTGATCCACCAGGTGAGGCTGGCAGTCTAAACATCCTTCAGTCCTCTCTTTAATCTTGAGCCACAACATATAAAACATGGCAAAGGGTGGAACAAGTTCCCTTCAAAATAGGAAGAGATGTAAACTGAAATTATGCATTGGACTAAAGCACATAAAATGAATGATAAAAGGACATGAAGTATATTTGTTTTTCTAAGTGAGGGTCTACTAAGTTTAAAGGAGTCAATGGATATTAAAAAAGAAAAAGCTTTGATATGTTTAAGCTATGTAGATATCAGATATTTGAATGAGAGAAATCGAAATAAAAATGTAAGAATTTTGGTATTTAGCCTCTTTTCAGTTAACTATGTTGTTTGCACGTTTGTACTGTTATACAAAGCAAAGGTCATACTGCAAAATCAATTTAGAATTGATTCATTGATCTAAACCAGACATTTTCAAAGGTTGTGGTATGTAGGTGAGGGAAGTGAAAAAGATCACCTTAGTCATGAACCTAAATGTGCATGATTAGGGTAGGTAAGAATGGAGAAACCAGCTTGAGTAAGCTAGAATTTGAAAGTACACAACCTTCCTTCAGTCTTCCTTACAGAGCCCCTCCTCCAACACACACAAATGCGCATGACCAGGGCACAAGATAAGTTTGTGCACGAGATGGAAGGCTGACAGGCAGGTAGCCATCCAGTTATCTGCTGCGGGCCGGGGAAGATACTTGCTTTTTACAGCGCCACGGCTTCCACAGATAAAATATTTGTATGTATTTATTGTCAAAGCATTTAATGTATTCATTGCTATCGGGATGTTAAGAGCATTCCATGGAATATAACAAAAAGTGTTTCTGAAGTGAATTACCTACCCTACCTTTAAAGAGATAGTACAAAGATACAATTTGTGGGAATTTCTTTGCCAACTTTCCCAGAGTCAGTAAATAAAAAATGCCTTGTGCCATACCTTTTTAAAAAAAAATGTATTTGGTGTAATAACATTATGTCAAATAGCAATGTCATGATACCATAGTATCAAAGGATTGCAAGCTAACTACCTGGGAGTGAGAGGGCAAAGGCTTTTCCTACGAAGAGGCCAGCAGAACACAACGTTAAAAGACCCTGTCCTAACCTAGTGCCACACTGTCACACATTCACACCTGCCTGATAAATTGTAAAAGGTCTTTTTTCTACCACCACAAATTCAGATGTATACAAATGTTTTTGGAATGAGCAAGTTAAATAAAATAAAAAGAAAGTAAAAGTCAGTCCAGCAGTTTATTTCAAATTGGCTGGTCAAATGCAGCCTCAATGTGGAGCAAACCCTTTCTTTTTATAAATACTTGTGGAAGTTGAGTAACGATAAGAGTTATTTGCCACTCTAAGCTTGCGCAATAGCAGAAGTGAGGAGTAAATGTTTTGTAACCAATAAACATTATTGATAGCAGCTTCACAGTGAACTCTGGGCCAGAGTCCAGGCAGGTTAGGGTCTCTAGAAACATTCAGAGAGTCAGAGGATTGCTGCTGTCAGTCGGTTTATTTTTATTTCTCCATGGCGGCTCCTGAATCCGAATGTCTTTTCTCTCTGGACCCCTACCATGTCTCTGAGGAACTTGGCTTCATCCTCCCTGACCCTCTGGTAAGTGATACAGCCCAATAAATGTAACTTTCTTGGCAGTAAGTACGTTTTACCTTATACACAATCAGTCAAGCTGCATGAAGTAGCTCAATGTCAGGGCAACTTTAATTCAACTTTAAATGCAATTCACATTAAATGAAAATTGTTCCCACTGTTATAAAGCTGGTGGTATTGATTGAGACCATTTATCTCAGGGAAGTTGGCATGGTTCCTGTTTGCTTTGTGTGATGAACTTTATTCCTACAGCAACAAAATCACACTGTGTCCGAGGCCACTTTGCATGTAGCAATATAAAGCAATGAAATGCAAATAGGAATAAAAACAAAACATATTCAAATGTCATTGCAACATTGTACCTCCACATCTGTGCTCCACCGATCCTCCTGTCATTTTTCATTACAAGCGTCATTTTCTTATGATACTTTAACTTTCAAAGGAAGAGCTTCCACCGTACTACCAGCCATGGATGGATATTGCCCTGCACGTCCCGGAGCTGGTGCACTCTCACAAGTTGCGGCTGCATATAAACGAAGTAAGTGGGGACAATAAACCGACAAGGACATTTCACTTTATAGAGGCATGCTTCATTGTTGCTCCTCTGCTGTCCAGATGCCGCTGCTGAGCATCCAGTTTCTGCAGAAACACTCAGAGTTACGTCTGGCACACCTGGCCCTCAGCGCGATGACCATGGGCTACGTCTGGCAGGAGGGGGAGAACGACACAGTGGAGGTATCTCTGGGTCTATAGACCACCTGTGCATTACATTAACACACATCTTGTACTCCTTATTGGGACATTTTGCACATAACTAATGTTGCACAATTCTGCACAATAAAACCACTGTTAAAACTGCACAGGATTTTTCTGTATTTTTCCAGTTCTTTTTTCTGATCATAGTTGTTACAATAGTTATTGTAACATGTATATATTTGCTCTTATTTTATAATTTCTGATACTGTGTATGAATTCACCACACCAGAGCAAATTCCTTGTATTTTAAAACCTATTCGGCAATAAACCTGATACTGTTTCTATTCCATCTTTTTGTCATACTGACCATTCCCAGTTGCTTAGTTACTCTACAGTTTACAATTTACAATTTATGTATAATTATTTTCATTTTCAACAATTTTCCTCTAAGAAGCTGCCACATAACCTAGCGGTCCCATACTGGGAGGTGTCACAGCGTTTAGGACTCCCCCCAATTCTCACCCATGCAGATGCAGTCCTGGCTAACTGGAAGAAGAAGGATCCAGACGGGTAACACCATTATCTTCTGCATGTGGTTTGGTTTCCTCCCGAACAAGTCTAAGCTCTCTGTTTTCTCTCTTTCTTATGTTCACCTTCACTGCTCTTGTACCAGGCCCTTTGACATGGAGTAAGTACAATACAACTCAAATGCTGGTTCCATTACATACCTGATGTGTGAAAAGCTGATTGGTAAACGTCTGCATGCAGGAACCTGGAGCTGCTGGTCAGCCTCCCGGGTGGAGACAGTGTGAGAGGTTTCTTCATGGTCACTCTGCTGGTGGAGCTGGCTGCAGTTCCTGCACTGAGGGTGAATCTAAAATCCCAAATACATTATGTAGAAAAGAAAAAACAAAATTATGATAAACTGTAAATTAGAAATGCCACCAAAAAACTGCAATTATATCAAGGACATTGTCTTTGTTTCTGGACCTGTGTTGCAGAACATTCCCACTGTGATCAACGGTGTCAGGTGTGGAGACACAGAGGCTGTGGCCACAGCTCTGGAGGAGATCAGCCAGTCCATGCAGGACATGACAGACGCACTCAAACTGATGCACGGTAATCACTCGAACATAATTTATAAGTTAGACTATTTCCCTATCGCCAAGTATTTTGATCACTGTGTTTTTTCTTAAGACTACGTGGATCCATCCGTCTTCTATGGAATTATGAGGATCTACCTGTCTGGGTAAGAAATATCTCTTTGTTTTCATAAGACCTATTAGACATTTATTTGTAAAGTAGAACTTGATTTTTAAATGTTGGTTTGTGGATTTGTTTGTATAGGTGGAAAGACAACACCTCTATGCCAAAGGGGCTTGTTTATGAAGGGGTGCAGGAGGAGCCGATGGAGTATTCAGGAGGGAGCGCTGCACAGAGCAGTCTGCTGCACTGCTTTGATGAACTTCTGGGAATCAAACATGAAGAAACAAGTGGTATGTGTTTCCTTGACTACAACACTGTCAGAAAGGTTTGCAAAGGATTTATTGTTATGATACTTCCCCTAACTTTATACAGGAGAGTTTCTAACCCGCATGAGGAACTACATGCCACCTGCCCACAAGCAGCTGATCCAGGACATCTCACTGCAACCCTCCCTTAAGGGTTTCATCCAGCAGCAAGCCAGCGAGAGGCTAAACCAGGCCTTTCAGCGCTGTGTCAAAAAACTCGTGGTTTTGCGCAGCTATCACATCAAAGTCGTCAGCCGCTACATCACTGTACCTGCTGCACGTGCCCGACAACTGAGAAAGCAGTACCGGGAGTCAGAGCAGGAGATGATCAGCAGAGCACCCACAGCGTTAGAGGAGAGAGGCACCGGGGGCTCTGGCATCATGTCCTTCCTTAAGACTGTGAGGAACCAAACAAAAGACACTTTGCTTCCTGAGACAGGCAAAACAAAATTGCACCATAGCTAATGTGCTGTCAATACTTATTAGCAGCAGTGTCAACTACATGGTATATAACAATGGCTGCAACGGATATTTCACACAACATTGAAATATAGAGGATGAGTTGTGACAGAATGAGCGTGAGAGACCTTCATCGCATATCTTATATGTATCTGTGTTGTGTCTGTACATAAAACTCAGCTTATCATAATGAAACCCATTGATGTTGCTTTCAACTACATTCAACCAATAATTCCGTCTTTAATCTGAACTGGAATGCAACAATTTCATCAGACATCTGCTCCAGACCCACATATCTAGAGGACATTAGGACATTAGGCAACTGAAGTCATTGCTTAACCCCCTCTTACTTATTCTGTTTAAACGCAGTAAAGAAATAACAAAGTTTGTCTTCTATAGCTTTAAAATGTAGCAGCATTGTTTTTTCTGTTAATAAAATGTTGAAGGTTACCCGTACTGGTTTAAAAGTAAGAATGATCATTGAAAAAGCTCACAATAATTGATTATGTGAAAACATTTACACTGCAATACCCTGGGAAACCATGGCAAGGCGCTAAAGGGAAGCATTATAATTCCCACCAAAAGCAGCTTTTACAAGGTGTGTCTTTAAGAAGCTGAAACTGTGAGAAATTAATGCACCATATACATCCAAGCCTTTGATTTGTGACAAATAAAATCTGATGAAATTAGGTATTTTTCATTAATAAAAGTCATTTAAAGTAGTAGTAGTAGTAGAACCTTTATTTATCCAGGAAAATCAATTAAGAACAAATTCTTATTTACAATGATGAATTCTTATTTACAATGATGAGAGATGAAAAGAGGTGTGACATCCACACCAGCCTCTAAAGTAAGAACCTGACCTTTACCTCTCAGAACATAATCAGTTGATCTCTCCTGACAATGGGGTTGTCATGTGAAAGTACAATGCACAATGCAGAGCAGAGATGCATCACTTATCAGAGTGGTTACCTCAGCAGTCCTCCAGCCCACATCTAGCCCTCACATGCCCCGCTATACTTCCTGGACAAAGTGTGGAAATCCCAGAGCAATGAAGGGATGGATTGTGCGTTGAATGGCTCACGCTGTGTAATCTTCACCTTTCCCTGGCTCATCTCCGCCGGTGTTTCATTACAAAAACAGCCTTGCAAGATCAGATAAGACAAAAGATGTGACAATTAGACATGACAATTCCCCCCCCCCCCCCCCACACACACACACACATACACACACACACACACACACACACACACACACACACGCACACACACACACACACACACACACACACACACACACACACACTGTGCTGAGTGATTTTCTTCCTCTTGCCCTCCTACTTTTCACATACTGGGTAGCAAGGAAGACAATGGAAGAGCAAATAAGAGTAAACGGTTAACAATTAAACCGTTTTAAGAAAAATGTTTGGAGCCATTTTATCCTGATTAATTGTACAGAAAATACATTAAGAGGTTTTCTTTTTACTATAGTGTGTTATATCGTTTTGTTGTGCATGTAAATGGTTTGCAAAGGCTAAAATGCCTGTATTCCATCCAGAGAGAGTCTCTCTCCTCCTGCCTGTAACACCTCGATTGGACTCCTTTGTTTACTTCCTTAACTTAAGGACATCACTATGTAACACGTGCTTCCATTGGCTTGCGCTCAAACACGTCTCTAAGCGGTTGACCAATTATAACAGAGCCAGACGGCTAACCATTCAGAGCAGACTGGGCTCTGGTTTCAGACAGAGGGTGAAAAGAGGAGCTGCAGCACAGGCAATATGAGACAAATAAAGAGCTTTTTGAACATTAAAGCATGGAGACATGTCACAGTGGAGACACACAATACAAATATGAACCTGAACAAAATAGCGTTATACGGCCCCTTTAAAAGTGGAGTCACTGTGTTCACATGTTGAAAGTCATTCATGGTTTCATTCCACACACACAGAGCCTTTTTCCACAGCAAAAGAAAATAATCCCCTTCCTTATTGCCTGAATGTGTTTACTGCCTGACAACCCGGCAGTAAACACATGCCGTCTCTAAGGATGTCTTCATTGTGTAGTCGGGGCTGGGCCTGCACCGCGGCTGAAGTTTCACCTCGGATCACAACAGTGGCTGGTTTCAGTGTAGGATATGACACACGTATGCATGCACAAACTCGCTTGTTTTGTACCGACAATGCTGTGAGATGGTTTACAAAATAAAGCTGTAAAAGGCGTCACCTTTTATTGTTATCTATCTTTGTGATATTATGTCTTACATTTTCCAAATGATATTCTATGAAGGATCACCTGAGCTAAATATAGATTCATCCTGAAGGCAAAGGGCGTCAGGATTCACTCTTGTTTTCATGAAACCTCCTAAAACATTCATGTTTCATCCGTCAGAGCAGAAAGGATTACAGGTGTGGGTTCTCCTTTCGGTTAGACAATCTGTGCCTTTGTGGTTGGCCACAGGATATCCTGGATTATGTTGTTTTGAAATCAAATGTATGATGCTGCTCATCTCAAGCCAAGACCTTTTTCTCACCCTGAGAGCGAGCCACCATGGAAGAAGCTATGTTGATTGTCTTTGGCTTGCACATGATGGGTGTAGCAGGTCATTATGTGCTGTGTGTGAAGTACAGCAGGTGACTCTGGGCGTTTCACCACTTTCTTCTCATCGGGACATCACTATCCAACATCCATGAACACACACCCACCGGTCGAATTCGTCTACATCATTCACTTTTAACCCAGTGCCCAGTTTGGGCACACCCTCAGTTAAATTTGAGCACTATATATAACAAATAATCTGCTCTCATCCCTATTCCTTTTCAATCAATGTTACAAATGTTCAGTACATATGACAAACTGCTTTAAAGGGGCCCTATCATATTCATTTTCAGGTTTCATATTTGTAATGTGTTCCTCTACTGTGACATGTCTCCATCCTTTAATGTTCAAAAAGCTCTTTATTTTTCTGATACTGCCTGTGCTGCAGCACCTCTTTTCACCCTCTGTCTGAAACCAGAGCCCAGTCTGCTCTGATTGGTTAGCTGGTCGGCTCTGTTGTGATAGGTAAATCGCCTAGACATGTCCTTTAGCCTATCACGCTCAATGTGTTGGAGCGCTAGCCAATAGAAGTGGGAATGTTACATCGTGATGTCATTATGTTACGAAAGTAAACAAAGGACTTCAATGGAGGCGGACAGGGGGTGAGTGTGTGGGAGAGAAACTTTGCAGACCATTTACATGCACAAAAACCTATACAACACGCTAAAGGAAAGGGAAAACTCTAGAAGGGCCCTTTCATTTTGGGATCTAAATTGCATCACCCTGACTCCCTCTCCCACAGAGCATCCATTTAGTGGTATAAAAGAATTTAAAGAAGTATGTGACAATTAACCCCATGGGCAAAGTTGTCTTTTAGTGTTCTTAGTACTTACTAACGGCATGATCATCTCCAGACTGGTGAATCATCCTTTCTAAAGTACCCCCATTTGGATGGTTTCCATAGAAGCATTTCTAAACACAAGCAAACGTATCCGACTTTCACTGTGTTGCGGGTTCTCAGTCTTTGCTTTTCTGCCTACTTGTCACCGGTAAACAAGAAGCTCATCTTTCATCATCTCCATTTTTCAAGTCCTTTTTTTTTTTTAAACCCCTTGTTCCCCTTTGTTCATCACTTGTGCGGTCTGCTTGGGCAGGTTACAGGCTTTTGATGTAGTCATCTTACAGCAAGTTTATCCCTTCCTTACCACTGACTCAACTGAAACGGCATGCCCACATGAAAAACGGGAAAAAAAGAAGCTGTCTTGTTCACAGCCAGTTTGAAAGTCTGCTTTTTCAGGTGTAGGATTACTGCTGCTGACGTCACATTGCAGGCTTTATTATTCCAGGGGAAAACTTGGCCCCTGTTATCAAGACATCATCGTGCTGCTTTGTGCGGTGAAGGTATCCTTTCGACTTTGCATCTGATGGAGTCTTACATTCCACCCTTCCTTAGCTGGATGAACATTGCTGTTGTCAGTGTTCAGATGTATTTGTGCCAGTTTTGTTGAGGTACCTTGTGAAGCTTTCTCAGCCTGCCATTGCTTTTTACCTATAGGTCTATAGCTAAATGTTAACAGTAGCGTGCCAGCACTCTAACAATGACAATATAAACTATAGCAGGTATATTGTTAACCATAACAGGTTTGAGCTGGTTTATTGTTAACCGTGTTCAACATCGTAGTGTGGTATTAATCACACAGTACAAAACTGAGTGTATTGTAAGAATATCAAACTGAACAAGATGATGTTATATGCAGTGGCGGTTCTAGACCAATTTGACTGGGGGGGCCACTGGGGGGCCAGTTATTTTCTGAGGGGGGCACAATAAATGCAGGACGAAAAAGAGAACTAGACAGTATGAAGTAATTGCGCATAAGAAAACAATGCAATACAGTTATTGGTATTTGTTTCAGTACACTTATTTATTTCAGATAGATCTTATAGTTATTACTGTTAGCTTCAGCTTAAGTTATAGTGCAATGTTTGCACTAACACCATATTTATATAAAAATAAAGGCAATGAACAGTTACATCTCTACTTTACATAAGGGTGTCTGCACAATCTCACATTACAGCAACAAAATCCTGCAGTTTTTGGCAAACCGAGTACCAGAAAATATACATTTAAAAAAATAAATAATTTTTTTGTCATTGTTAGGGGGGCCACAGGGGGGTCAGAGGTCAGTGTTAGGGGGGCACTGGCCCCCTGGTCCCCCCTAGAACCGCCCCTGGTATATGCTATGCTATATTACATTTGAATAACTGTTTGTTCATATCTGAACAAAAAAGATATCAACAGTGTTCACAAATGTTTGTCTGTGGCACTAGAGCAAAAGTGAGAGGTCATACGGTACATTAAGAGGGATCTAATGTTTATGTACATAATGTTGTAGATGTTGCTTATGTTGTCTATCAGCAAACGAATGATCAGCATTGCCATTCGTGGAGCCATTCCACTAGCTTGGCAATAAAAGGTCAAATTAAGTGATGAACAAAAGTTTCCTTCCCTCTTAGAACATCATACTTTTGTGTTTTTTGTCTCGCTTGATTCTGAACTCTTTTGATGGCCATCTAAAATCTTTTTCTATGCAAAAACTTTGCAGGGTTGAGATAATGTCCTAGAAAACACTTTCACGAGCTGTCCCTGTTCCACTCGTGTTTCAGCGAAAGATTTAGCCTCTTTCAAAGAAATGTAATTATGCAGTAGGAAAAAAACTCTTGTGTTTTCCTTTTTCATTTATTCTGTGAAATCTGCTTTGACAAGGTTAATGAAACAAAGAAATGCGGCCACTTTGCAATGTAACTCATGTGATCTGCATCATGCTCTCATTGTCTTCTTGCTTTGTAGTGGAAGCTGGCCTGACAGTGAATTCAAGGTCAATATATTTTAACTTATTATCAAAATCTGTTAAGAACTTCAGATTTTTTACACTGTCAGTCTTATCTCCTTTAAACTCTCAACACTTGTGGAAAGTAATGAAGAGAAGTTAGGAAAGATGAGGAACGTACACATGAGCATGACTCTTACTCATAATTCATTAATAATTCTAAAGTAGTTTGGTTTAATTTTTTTATTTTAAGCCTTATGCTTATCACAAATACTTTTGTTAGCACAACTTTCAGTTGACTTGAAATAATGAAAGAAGGCCAAACTAAAAGCAACATTTTCTTCTTTGTTATGTGTGCTGTATCCTTCTAATCAAACTTTAGCCTAAGTGTTGTCAGAGCAGGAAGACTCACAGTGACCAAAACGCCCTTAAAATTCATTATACTTGCTGAATTGTTTCCCCAGAGACCTCAACCACACATATTAAATCAGACTCTGATGGCATCTAGAAGAATACCTGACATTCAGATGGTTTTCCTCACAGGATTAGCAGAAGCCCACACACGTCACAGCCTTTTGTTTTAAAGGTTAACACAACTTTGAGCTTTGTGACAGGGAATACAGCTCAACCTCTCACCAGCTGACTCACTACTAACCCCGCCAGGTGTGAAACAGACAACTGTGTGATCCCACATACACACTCCAACACACACACATGCAAATGCACTTAAATGCGCAGACACACGCCATGCACAAATGAGCACACGCGCATGCACGTGCAGATGCAGCACCTCATTGCCTCTGACCTGCAGACAGAGATACTAGTGTGTGTTTACTCCCACTTTCCCCACTTGGCTTTCCTCTCATGCCACATAGCTATTGTCCTCCTCTGCTGATTGACTTCCTCTTCCTCTGAGTTGTCGCTAATGTCACCTTCCCTGCTGGCGCCCACACGCTCGTGTTATCAACAGCTTCTCATCCGGGTTGCAAAAATACAGGAAGTTCCCCGGGGGTCTCCTGTGTGGAAAATAAATGTCCATCTCTCTGTGTCATACAATCCTCCGTATCCCATGCTACATGTCACATTGCATGTCAGGTGTTAGAAGATAATACTGGTGACCTCAGGAACTGGAGATAATATCTGAACAGGGATCTCCACTTCTCTATATTCAACATCCTGAGCTTTAATGACAAACAACTTGAATGACAAATAGGAGAGAATTTAAACATTGTTACACAGACTAAAAAGGACAAACACTGGCAGAGTCCCTTATTAATATAGACTTCCAAGCAGTGAAGTGAAAAGTGCTGTAATTCACAAGGAAATTGTTTCATGGCAGCTAATCAATGGGCAGCAGAGAGAGAAGAGTCTTTCTTTCCCAGACCCCGCCGGACACTCTGTACTGCAATTTTTGGACACACTGTTTGCTTTTTCTGCATGGGATAAAGCTCATTATCCCCATTGGCGATGGCTCACTTATGTAAGGGAAAAAAAGGGAGCTTCCTTTGGAGTGCAGCTACCGAGAGATGGAATGAAAATCCTGCAATGGTCGTCTAATCCCAAACTTCCCAGTGAAAACATTCCACTTCCTCCCAGGCGAGATCCAGACTTGTTCGCATGCAGAGCTGAGCAGGCAGAGGGTGGGCTGCTCTGAACGGGGACACGCTGGAGACAGACGGGGTCAGGCAGATGGGAGGAGCGGTAAGGTGCAACTCACTTACAAGCCTGGGGAGACCACTGACATGAGGCTCCACTGTTGTACCATCAACAGGAGGAAGTACTGTAGCCTACTGTATGACCACTTTGAAATGTGTCGAATGGAGGACAGGATCTTATTGTACTATAACTCCAGATTAAAATGTAAGTCTTTAAAAGTCACCTATTATGCAAAATACACTTTTTCATGTATGTTATACATAAACACGTGTCCCCTTTGTGTAAAGAGATTCTGAAGGTTTCAGGAACAAAGATTCTCTCACTTTTTGTCCTGATCCATTTCTATAAAAACCTGTCTGAAAATGAGCTGTCATAATTAATGACAGCCCCCCCCCCCCCCCACCTTATCACCTGAATCTCCTCCTAGAGCACCATTGTGTTCTTTGTAACCAAATGTCTCTCAGAGGGGCGTGGGGAGGGGCTCCTTATTTTCATCTAAAGTAACAGACAGAGAATCAGCACTTTGGAAACAGGGCTGAAACAGAGGGGATTATGGGTAATGCTGCAATGATCTGTTTGGTGTTTGGAGCCAAACACTTCAGAGACATGTTTGTATATATCTGAGACCTATAATATATTGATGAAAAACAGTATAATAGGTGACCTTTAAAAGTCAAAGACTGTGCTTTTGCTGTGTCTCAATTTGCATACGCTTAGTTTTTCTGTGTGCAATAGTAGCCTAGCTTCACAATGAGAAGTATGGCAAAACGCAGTGCACTACAAGTAGTCAGATGGTGCACTTTTAACAAGCAAAAAGAAAGATGGAAACATCTAACTGTAAAAGATCACCATTTTGGATACAGCATTACAGATAAAAGTAATGCATGTGCATGTACATGTATATGAGCAGTCTGTAAGGATTTGGAACCAATAACGCTAACGTTGAAGTTTGAAATTCAAGACAACGTTACCCGGTCTAAATTCACACACTGCACGTGTTCACAGTTTACAACATGGCAGTGTACTAAGGGAAGTATCCTAATTAAGACACAGCAATGTTCTCCCAGATTCCACAATTAACAGAAAACATGGCCACACTTTTATGCATAATCACTTTACAGGCTTTTAAAAGAGTTTATTAGCACTAAACAGAAACCACAGCAGAGTCTGAAGGGAATAATTAATAGTTTTACAGGGATTTGGTCATAAACAAAGGAATTGGACTACAAAAATGTGATCAGATGGCCCAAGAGGAAATATTAATTCACAGAGAGGGATATGAATGTTTAAACTTGATTTCATAATCCATTGAACAGGTTTCGAGATATTTTACTTTTGGATCAGCCAACATTGCTATTCATGGTTAATTACCCTGGATTGGTTGCTTCGGAAAAATAAAATCACTATAAATAAAATGTAATTATGTAATTGTGTGAGGTTAATATCGCACAAGGCTTGATGGTGCTTTTACGTTCTTGTTAAAGCACATTGAGACCTTTTGTCTTCCCTTTGCTGCCCACACAGCGTGAACCCACTCTGCTCGTCTCCACTCCCAAGGCACCAAGTCCTGAAAAACAGTATTCATAAAACAAACTATTACAATTTGTTCTGCCAAAACATGTTCACCTAAGCCAAAAACAACCAAATTTAGATTTAGACGTTTCACTTCCTGCCATGTAATTTACCAAATTGGGGAAGCCAATAGTGTTAGTTTCCGCAGTGGGCTTAATTCAAAAATATATAAATAAATGCCGGCCAAATGTTCAGAATTTTCATGGATAAAATTAGTTTCTGAGAACTGAAATAATTTTCATTGCAAAAATCAGGAAATCCAAAAAATTATTGTTCCAACTCTGGGAACTTCTTATGTGGTGTCATCTGAATTACTACTGCGGTGTACAAATATACAGGAGAGGGGCTAAAAGTTATTTCTCATTACTGTTGTGTAATTATATAATCTAGTCTGCTGCTGTACAATCAAATAACTGAGCTTGTTTTTAAAAACTTTGAGAGGGCTTTTGTGCGCAGATATTTATATTAATCACTGCAGAGCTATAACAAACCGAAACAAGTAAAGAAAGAAACCTGACTTTTCACTACAGTTTTTCATTCCTGAAGTACCTTGGCAGTCTTGGGCACTTACTTCAGGTTTTATACATTTATTGTCATTCCTATTCATTTGTAACTTCCAGGAATGTCATTCTGTCTGCGTACACACACTGCTCTCCACTAAATGAAACCTTTCTCCAAAAACAATTCAGTTAAATTATTCTCTTCTGTGTCAAGACAGTATGTCTGGCCAGAGCTAATGCAATAACTTTAAACAGGCTTTGTTTTAATAATAAGATGACAAATTATAGTGTTTGGCATTTTCTCATTTTCTTTTTCGGAGACATGAGAGTGAAGAGTGTACGCGGGAAAGAAAATCCTCCACAGCAGGGGCCGAATCTTCTTCTTTTAACTCCAGTATCCAAAGCAAGGGAGGTCTATCAAAAGTAATCACCCTCAACAACACACTCTCACTCCATAATCGTCCAGGAGCGACGTTTGGTCAGTGTCCGTGGCGTGCAGTTGTGACGCTCCTAGGCTCCTTCAGCTTCATAAAGGGACGCAAATAGCTTTCAACTGATTGCAATGTATTCCCATCTGCGGCGGGATTTGACGCTCATGGAAGCACGGCATTCGTTTGTGTCGGCTGCCCTTAAAGGCAATGTGAGCGTCCATTCTCATTGGATAACGGAGAATTGTACACTCGGATGTAAGTATTCCCCTTACTGTCGATTGATTTTACAGTGATATCTGCACTACTCATCGACTAAAAAACACCAGATTATCCTTGTTAATTACACAACATTGATTGGTTTAAATTGTATACAATACTTTTTTTATTTTTCCCCTTCGATTCGGAGAAACAAATATTTTTTCGGAGTAAAGGATGGCAGAAGACACTACACTACCCAGAATCCCCAGCTATCGTTTGGACTACACCATGTGCTCTGTTTGACAAACCCCGTGATAGTCCTCAAGCTCTGTGATTGGAGAGTGTGCTCCGAGGGTTACGCCAAGCCTCGAACAGCACTTGAAATGGGATGGAACCACGGCAGACTGTCCAAAACTGGATTTGAACGGGTCCACCGCGTGAACATGGTTTATTGAACATGGTAAAAAACTGTAAATTATAGTGTCCGTCCAAAAAATATTTTGTACTTATAGTGAAAATTAACCTTGGATGATGGGTTAGTAGACTAAAAGCTTTAGGAATCCAAAGTACAACATATAATAAGTACCCTGTATCAAGATTGATGCAAAACAAGTGATATTTGACATTTTTAGACAGATTTAGCAAAATGGGGCCATTTGGGTGAATTTTCCTTATCTCTGGCCCCCTTGTTCAATTTTGACATGTGACATCTCTTTCTGACCGTTAGAGCCAATAGAATCGAAGGGGAATATGTAAAAAAAAAAATGGCGTCTTTGCGTAAGCAGTTTTGCTCCAGAGTGAAGCTGTCTTTAGGTCTGACATCTCAAAACCGAAAAGCAGATTTATTGCTCATGGATTATCAGAAATCATTCAAAGTGACACAGACACATTGGATTAACCTATGGATTAACTTCAGCATCGTTTTTTTTAATCGTTTTAATGCCATTGAAGACCACTTTTGACCAGACTACCACACAGGTGAGCCATTTTGCCGTTTTTGGCTAACTAGCTCCATATATTTTGATGTGTGTTCTTGTTATTATCTCCGAGAGTTCGTATGATTGAGTGATAATGAGGATAACCATCGATTCTGTGTCCCCTCACGATGTGAAACGATGGGTTGAGATGTGCAGCAAAGATAAATAATAAGTTATGTGAGTGAATTTCGGTGCAGTCATCTGTTAGCATTTTTCGCTCGTTGCTAATTCAGAGGCTCAGCATTGTGGGTTTTTTTTAGGTTTTTTTTTTTTTAAATGATCAGTTAGATGAGTTTCTTTCCGTTACATGGATATAAAACATTCATAGTTTATTAAATGAACATGCCCTCAGACACTGTTTTCTGCAAGATATTGCAGGAGGCCCCCGGAACCGGGGTCTGTCGGGCTTAACAGGTTGATCATTGAGTTCACTTGTGATGCAATGTGATTTATATGCCTTGTATTGTCTTGGAAAATGGATGTTGATACAGTGTCACTGTTGCCATGGAAGTAAAACAAAAAAATGTACAAGAAATCTACAGACAGCACTGTCCATGAACATGACAAGCAATTCCCTTTTCCTTTGACTTCAAAAACCCAACGATAAAGGACAAAACCACGCTCAGAGGGATGGATTAGTGTTCATCCTCCAGCATGGAAATATTTGTCAAAAGGAGCGACACATAAAACAGGACATTGTGTCCCTGTGCAGTCCCAGTACACAGCAGTGTGAGAGGCAGATGTACTTTTATTGAGCTGATTATCCCGGAGCACATTGCCCCGCTGTGTGGGATGCTTGTACCCCAGCTCCACTGTAGCAGTACGCCGAGTCATGTTTACGAGGTTCAGTGACTTTTGGTCTCTCTCTCAGCTCAGTACGTAGTGTATCGTGCGTTGTAGTGAAGTGCTGAGTTTGATTCTGGCTGACGACATTGATTGCGTCACTTTATCTTCTCTTTTTATATCTGCTGCAGAAATGTTGTAAAATTAATCAGGGGGGTTTTACAGGATAGATAAAACACATTGTTTTTTTGTTTAAAGGGGCCCTATTATGGTGTAGGTTCTTATTTGTATTATGTTTCTCCACTGTGACATGTCTCCATGCTTTAAAGGTGACATGTCATGCTTTTCCGGTTATTACCCGTCCCCTTGTGTGTTATGAAGGTTTTTATGCATGTAAACGGTGTGCAGAGTCAAAACCCTCAAAGTACACCCTGTAGCAAGTAAAACTCTAACACAGAAAATACCTCCCCAAAACGCCTCGTTGGAGATACGTCATTGTCCATTTGATTCTTCCGGGTACATCATGATGCCATGTCGTCCCCGGAACGAAATGGACCAATCCGTGGAGCCGTTACGTTACGTCCGCGGAGCCTCACACACTCAGTGCAGGCAGCTCTGCTGATTTCTCCTCCCTGCCTGCAGGCTGATAACAGACAGTTGGGATCGCGGCGAAATTCTCTCCGCAGACCCATTCTCTCTGCAGACCCATTCTCTCTGCAGACCCATTCTCTCTGCAGACCCATTCTCTCTGCAGACCCATTCTCACAGCGTTTATCAACCTTTTTCTTACTCAATATCAAGCCACACTTATTGTTTTTACTTCGGCTGTGACTTTGTGTGTGCTCAGGATGAGTTTGGCTGTGTTTCGCTGTGTATCGCTAAACAAGGAAACAACACCTCCACGGAGCTCAGCGCAATTCACAACGTCCCGACTGGTTCCGACCAATCGGAGCACACTGGGCTCACAGGAAGGGGGGGGGCGAGAGCTGCAACGAGCCGTTTAGTGGAGAGAGTGAATACTGCTGAATACTAGAGATGTTAAGATTCACCGATTCGCATCGGTGCACCGGCATAAACGTTCAAGATGCGAGTGCACCGGTTGAAAGAGTGCACATCGGCTACAGTTTGGGTTGAACCGGGTTGAACTCGCGATGCATCGATTGCGTAGCGTCTTTGCATCGGTAAAAAACCGATTCATTCATATAAAATCCCCTCATCTTGTCAACGCTCAGCAGAGACGATCTTTGATAATTGCTTCGCCACTCCGGAGGCCGAGAGTCTCAGTTATCAACACACACGGAAGTCGAGGAGAAAGAGAAACACAGCGCACCGAAAAATACCTACAAATCAAACGTTTGGCAACACTTCGGATTGTTCAAGAAAGACGGTGTAACAGCCATGATACATAGATCCGTCCTAGATGCGGGCTTGCATACACACAGTATCACTCCGCAGCCGCACCCCATCAGTAACGTCCTGATGGTATATGTGCGCGGCACTATATACTACAGACGGTCAAGTTGAAAAATCGCTCACAAATTGTTAACGATGCCGAGCCGCTTTAAAGTACACAAGTAGTACGAGGAACTTAGCGACGCACATAAAGAGGCGACATGGGGTCTGCGGCTGAAAAGAGAAACCTGAAAGTTAGACATAGGCTATGAGTTAAATCACTCAGTGAGGTGTTCTGTCAGAGAGAGTGGTGTTTAGTTTACAGCAGCCTGTGACTGCCAATAATAGTTTAAATGTAAGCAGTTATGAAATACCTGTTTGTGAAAGGTTATTTGTATTCTTTATTGTTCATATAGAACCCACCGCTTTCTGCTCACTGGTGAGTTAGCCTCTGAATGAGTGTTAAGCACATCAGGCTGGTAGCTGTATGGGCATTGCACTATGGTAGCTGTTATTTGCACATTGTTAATCCTGAGCAATGCATCCTTGCATTGTTTAACTGTGAGGTGTTATACAATTGTACTGTAGCCTACTCTGGAGAGTTTTTAAAGGTAACAAAATAAACGGCATGATGGGATGTGCAGTACCAAATATGTAAATCACTTTTTTGTTAATGTATGATTTGCTGCATATAAGGAATAAAACAAAAATCCTCTGTCGTACCATATTGAAGTATCATTATTTTTTAATCGTATCGTATCGCACCGAATCGCATAATGTTGAATCAAATCGTATCGAACTGTATCGCAACAGGGGTGAATCGTATCGTATCGCATCGCCTGGTCTTTCAAATGTATCGTTAATGTATCGTATCGTGGCAACGTATCGAGATGCGCATCGCATCGGCCTCAGTGATGGAGATGCACATCCCTACTGAATACACATACTATACAGAGATGCTGTATGCGAAACCAATGTGAGTTTGGAAAATTGCACAATGTAAATCTATTCTAGTAGACCTCAACAATGGAATTATGATCAGTGGAAATGGCCATGACATGGGACCTTTAATGTTCAAAAAGCTCTTTATTTTTCTCATACTGCCTATGCTGCAAAGAAAAGGTGCTGAAAAGAGGTGCCTGCAGCACCTCTTTTCACCCTCTGTCTGAAACCAGATCCTAGTCTGCTCTGATTGGTTAGCTGGCCGGCTCTGTTGTGATTGGTCAACCGCTCAGAGATGTGCATCGTGTTGGAGCACTAGCCAATAGAGTGCCGCAGTGACGCGTCCTAAAACCCGGAAGTAAACTCCTTCCGGTTCCTTCGACAAAAAGCAATGCAATTTCTCCATAGGATTTTGGAAAATAGCTCGAAATAAGGTCTGTGGGTGAGACACATTGAAGAGACAGATCACGTTTTGTTCAGCCGGATAATATCCACATGTCTACTCTACTTTTATAATTTTCGAATCATAAATCTATCGATCATAAATCTATTGATTAGAAGGAACCGGAAGTGGTCAAATGCTAACTTACTTCCGGGTTTAGGTCGCGTCACTGTGGCACTCTATAGAAGCACAAGGGTTACATAGTGATGTCACTATGTTATTGTAGTTAACAAAGGAGTGCAATTAAATGGAGTTGGTTCAGGCAGGGTGTGAGTGTGGGGGGGGGGGAACTGAGGGAACTTTGGGATTTTAGCCTTTGCAGACCATTTACAACACACTACAGTAAAAGGGAAACCTGCAAAAAGCGTGATAAGGCCTCTTTTAATACAAATCAGCTCAAATGCACAAGCCACCATTTGAACTGTTGTTTCTCATCTTTAAAGAATTTCCACTTTCAAAATGACTTAATAGTTGTATGTTATTATAATTCGAAACAAATCTGGAAACTGTAAGCTATTTCCCCTTAACAATAAATGAAATCCTGTGCGTTTGAAGAGACTTCTGAGAAATTATGAAAGAAAAATGTTGTGGGAACCAGAGTTAAGGTCCTGTCTGGATAATGGGGCAGGATGTCCTCACCTGCTGGCCTGGCACCAAGCAGACCCAGAAGAAATTATCACGCAGCAGCTTGAATTAAATGGTCTCATGCAGACAAGCTTGTTCCATTAGCAGAGGACCACGGAGACAGGCTTGTTTCGCCGTGCTCCTGTTGTGTCTGAAGTTTTAGGGTGCAAAGCTGGATGCCAATTAGAGGCTTTGTAATGTGACTGAGGTGGAAGGGCTCTGACGTTCAGGGGAGAGTGTGGTGCGGCAGATAGCACCATTACATTTGTCAAAAGTTATGGATGTATGAACTGTTTTAAACTGGTTAATTTATTATAATTATAATCTCTTTCCCAACCTCTACATCAGTTATATTACCCACAATGCCTCAGGACCATAGGAGAAGCATTCTTCTGTACAATTACAAGCCATAGTTTTTTTTTATTCGAAAAAGTCGACCCCACAAGGTCCCACATTTATCATTCACGTCTTAAGTTACATAATTATGTTACTATTTATTATATTAAAACATTAGACTAGGGTGACCTTTAAAACTCACTGCTGAAAACCGCGGATCACTTTTTAAGTAGCATTAACACATGTTTGTTTTCCTTTAGGGGTCAGCAGAATAGCTAAAAACGAATGAGCTACATTTGTACGAGTTGTATCAGATCAAGCAATTTTATGACTTCAAATATCTAGAGCAGTATTTCTTTGGGTTTTGGCAAATTGCTCACACAGGATATCGACATATGACCACCTCATGAAGTTTTTGGGACACATTTGTTAACAAAAGGCGCTTTCACACCGGAGTACTTTTCCCCGTACTTTACCCGTTTAGTTCCGATAGTTCCTGGGATTTTGCGTTAACACCAAAAAGAGAACTTAGTTTATGAGAACTTTTACCCCCTTTTTACTGCCTGCTAGAAAGGTGGTACTTTCATGGGAGAAAAAAGTTCCAATTTCTGATTGGCTGGGCGAATTGCAAACCATGCCCCGTAAAACTCGGAAAAGTTGTTTGAAGCCGCCATTGTATTTGCTGGCATTAGCATTATTATCATTAGCATTAGCCCCGCGCACCAACGGAGAGAGAATAACTTATGGCAACACAAAAAAAAACATGGGAGCGGTGGAGTGATGAGGAGGTGTCGGCGTTCTGGCGATTTACTCGGAAGGCTTCAGTAGAAGCTGCTGGGAGTCCCGGCAGCAGTAAACCCAAAGCAGAAGAAGAAGAAGAAGTGACGTCAGCGGCTTCATTTGCGTAATCTTCCCTCAGGGAATTTATTCCGGTGTGAACGCGATCGGCTCTTAGTTCCATGGGGGTACTAAGTGCTGGGAACTAAGTACGGCAAAGTACTTGGTGTGAAAGCGGCTAAAGAGTTTTCAATTTACACATGTATCAGTAAGCAGCAACATGTTTGTATTTCAAAATTGTATTTTGGCATCCTGTTCAATGTTCTTGAGGCTCTGTTTTGTTTTTCCCAACTTCTGAGAAAGGCATAAGGTTATTCTGCAGTCATGTGCTGGTAACATTCAATGGGAATATTTAAGCTTTTCTTTTCTTTTTTTTATGAAAACAGCTGCCCACTGAGGCTAAATCTGACGAGAAGGTGATTTAAAACCGTAAAGTTAGAAAGGCTTCGGATGGCAATTTAATGCACGTTGGTGTAGTTATATGAATCATTGTCATAATATAAATGACTATAGCTGCTTTTAACTCATATTGAAATATAGATAATAGAAAAAGTGCTGATACACTTTTTTGAAAGGAAATTAAAACAGTCCACCAAGCATTAAAAAGTGGACATCCCCTAATTTCTTCTCATGCTGTGAATCATTTACTTTAGTATATTTAGTGTGAGCCACAAGAACATCAGACAATACACAGACTCTGTGAGATAAAACCCAGACCCAGAGGAGCCAGTCCAGGTAATTACAGCTCCAACAAGTACCAACATGTACGAGCAAAAACTTAAGGTAATGATTAAGTTCTTGAGGATGATACGGTGGTCCATGTTTGTCACTTTTTCCTGAAACATTACTCTATCTTTGTACAGTCTGATTACAATTACAATGTGACCTAAAAAGAATTCCCTGTAGGGACACTAACCAAGAACCTAACAAGAGTGTATGTCTCCAAAAACCTGAGACCTTGGAGACCTTTTATCTGCATGATAAAACACTATTCTCATTTGTCCCGGTCACTTTCTAGACACATGACTGGCTTTTTGTATCCATGTCTGAAAAGTTTGCTTTAGTCATTCTGCCAAAGACGCAGTAAATGGACTCATATTCAAAATTGAGTCATTGAATCTTGCAGCTGATGTCAAGAGTAAGATAGAAGGCTATTAGATCTCTCAAGGGAAAATAATGCAAAGTAAAGAGACTGCAGCACTAAGGGAGCTGATAGCATTTTTCCTGTGGATAGGAAAATGGAGCAGCCTCTGTCCTACACCGCTGGTGGGAACGTCTGTCAGCAAGCCACAGCCGGGTCACATTAACTAACAGTTTTCCCACAATCTGGCCTTTATTAGAAGGGCTAATAGCAACCTTAGAATCAGGTAGATCTGAACTGCCCCACAGAGAACAGCGAACACTGCTTAATTCATACAGGACGGCCTAAAAATATCCCCCTGTGTGCGACATGATGCCAAGGAAAGCAGGCAGTTCCTCAGCTATCACAAAGGATGTTGTGCCTGGACGGTGGGTAGAGCAAAAACCTCCAGTTAATGTCAGTCAGGTTAATAAAAGGTGGTTGGTTTGAACTTTTTATTCTTTAAAATACAAGCATTGATCCAGACACAGAGCTGCACGGTGGGCTACAGCGAGGCTTTAAATCTCATTTGTACATGGCCTCATTCCCGTTTGGTTTGGAAAAGGATCTGTGACTCAACAAGAACACACACCAAACTCCTGCACTAATAACCCGGAGGAAAGCACCGTTCCCCGTTGCCTCGTACCACTTCCACCGAATTCATGTTGAGTCACAAAGCCGAAAAAGGGAAGGATATTGCCCACTTTACAAGGAACTCATTGTGGTTTTCTTGGAAGCAATGTTTGACCAAGATAAAGTAAACTCCAAACTGTACCACTTCCACACTTTCTTTATATCTGGTGCCAATTGTAAAGTGGCACATGGTCAAATTAACAGCTCCATATTTGCCAAATTACCAGCCTGAGTAACTTTTAAAAAACACATAAATATCGGTTCCTTCACTGCGAAAACCTAAAACAGCAGGAGAAACAGGACAGATCATTTACAGATGTATATAATCTTAGCATGGTCCAGACACCATTAAGTCTAAATGAGCTTTGTGGCATCCTTTTCTGCATCAGTTACAGCAAGGGTTCAGAATACCTAAATGTCATTTGGCACCACCCAGCACCATGTGAGGGTATGTTTTTGAAAAAATTCACATTTAGGATTAAGATGTAGAATTAAGATGCAGACAATTCATGCGCACTCTTGAGGAGATGCACAGATGACACTAAACATGTAATTTAGCATTCAGTATTTTGAGCTACTAAAGGATCCAGTTATTTAAACTTTGACCTTGCTCAACGCTTTTGATGCGCAACCAATCAGATGACAGCTGTATGACAGAGTACAAGCTAGCTAACCTTTCGAAACGTAACTTACTAGCCGCTTTCACCGCAAGGCTCTCATCAAACCTCGTGGCATGCAAAAAGCAAATCGCTTATAATGTGAATGCAGCTTTATATGTAGATTTTCTTTATTGAAATGCAGTTATTCAGTTCAGTTGTTTAAATTGCCATTTCATTAGTTTCTATTTAGGGATACATTTTGCAACAACAACAAAAACAAAAAAGCTATAAAAAGGCAAAATTACTGTAAACTATGAACTTAGTTATTTTGAATGGTGTTTTGGAACTACATATGGCAAACAATATGTATACTAAGTGCCTTACATGGACTGAATTTGGGACAAAATAGAAACAATCAAGCTGCTTTGAGTTTTTGCAGTTAAGACTATTTCTAAATAAAAACTGATATTAGTTTTTAAAAAAACTCCAAACTAATTCTGAAAGTAGTTATGTAAGATCTGTGCAGACAAACAAAAGATACCTTTGACTTTTACCAAATGCATTCCTTGTCAACAAGACAGTCAGTTTGTTGGTTTTGATGACTTTAGAGGAAATAACCTTTCACACAGATCTAATTCCGCCCTGCAGTCTCTCTTCAGCAGGTAGGACAGTGTTATCCTCCGCCCTTTACCACCAGAGACCCTGACAGCTCCAGATACAATGGTTCAGTCATCAGCAGTGAGTAAACAGGGAATGTAGCTAATATTATCTGCACAGAAATAGACTTTCCAGCAAGTGGAGCGCAGAAAAGCAGCTGTGCATCCTGGGAGGACTGCAGAGAGGATCTCTGGGATGCTGATGAGCAAGTGAGGATTGAACTGCTTTGCAAACACATGGGAACCAACTTAAGTGTGAAAGTGGGAAAGACTATTTGGTGCAGACTGAAGGGCAAGGCGTTTGAAGTGTTCACAAGCGATAGACTCGTAGAGGAAGAAACACAGGATAAACAATGCAGTATACAACAACAGGAGGAAATTAAGTCAAGTGAACAGGAAGCTGCCCTGTTTCCCATTCAAGAGGTGAATAACTGGTGTTAATGATTCTGAGTACTTAGAGGGCAGTCATTCACAGCTTCTTGGTATTTGCGCACATCTATCAGTTATGCGCTCACACATAACAATGTAACACTTTGTCATTTAATCGACTTGTTGACTATTACACAAGAAATACTTTTAATTTTCTCCCCTATGCATTTGCTGTTTTTACTCCTTTGGATTGTTGCAAAAATAATCTTTATTCTTGATCATAATATTTTTTCCACAGAACGCAAATTAGGACGCACTAAAGTGAGGAACACTAACTCATATTTCAACCCAGTCTCATGGCATTTCGTGTTCACCAACACGATTTTTAATCTATTGATTCGTGTTCACCAACACGATTTTCCCCTTTTTTTCGTGTTGCACAGCACGATTTTAAAAGCAATGTATTTCTACTGGTAGTAGGCTTGTTTGAGACGCGTTGCGGCTCGCCTCGAAAGTAGACGAGAATAGCCGATCGCAGCCGGGGGAGGTCTCAAAAAGCTCGCCTGAAGTCGGACAGCTCGGAGTCGGCTAGGTCTTCTTCTTCTTCTTCTCTCGTTTTTTTGGCGGATTGCAAACAACTTTAAGGTGCATACCGCCACCTCCGGAGTCGGCTTGACTCGGTTTGCATTTATAAAGAATGCACACATGTGTTTAATCGTTAATGTCAGATATGTACTAAGTAAATACATTTGTTCCTGCTCAAGATTAGATTCAACTTTATTGTTATTGCACATATTACAGGTACTGAGACAACGAAATGCAGTTTAGCTTCTAACCAGGAGTGCAACAAGCAGTAAAGTGAAAAGTAATGCACACAATAAACAGAATAAAATATAGAATGAATTGAATGATGAATAAACAGTGAGGGGTATGAATACACTAGATATACACAGCATCCTGTGAGCAGTATGAACAGTGTGTATGAATATGCTAAGATATATAAAGTATGAAAACGGTAAGCAGTGCAAGTATAGTATAAAATATATGGATATTAATTTAATGATGATAAATATTGTGGAACAATGATGAAAAATGTGAATGGAAGTGGCGACGTAAAACTGACACAAAACAACAACAAACTTTTGCCCAGCCAATTGGAGAGTTTCATCACCAGCACGTGGTAAAAACCACCAATGAGCGCTCAGCTCGAGATACCAGCGAGTCGTTTCCCATCAAGCATTTCGCTTCCGCAGCCCGTGGAGAGGAACTGCGCCGCCCCGCCGCGCCTCGCTCTCAAGGCTGCGGTCGTCTTTGTCCCGCGAGATTTCAACGTCTCATGTAGGCGAGCCTCCAGAGCAAGTCGGACAAAATGACTAACCATCATGCAACGCACTAGCAAGACGTTGATCGAAATTGCGCAGGTCTGCGCAGGTCTCGCTTGTCTCAAACAAGCCTAATGACGCTCATGGAAGCACGGCATTCGTTTGTGTCGGCTGCCCTTAAAGGCAATAGGCTTGTTTGAGACGCGTTGCGGCTCGCCTCGAAAGTAGACGAGAATAGCCAATCGCAGCCGGGGGAGGTCTCAAAAAGCTCGCCTGAAGTCGGACAGCTCGGAGTCGGTTTCGTCTTCTTCTTCTTCTTCTTCTCTCGGTTTTTTGGAGGATTGCAAACAACTTTAAGGTGCATACCGCCACCTCCGGAGTCGGCTTGACTCGGTTTGCATTTATAAAGAATGCACACATGTGTTTAATCGTTAATGTCAGATATGTACTAAGTAAATACATTTGTTCCTGCTCAAGATTAGATTCAACTTTATTGTTATTGCACATATTACAGGTGAGACAACGAAATGTTTAGCTTCTAACCAGGTGCAACAAGCAGTAAAGTGAAAAGTAATGTACACAATCTACAGAATAAAATATA
Source organism: Gymnodraco acuticeps (assembly GCF_902827175.1). Lineage (NCBI taxonomy): Eukaryota > Metazoa > Chordata > Actinopteri > Perciformes > Bathydraconidae > Gymnodraco > Gymnodraco acuticeps. The sequence continues at coordinate 2,276,452 of NW_022991187.1, forward strand.
GAATGAATTGAATGATGAATAAACAGTGAGGGGTATGTGAATACACTAGATATCAGCCTGTGAGCAGTATGAACAGTGTGTATGAATATGCTAAGATATATAAAGTATGAAAACGGTAAGCAGTGCAAGTATAGTATAAAATATATAGATATTAATGTCATGATGATAAACATTGTGGAACAATGATGAAAAATGGGAATGGATGTGGCGACGTAAAACTGACACAAAACAACAACAAACTTTTGCTGAGCCAATTGGAGAGTTTCATCACCAGCACGGGGTAAAAACCACCAATGAGCGCTCAGCACGAGATACCAGCAAGTCGTTTCCCATCAAGCATTTCGCTTCCGCAGCCCGTGGAGAGGAACTGCGCCGCCTCGCCACGCCTCGCTCTCAAGGCTGCGGGCGTCTTTGTCCGGCGAGATTTCAACGTCTCATGTAGGCGAGCCTCCAGAGCAAGTCGGACAAAATGACTAACCATCATGCTACGCACTAGCAAGACGTTGATCGCAACTGCGCAGGTCTCGCTTGTCTCAAACAAGCCTAATGTGAGCGTCCATTCTCATTGGATAACGGAGAATTGTACAACCGGAAGTAAGTATTCCCTTACTGTCGATTGATGTTACAGTGATATCTGCACTACTCATCGACTAAAAAACACCAGATTATCCTTGTTAATTACACAACATTGATTGGTTTAAATTGTGTGCAATGCTTTTGTATTTTTCCCCTTCGATTCGGAGAAACAAATATTTTTTCGGAGTAAAGGATGGCAGAAGACACTACACTACCCAGAATCCCCAGCTATCGTTTGGACTACACCATGTGCTCTGTTTTCACCATTCATTCCAATGGCTGGCGTCTATGTCACGTGATCTTCAAATTTCTCCCTGCAGAAAAAAAAACATGGCCGAACTTCGTTTTATTCTCGGTGGAAAATGCCTATTTTAAAGTTATTTTGGCCATTAAAATGCGTTTTGATGTCATTTGATGCGAGAAATATGAGTTGTTATTTCAGATTATGTGTGCAGTGGATGTACATGATCTTTAGTTTGCTAGTTATTACGAAGATTACTTCAGGAAGTTTTCATTGTTACCAAGGTGGTTGCTAGGGACGCTGCTATCGATATTATTTCTGTTATGTTGTGTAACTGTTTAATGGTGTTATCTTTATTGCTACCCCCTTCCCCGTCAATGTATAGAGAGGCGAAGTCCCTCCCCTTCCGGGAGCCTCCATGGGACCCCGGAAGCGGAAAATTATACATTGAAGTCAATGGAGAGAGAAAGGTTATCTTTTGATCCCGTTTGAATTGTGCCACGAATGACACATATGATGTTTGTCAATTTAAAAGAACATTTTACAAGTCAAAAAAATAAAAATGTGTCGTAAAACTGTGAAGTTACACATTTTTTTGTATGAAACCGCTCAGTGAACTACAGGTCTCTGGTCTCGCACAAAACGCGTCACCATCACAAAGACGGCCGTCACGTTAGCAAATTTCACCTGTTTCTTTCAGAATGAGGCGAAAAGTATAAAACGAGGTGAACATCACTACAAGTCTGGGCATGTTGAGAGCTGTACATACACGAAAGGGGAGTTAGTCGGTTCTGTAAGAGCCAGCATGCGGGACCGGCTTTACAAGGTTTCGGTGAGTAATATGAGTGCAATGTGTAACGTTAATGTCAGCTAGCTAACATTAGCTAACAAGGGTACACTAACGTGTTTTGTTTTAGTAACTAGTTTTCTCCTTAAGACATTTGTGGTCTCTGTGTATGCTGTGGATAACATTAGTGTTCACAAGAACAAGGTACACTCCCGTGTTTTGTTTTAGTTGCTCTTCAGATTGAAGCGGCCAGTTTTATATCGACTACTGTATGTGTGATCTCCTTTTTCTCGTTGTGTCATTTGAGTTTATTTGCTGTGTGTAGATTCAAGGATTTTGGTTATCTAGGCACAGCTGTGTGTGACTCCCTCTGGTACACTAGTATGTGTTTTCCTAATGTAGAGAGCATTGATTAATTAATAAACTACACACTGAGTCTAGATCCTGACCAAATCCTTTTTTATTGTTGATCAAATGTTTTTCAAAACACACATTTAGAAAAATACAATGTACAATCACAACCAATACAGCACAAATTACAAAAAATACAGAAAAAACAAACAATAACAACAATCAGACAAGAGGACAAAACTATGGAAAAATAAACCCTCCCACCCCCAGATCCGGACCATCCTTGTATTATTGCTCATTCAATCTATTATAGCATGCTAACAAATGGTACTTACTTTATTTTTACAGATCTGCATGGGAGACGATGGCGCGATGCAGAGCACTGTCTGTGATTGTGCACAGGGGATGTACAAATGCAGCCACGCTGCAGCATTGGCAATATTTGCCATGTGGCAGATCAGCTCCACAGATGTTGAGTGCCAGTGGAGGAAGCCTGGCACTTAAAAAGTAGTCCAGCCGGTGTCTCAACTTTACCAACAGCGAGAGGAGACATACAACCCACTGGCCAGAGACATCGCCAACTGTCAACTGGGGGGTTGTAAACGAGGCCGAAGGGGTGAAGGCTTTTGTGGAGGCCTATCAAGTGACAGTGTTCGAATCGAGTCTGGTCTCTTTGTGAGTGAGTCGGGTGTTTTGAGAGCATCACCCGATGGACTTGTGCAGCCATCTGCCCTGCTGGAGGTGAAGTGTCCACACAGCCAGAGGAACATGACCATCGCGGAGGCAGTCCAGTTACCATCCTTCTGTCTTCGTGAGGAGGGTGGGTCATATATTCTCAAGGAGAATCACCCATACTGGCACCAGGTCCAAGGGCAGCTGCACATCACAGACCGGAGTCTCTGCTACTTTGTTGTGTGGACCACAAAGGAGGCGATCATCATCCCCATCCCCAAAGACCCTGCATGGCATGGAAATCTCCTCCTCCTGGAAAAATTCTACACAGGAGGACATTTAAATAAACATACTCTTAACACCCTCGGACTCTGCGTTGTGTTTCGTATGTGTGATGGGGTGTTATGCAGAGGAGAGGAAAACAGGACACAGCAGATTGGGATTGTGGTGGAGATGCTGAGCAGTTATTTAATTGTTGCATGTAATTATTATTATACTGCGTGCTTCTTAGTTATTCCATCTTTTGCTGTAACATGGATCTGTAATGTAACTCTATATTTACTTGTTATCTACCACACTTCCTTCTACATCATACACCATCATTATACATGATGGTGTATATAGGATATATATATTTGTATACATATCTGTAAATTGTATAATTTTATTTAAACGTCTTTTTGATCTCTGTCTATAAACACAAACTGAGTAAGATTGACAATAAAGTTGACTTTGAAAAAAAAATTTTTAAAAAATGAATCCAAATGAAACGTTGGACTGAACTACAACTACGCCTTTAAATCTCTACGGACTGTTTTTCAGTGGGATGGCAAGTTCCTATCTTTAAACATTTATTAGTTTTTTCTCAGAACAGATTTGATTTTCTGAAGTTAATTTAACTTTGCCGACCATGTAAGGTCATTATTAAAAGGCACAATCAATTTGTTTAGGGTTGACTAAAATAATGAAAAACATTTCATTTGGATAATTTACTGACAGAATAAGAAACTCAATGATGCTCTACTCACCTGTTCCCTTTTTATAAAGTGAAACAGTTGAAACGATAGATTTTAGTAAACTTAAAAACAACCTTCTCCAAAAGCTATCAAGGAATATACCGAATACTTGTTTTAGAACTTTATTACATATTTTTATATAAATAGTTTGAATGATCCATAATTGACAGAAGCTTGTGTTTACACTGACCTGTTACTCATATATTAATGTCTTTGTAACTTCAGTAAACCACTACCTCACTAATTTCTTTCATTCATCACGGTTCAGTAAACTAAGTGATACATGAACCAGTTTAATCATTATAATAACGTAGGATTGCAACTCTTTGAAACTGTAGGTGGCTCTTAAAAGAGCCGTTGTGTTTGGGTGTGCTGGTCTCAGGTCAGTCTAAGCCCTCTCTCCGCGGATGCGGCGGGCCAGCTGGATGTCCTTGGGCATGATGGTGACCCTCTTTGCTTGGTTCATCTTACTGGGGGGCAGCTACATGGATGTCGGTGCAGTCCACAATCATTGTGCAGTTGAAGGCAGAATGAATTTATTATTGACTCCGAATGAAGCACAACTTCATGTCATACAATACAATGACTTTATTTGTAATTGTGTAAAAAAATATGAGCATTGATTAGCAAGCAGGACCTGCAGGAACAGAGAATGGTGATGGATGGAGCTGGGAAGAGAGAAGAATAAAGAAAACAGATCAACTTTATTATCGGATATTAAAAATTCAATTTCAAAACAAGTTGCCGCTCCTACAGTTTTCTAGTATGTAAAGATGATTTCACATGACCTATGCAAAATATCACACTCAATACATGTGGTGTCTCTGGGGGGTGCATTGTGCCTTTGATGTATATAAATAATATACCATAACCAATACTATTACGTACAGTTTAAATCAGGTTGCCAGAGCAGGTCAGTGTGCATGTTCCTCAACGTCTCAGCAGTTACAGGTGAGGTAAAGAAAATAAAAGAGAAAAAGGTCAGTAACAACACTTTAAAGTAACAACACTTTGAATAATTATCTCTTCTAACAATTTTCTCTCAATAAGCACACAACGACTGTCTTTCCAACAAACAGATTGACTCACCCTCACTGTCATCACAATGAAACACGTCCAGAAGAATGTCATGCAAAGCTCCCTGCCTGCCTTCGACTCTCCCTGAACTGCTTCCTTAGCACCCGGTGGAGGGCGCAGTAGGCTACTCTTCAAAAGTTTCACGAAATACTTACCATCATGTTTGGTTACTTTTTAACATTTTGGTTTACTTCATGTAATAAAATAATAACTTCATGGTAAAGCTACTAAAAATGACAAGGCTAAGTAATGTAATGCTAACTAATGTGCTCGCTACTCGTCGCTACTAGCTAGGTAGCTAACTTGACTATGTTCCATGCACAACATGTATATTACCTATGATATTACCTGATATGTCTGATCCAGCGACTCCTGGTCCTTTCATCAGACGGGAAGCGATAGAACGAGCAAGTGGTATGATCACTTTTGTGATTACAACCTGGTACAAAGCACACAGGCATCTTGTAAAAGTGAACCAACCACTTGGAGCATTATCGCCGGTGACATCACTTACGCGACCCAGAATGGGATTTGGGATTTGTAGTCTTTGTAGTCACGTATTTTTCATAGTCTTATATTTCAACAGTTTTACGACAAAATGTGACTTTTTTTACATGGAAATGATTGTTTAAGATTGACAAACATCATATGTGTAGTTCGTGGCACAATTCAAACGGGATCAAAAGATACGTTTTCTCTCTTCATTGAATTCAATGTATAATTTTTCGCTTCCGGGATCCCATGGACCGGAAGTAGATGGGCGTGACTTCGCCTCTCTATTGTGTTGGTCCACAGCGCAAACATATTCGTTTAACAAAATCCGCATCTAAAGATAGCCTACGTTATTTTCCCCTGTGCAATTCCAGTCTCACATCTCACAGCACATCGTCATTAACAAATACCGGAAACAGACCGAAAACATTTAAAAAAAAAATAATAATACTTTATTCCGAGTGTGCTTGCTTTTCTCTTTGAAAGTCATCACATACCGGCATTGTAATACACGGTTCGGCTGCATTAAATATGACATATCTGCCGTAGTTCTGTATTTATAGAGCCCTGATGAGAAGACTTCTAGACAAACATGAGGAACTGAAAACGTGACGTGGATCATAAATATATCAGCTATTAAACAACATCTTACATTTATTTTTCACACAATACGTCTCCTTGCAGTATCAACACTAATTCGGCTGACTTTTATATTTGATCCAATTGGTAGATAGGCTGTATTTACACCATAAAGGTGCACAGCTGATATAAAGGGACACCTAGTGGTTAAAGCATGTTATTGAATTTCATTATTTTTATTATTAGATATGAATAGGATCCCTATAAAGTATATTCATTACTCGTTATTCTCTACTAATAGTTAATTAAAGACTGTATATAATGACTATTTTGCACATCCCTTTCAAGATTTCAAGATTTTCTAAGGTTTATTGACATATCATATAGGCCCACACAACTATGGTGTTGTTATGCATTGAATGAAAAACTTGGGTCGCAGGTTCCTCAATAGTGCATTACAAGACATCTATCAATATTTGTGCATACCTCCAGCAATGTTAACTATGTTGCACTTATTTTAACTGATATTATACATAATGTATTATACTCTTATAAGATGTATGTAGATATTTCATCTCCGGCCTTGTCAGGTATTGAACAATCAATAAATAAAGAACACAGAATTGTTAAATATAAAACACAGAATTTGTGTGATTATACTAAATGGGGGAGGGGGGGACGCGGTGGACCCGTTCAAATCCAGTTTTGGACAGTCTGCCATGGTTCCATCCATAGACTGTATATATAAATGGACGTAGGGTCCGTGACGTCACCCATAGGATTCTGCAGAGTTGCCGTGAAGCCCTTAGTAGGCGGAGTCGGCCACTAACGGCTCGACAGTGACGCCAGAGTTCAACTCCCGCCATCTCCAAATAAGGGCAAAGAGGCGGAGCCGAGGCGGGACCTGCTGCCACCGAGCTGGAAGTTCCAGAGCTAGCTGAAGCTACCAAGCTAAGCTAACATGCTCCCCATCTGCACGCTGCCGTCGCATTTTACGTTTCTAAGGTAAGCGGACATGAAACTATTCAGCAAAACTATAAATAATAATCTAAGTTATTGAATTTTTAGCATAATACTTCAGAATCTTAAAACCCCTTAACGTTTGTATGCAATTGTGCTAAATTCAACACTGGAATCAAGCAAATATTAATATGTTTGCATGACATTAGTTATTTATATTTTGATATCACTTAACTATACGTTTAATACATTTAAGTCAAGCTAAGGTACATGTGATGGTAGCTAGTTAGCGCTCTTACCTGTGAGGCCTCCTCCAAACAGCATAATAACCAGACTGTATCATTAAAACTAAGTACCAGTTCTAGGTCCTTGACTTTAGACAAACAATTCAAAAGATAAAATGTATTTAAAGACCAATCTTTATTTGAATGTGCCTCTTAACCTGATATATTAGTTATACAGTAATAGTATTGACAATCTAAAAAAAACTGAGCAACTCAACAGTCAACTTTATGTTTCTTATTGTCTAAAGCATTTATTATTTTCATTTTCCCAATCTCATATTCAGTGTGGACGGATTGAGACAGCATGGTGTCCAGAGAGCTGCAGAGACTTCAGGGAGAAACCTCCGTGTGATGGACGTCCTGTCTGTTGGTTTGGAGAGGACTGAGGGTCTTTCCTCTGCGAGGAGGACCAGGGCTGATGAAGGAGCCCATGCTGGGCAAAGCTGATACCAACTGCACAGGCCTAGTCTGTCAATGTATTTGACTAAATGTGTTTAATACATTTAATAGGTTTACACCTTCTGTCCATATGTGCTTTTTATTTAAAACATTTGATTAACTTTTGGTTCACATTTCAATCAATTGTATTTGTATTTGCACTCCTGTTGTCCATTATTCTTACTGAAAATGTTAGATTACACATTCACATCTGACTGAAGATTGGCCCCATTTATTTGTGACATTGCAAAACAAGGTACATGTTGTGAAGCTCATAAAGTGAGGCAAATAGAAATAATCAGCTGATGGAGTGTAGATGTGGAAATAGCTGCATTCGATCAGCTGACTGTTTTTGCAATAAAAGTAGTTTCTTAGTGAATGTCCTGTACTGGTCTTAACATCTCATAACATCAGCTTTTAATGTTCCTCTTGGATGTTCTTCTTGACCCTCAGAGAAGGAGAAAATGTCCTGTCTTTCAGGCATGTCCTTTCCTAACAAAAATGACAGGAAACATAAAACATATTATTGCAGAACAAGTGTATTATTTATGAAAGAGGTGTGTTTGTGTGTTTAGGGGCTGTAGATATAATTATTTTGTAATTGTAATTTTTTTTTTTATTTCAACAATGATCTACAAAGACAATCAGATTATGAATGAACAGTATGAAGTTCATCAACATTGAAATATATGTTATTATCAAAATAATATTTAACTGTTATCAAAACGTAGTGCAACTGTAGAAGCTTGCTCTGTTGTCTCACTGAAAGAATCACTTTTACCACGTTTTTTACAGACAATATTGAGAGATAAATAGTAGCAGTTCTCACTATGTGTTAAATATCTTTGCCTTCAATACATTACATTAGAAAGCTGACAAAGTCATATTGCTTGTTATCATCTAAATGTAACTTTTTGCATGGAAAAAACCCTCAACTTAACTGATGTGTAGGTGATCTAGTATTGTTTAATGGAATGCATATCAGTGTATTCAAGTCAATACTTCATTCATTTAAACCAATATCTTTCTTGATTCTTTGTACAGTATGAAAAAAGAGTCTTTGTACCTGTGCTGAAGTTCACTGCTGTGAGGAGTCCAGTTCTGTCTCTCACTCTCTGGTCCAGCCTGTCTGCATCACCTGGACACCTTAAACAAACAGATATATATATATATATATAGATATAGATATATATATAGATATAGATATATATATATATATATATATATATATATATATATATATATATATATATATATATATATATATATATATATATATGTAAAGTACCATGTGTACAAACAATATAACTGATTCTCTTCTGTTGAACATGTTGGATTGTGTATTGTCCGAGTCAGGGTCCTTTTTATTTTACTGTAACTTTGGAAGTTGTGTTACCAATGCTTACTGTTTATTTGATACCCATTTGGTAATGCAATTAATAAAAAACAACAAGGTTTGGGTTCGTTCTTCAGATGACTGTGACGTTAACGTGTAAGCTCAATAATGAACTCCAGCTCAACCAACCATATTGTAATATCTAAGTAATCATCTTGAAATATGACATTAATAATTGTAATATACACACATCTTATTGTGAGGTTGATTTCAAATACACTACTTCGACATTAGCTTGTCTACATACTTGAGCATAGCCAATTTAAATTAACCTTAGATGCATACAGTTCTACCTACATAATAAAATATCTCTAAGTTACAAGGATGTAACCTTATTTTATCAACCTCAAACAGAAGCCGTTTGTTCAACAGTATTATCCCACTTAACACTTGTCTATTTCATTGTAACCTTTATATATACAGTCTATGATTTTAACTTGGAGGCTACGATTACAATCGTTAGCACCGATGTAGCTACCACTAGCTTACATGCTAACCCAAGCCTTACCATTCATTACGTAACTGATTAAAATCATTAACACATAAATAAAGCACTAGAATTTCACTTACCGCAAAACCGCATTCATGCACCGTCTGTTTTAACCGCAGAGCGAGTCACAATAGTCCGATATATAAGCATGAAGAACAAACAACCACGGCCGGCTACAAGTTGTGTTTCCTGGATGAGCTGAGCAGGCAGAGTCCCTGTAGCTAGCTTCACGGAGCAGCTAGCAGAGAGACAAGAAGCTAACAGCGGCAGGCACTTGACAGAGCCGTCACTCAATGTGACCACGCCCTAATTTATGCACATACTTTAAGACCTAATATAAATAAAAGGGTCGCGTTAGAAAACAATTCACTCACAGATCCATAATCATGAAGGTGGAATCTAACTATATCGATAATAAAATGTATGGAGCCAGGGGTAGAAACATGTTTTTTTCTGCTGTAAAGTTGGGCATTTTAACATGGGGGTCTATGGAAATTGCTCCTTTCTGCAGCCATCGCCTATCGGCCAATATATGAACTGCAGTGTGTGGCACTTCCGTATTGGCTTCCCGGCTCTACCCCACAGTTTGCCGCTTGGTTCCATCCCATTTCAAGGGCTGTTCGAGGCTCGGCGTAACCCTCGGAGCACACTCTCCAATCACAGAGCTTGAGGACTATCACGGGGTTTGTCAAACAGAGCACATGGTGTAGTCCTAAACGATAGCTGGGGATTCTGGGTAGTGTAGTGTCTTCTGCTATCCTTTACTCCGAAAAAATATTTGTTTCTCCGAATCGAAGGGGAAAAATACAAAAGCATTGCACACAATTTAAACCAATCAATGTTGTGTAATTAAGAAGGATAATCTGGTGTTTTTTAGTCGATGAGTAGTGCAGATATCACTGTAAAATCAATCGACAGTAAGGGGAATACTTCCGGGTGTACAATTATCCGTTATCCAATGAGAATGGACGCTCACATTGCCTTTAAGGGCAGCCGACACAAACGAATGCCGTGCTTCCATGAGCGTCATTACCAGTAGAAATACATTGCTTTTAAAATCGTGCTTTGCAACACGAAAAAAAAAGGGGAAAATCGTGTTGGTGAACACGAATCAATAGATTAAAAATCGTGTTGGTGAACACGAAATGCCATGAGACTGGGTTGCATATTTAGCAAAACAACCAATAACTTTCAGCAAGGTTGAAAACCCTGGCACCACACATGGCGATGGGAACAGAAAATGAATGCCAGACTTTTACACCCAGTTAAAGCGTAAAACAAAGAGATCAAATATAGTATTCAAATATCCACTAGAATAAGTAATTACTCTCTAATGCAGACTTGTTTTTGATCCAGAGTTAGACCTTGCGTTATCATCCTTTATGGAGCTATTCTAATGTCCCAACAGGGCATACGTGAGTAATCACTTTCAGTAAAGACTGTGAGCACGAGGACTTTAGGCATTTTAATGGCCCACAACTTTCCTAATGTGCTTTATTTTATGTTTGCGCCTTTTACGTCTCTTAGTTGGATCTTTTTTAATTAGCACTGACCCTGGTAATTATTCCCCACCCAAATCAAAACTCTGGTGGGCTTGTTTTAAGTATCAAACTGAGAGAATCTATTGCGTGCAAGCAGAGAAGACGTCATCCGCAGACGAGGGGGAATTATTACCGTGATGTTAGCATCAGTCACAGCGAGCAGTGTCCCCTCACAGTGCTATGCCAAAGATGAAAACATGAGAAATGCGAGTGGAGCATGGCGGAACTCGGTTGGCACAATGGCCGCTTTATGGCTGTTCACAGGTGGCCCTTTAAAGTTTGCAAACATCCTCTATAAAGCAGCTAAGTGACTATGCACTGACTCATCTTCACCAGCACGCGGCCCTGTGTGCACCTGCATGCTCACACGCAGGCAGAGGTTGCCAAGCAGTAAAAGAAAAGTAGTTACTGTGTGTGTGTGCATGATCATACACACAGTAACACTCACTTTATCTGTAATCTACTGAAGAAGTTTGAACAAATGTTGGATCGGAGGTGATTTCTGGGCCAGGAACCTCTACAGAGCAGCAGGATTAGTGAAGGCTTATTGCCAGGGCTGCACATAACTGGTGCGCAGGTGCGCATGCGTGCCCCTCGCCAAAAAAGGAGCACCGGATCATTTGAAAAAAAGCTCATCTGTGCACCAACATTGAGAGAGAGAGAGAGAGAAGAGATAAGAGAGAGTATAATTCGCGAGCCATTTAGGTTTAATTTTTTTGATCCGCCCGCACGGCATCTGCGATCCCTCGCTTTACCCCTCGCTATCGCGTGAAGGGTCTGCTTTATGCGCTCCGCACAGTAACCCTGCTGCGAGGCATACAGTGAACAGCGAACACTTCATGAGCGTGCTCACTAGCGCACCCCCCCCCAGTTCATAAAGTCAATTACCCCTCAAAAGGTCCGGTTTATTTCATTTTAAGGATGCGCACCAAGCAACATCTCCAGGTGCTCCTTTGAGAACCAGGGCAAATAAGTTATGTGCACCCCTGCTTATTGCAGAGCAAGCCGGGAGCTGTTCTTGTGCTGAAACAAGGGGTATGTCAATGAAAACAAAATGAGTAGTATTTTATCCAAACAGGCTGGTTATCATGCCTGATGTGCCATGCTTCCCAGGACCTGAGCTGTTTACAAGCTCATGAATTTCTTAATGGAAAATATTCGCCCCCAACAAAGTCACCGCCAGAGTTGTTGGATGTGTTACTAAGTGCACGCCTCTCCTTTTCCACATAAAACCGCCGTCTCTGAATTGTGCAGTTTTCAATCAAACCTCCTTTGAATGATCATGTCTCCTCCCTAGCCAGTGCAAATTGGAGTTGAAGAAAAAGAGGAGAAAAACTTGGGCTGCTAATCAAAAGCTTAATTCATGCTATTTGAATGAAATACCCTTACCTTAGACTCTACAAGGTCCTTTTCCACTGTGATCTAATACACAGTTTCAAAAGAGCCTTGCAAATATAGACAAGATGAATACGCAGTTTCTTTTTATGTAGACTCTACGTGACATCAGTGAACTTAATAACATTTGCTTCTAAATCCACCCTAGCTTTTTTATGAATTCAAGTATCTTATAAAAGCTTTAATAACCCCAATGTTACGAAAAGAAGAACAGATTTATGATTGCTTTAACTAACAGAAAATGGAAAGATGCTCTCCTGATCAGGATTTGTTTTTCCTATTTTGGGTTTACTATATTACAGAGTAAAGGCATCGATTTTATATATTCAGTATGACATTTCAAACCATTGTTGTCTTGCGAACTCTGAAAGAAATGTAAGAAGATTATGATTATTACCATAAAAACAAAGGCCTCCTACCAAGCATCGCTGTATATAAATAACGAGAAGAACATCCACTTGCTTCCAATCAAATCCAACCATGAATGATGGCCTGCTGCACTGCCAGCTGCGTATGTAAACCATTACATCTTAAAACGGCAGGGACCCGAAACACGTCACCGAGGTCCAGTGAGGACATTTAGAGACACTGTGGTTTACACATTCCCCACTGTGCACAAAGCTATCCTTCAATGCTGCTTTCCATGCGGGTTTATCTGTCATCCTAGACAAGAATGCAAACACACTCACTAACACATACCAGGAGAGAACACAGAGAACATTACTGGTTTGGTCTTGAAGACTATTAATTAACAGAGCATTTTAACTGGTCAGAGTTGAGTTCATGCATCTCACTGCTTTATCAATCTTTTTCTGGGCATTTTTGGTAGGTAGGAGCAAATAAGTGACACCCTATTTCTCGCAATAACACACCTTTAAATCTGCAATTATGACTATTAAAGCACACGGAAGTCAGCACCGCCCACGTGCTTCTGAGTAATACAGGAGCCAATTAATGCATCATAGCTCCAGCCCTTTCAAGAGCTGTCCAACTGGGCAGCTGCAATTCAAAATGTCTCTATAAGTGGAAATGGATTTGCCAAGAATGCTCACATGAAAGGTTACCAGGACCCCACTTGTTTTCGTTTTCGTCCCACTCACTGTGAGTGTTCGATGTGGTTTATTCTGCAATGTTATATATAAACCCATGGGACCAAAGTGCTACAGAAAAATAAGTCGTAAAAATAGCACTCAATTTTATTCCCTTTGACTCACACCAGCCATGCAAGAAAATACCTTTAGCAAGACTTCCTGGTACCCTTTCTTCTAAATCTAATGCTTATGGACAGTAAGGAGTAAACTTCTCTCAAACTTTCCAAAACAGGACTGATGAAAAGAAGTTGTGAATTTGCGCCAAAGCCACTAAACGCATGGTTTTAAATTCCTGAAAAGGCATCTCCGCTGGACACGCTATACTTCAAACTGAAAGAAATAAAACAAAAAAAACATTCACTGATTATTACTCGATGTGCTTTTTTCCCTTCTCATCTCTCATTAAACATAACATGTTGCATGTTGAGCGTCTCAACTCTTTAAAACTGAAGTACATGAGATATCTACGTTGGCTGGCAAACCAAAACACTTCTATTAGGAGAAACGCACAGCAGTTTCAGAAATAATGCAAATAAAAAATCACAAAAGTGCCAAAACGAGGAAATGAGGAAACATCTTCACCAACTTGACAACACAAGGAAGTATTTTGAGCCGTTGTAGATATCCGACCCGTAAAGAAATACATGTCGATTCACCTATTCAAGTTGTCTCAACCGTTATTGTTTGGATTTTGGAATTTGCATCCATGTTCCCCATAGGACCAACTAACTATAACAAATTAAAATATAAAACTTTGTTTGTCTAATACAATTTTAAATGACCAAATGGATAAAACTATTGAAACTCCCATTAGCCTTAGCTGTGTGTTGTGTTTAGGGCCAATAAGCAGACGAAACCTTGCCAATACTTGCAACTAAGTTGTTGAAAATTGCACACATTTTAACAGCTGATTTAACTGGAGTTATGCATCTTCATAAATTAACATACATTGGGGCAAAAAAGTATTTAGTCAGCCACCAATTGTGCAAGTTCTCCCACTTAAAAAGATGAGAGAGGCCTGTAATTTTCATCCTAGGTACACTTCAACTATGAGAGACAGAATGGGGGGAAAGAATCCAGGAAATCACATTGTAGGATTTTTAATGAATTAATTGGTAAATTCCTCGGTAAAATAAGTATTTGGTCACCTACAAACAAACAAGATTTCTGGCTCTCACAGACCTGTAACTTCTTCTTTAAGAGCCTCCTCTGTCCTCCACTTGTTAACTGTATTAATGGCACCTGTTTGAACTCGTTATCAGTATAAAAGACACCTGTCCACAACCTTAAACAGTCACACTCCAAACTGCACTATGGCCAAGACCAAAGAGCTGTCAAAGGACACCAGAAACAAAATTGTAGACCTGCACCAGGCTGGGAAGACTGAATCTGCAATAGGTAAGCAGCTTGGTGTGAAGAAATCAACTGTGGGAGCAATTATTAGAAAATGGAAGACATACAAGACCACTGATAATCTCCCTCGATATGGGGCTCCACGCAAGATCTCACCCCGTGGGGTCAAAATGATCACAAGAACCACACGGGGGGACCTAGTCAATGACCTGCAGAGAGCTGGGACCAAAGTAACAAAGGCTACCATCAGTAACACACTACACCGCCAGGGACTCAAATCCTGCAGTACCAGACGTGTCCCCCTGCTTAAGCCAGTACATGTCCAGGCCCGTCTGAAGTTTGCTAGAGAGCATTTAGATGATCCAGAAGAGGATTGGGAGATTGTCATATGGTCAGATGAAACCAAAATAGAACTTTTTGGTAAAAACTAAACTAGACGTGTTTGGAGGAGAAAGAATGCTGAGTTGCATCCAAAGAACACCATACCTACTGTGAAACATGGGGGTGGAAACATCATGCTTTGGGGCTGTCTTTCTGCAAAGGGACCAGGACGACTGATCCGTGTAAAGGAAAGAATGAATGGGGCCATGTAACGTGAGATTTTGAGTGACAACCTCCTTCCATCAGCAAGGGCATTGAAGATGAAACGTGGCTGGGTCTTTCAGCATGACAATGATCCCAAACACACCGCCCGGGCAACGAAGGAGTGGCTTCGTAAGAAGCATTTCAAGGTCCTGGAGTGGCCTGGCCAGTCTCCAGATCTCAACCCCATAGAAAATCTTTGGAGAGAGTTGAAAGTCCGTGTTGCCCAGCGACAGCCCCAAAACATCACTGCTCTAGAGGAGATCTGCATGGAGGAATTGGCCAAAATACCAGCAACAGTGTGTGAAAACCTTGTGAAGACTTACAGAAAACGTTTGACCTCTGTCATTGCCAACATAGGGCATATTACAAAGTATTGAGATGAACTTTTGTTATTGACCAAATACTTATTTTCCACCATAATTTGCAAATAAATTCTTTAAAAATCAGACAATGTGATTTTCTGGATTTTTTTGTTCTCATTCTGTCTCTCATAGTTGAGGTATACCCAGGATGAAAATTACAGGCCTCTCTCATCTTTTTAAGTGGGAGAACTTGCACAATTGGTGGCTGACTAAATACTTTTTTGCCCCACTGTACATGTCTATTTAGACCAGGGGTGTCAAACTGAATTTCATCCCGGGCCACATCAAGGCAAGGCGAGGCGAGGCGAGGCAAGGCAAGGCGAGGCGAGGCGAGGCAAGGTAAGGCAAGGCAAGGCAAGGCAAGTTTATTTATATAGCACTTTTCAACACAAGGCAATTCAAAGTACTTTACAAAAAATGAAAGAGATTAAGAAAATGGCATTTAAAATCAGTCATTAAAAAGAAAAGCTAATAAAATAAACATTAAAAGAAAAAGTACATGGATAAAAGTTACAGTGCAGTCTAAGATATGAATAGTTCAATTAAAAAGCAGCGACAAAAAGAAAAGTCTTCAGCCTGGATTTAAAAGTAGTCAGAGTTGCAGCGGACCTGCAGGTTTCTGGGAGTTTGTTCCAGATATTTGGAGCATAATAACTGAACGCTGCTTTACCATGTTTAGTTCTGACTCTGGGGACAGAAAGCTGACCAGTCCCTGAAGACCTGAGAGATTTGGATGGTTCATAATTTTAGCAGGAGCTCAGAAATGTATTTTGGGCCTAAACCATTCAGTGCTTTATAAACCAGCAGCAGTATTTTGAAATCTATTCTTTGACACACAGGAAGCCAGTGTAAAGACTTCAGAACAGGAGTGATGTGATCCACTTTCTTAGTGTTAGTGAGGACTCGAGCAGCGGCGTTCTGAATCAGCTGCAGCTTCCTAATAGATTTTAGTGAGACCTGTGAAGACACCATTGCAGTAGTCGAGTCTACTGAAGATAAAAGCATGGACAAGTTTTTCCAAATCCTGCTGTGACATTAGTCTTTTAATCCTAGATATATTCTTTAGGTGATAGTAGGCTGATTTAGTAACTGTTTTAATGTGACACATCAGCATTATGGTTGCACTCAAAGGGCCGGTTGTAATTTTAATTATATATAAATATACATATGTAAATATATAATATATATTAAATAATGTATTATATTACATTGTTGGCCCTGCATTAGATTATTATCAGTTCTCTTAATAACTTCCTAAATAACTACGTCTGAAAGCAGAAGTCTAGGGCAAATAATTGAAAGTAAATATTCAACAATTACACCAATTGTATTGTATATTATATTCTTTGCAAGCTCTTGCGGGGCCACATAAAATTAGGTCGCGGGCCGGATTTGACCCCGGGCCTTGAGTTTGACACCCCTGATTTAGACTATGTTTAAAACCATATATTTCCCTCAAGTGCAGAGACATAAAACAGAGCATAAAAGGTGACATTTGGATTAACATTCTACAGGTGGACACATTTTGGCTCAATTTCACCTGCTGAATGTCTAAATGAACAACTTATTGCCAATATGACTCCTACATCAACCTAAAACTAACACGATAAAGTGATACAGTCCCAGTATTGTGCTTGTTCCACTGTAAAAGTGTATTAGAAGTGTCTAAACTGATGCTTAAGCCGAGCAATAAACAACTTGTATCACCATGCGTGGATTAACGTGACGAGAAGGTGTATCATTTAGACGCCCTGGAAAATACAACACACCTTCAATAGTGGCCCTTAATCTATTTAAAGAGTAGTAGTTTTTCACGGAGATGAGTGACAAGGGACAAAATAGCTAAGCGTGGGTTTGTTGAAAGTATCTCTTGTCTTTGTATCACCTTTTAATTCGTCTGCCTCATCTCCTATGTGTGTTTTTAATATCCGCCCGTCTGCTGACAGACACAAAGAGGAGAGGCTGCGACTTGTTTGCTCTTCCCTGGCTCTCACAGTTGTATTCCCTTCTTGATGGATCAGTGGAAAATTAAGGGCAACTTCTCAATCTTTTCCAGTTGTTGCAGGAAGATATATTTGGAAGTTGTAAAAAGGCCCGTCAGTAGAGATGATATTGAATAGACTCAGGAAAACAACTACTATATTTAGGGCACACATGCGGGAAATTAACTTTGGCAAATATTGGCCCCACGTTTGTTTCCATTATATGTGAGCAAAGGGGCGAATACAACTTTTAATTAAGCAAATTGGCATCGTGTTGAGTTCGACCTTCGTGGACTTTGAGTAGCGAAGTCGCAACCTTTAACCAATATCAAAAGTGGTTGAAAATATTTCACACTGTCCACAATCAACATGAATACAGCAGCATGTTTTGAAATTGAATTGACTTCATCCATTACCAAGAGGACAATCTTCTCTATATCTTCTTCCCACATGACTAACAATTAACAGATGTTTGGTTGGATACTGCTTTTGCTCTGTGCCTTTTGAGACAATGCATAACTGTCCTTCCACTGAACCGCAAGTTTATCCATATGTCTGCCTACGGTTGTGGGAATTCTTACTTGTGTAAATTAATTTTTTCGTAAATCTGTCGGAAGATTAAAAGAGTATGTATTTACAATTCTGGGAAATCTTCAGACTTTTGTTTTGTGGTAACTATCTGCAGATTTCTGAACATATTTAAAGTGAAACAAAACAGTCTTGTGCTTTCTAGACAAATGTAATACATGCATATGAGTGGATGAAAGGCCAGACAAAGTGAGAAAGCAGCAAGCAGGGAATATGTGGCTTTGTGCAACAGGGCCTTGGAGAACTTCACGAAGGTCGCTCTAGCATTCACCCTGAGGAAAGGAAAAAATGCTTCTATTGACTGACTTTATTTTTAGTCGCAGGAATGAAAGAAGATGAGAAAAGGATTAAAACTTCATACCAAGTACACTAAATTAACAGGCTGTTGACAAAGACTAATTCTGTTGATGTTAGATAATCTCCTCTTTCCCTGAATAGACCTTTATCTAGCTGTGAATGGAAAGTATCTAACCCTCAATGTCCAACTTAAAACGACCATTTTTTATTTGCTACAACCTATGTGCTCTGTATATCACTTGCCCTGTGTTATCTTCAGAGAAAAAACAGAAACCAAAAGCGAGAATATCCTTTTTTTGATAGCATTATCCATTTACGTAGATGGATGGCCATTTCGATCAATATGAAAAACACAATTTTTTTCACTACAAAAAGTAATAACTAAAAGTGACTAAAGTTGGAAACATTGGATTAGGGTTCTGAGGAGAAAGCGGTCGGCAAATTGGATGAAAGTCCGATAATCCCTCTCGTTTTGACTCTGTTTTGGTCTCCACCACCTCTGCCCTGATTTTCGCTGCTGATTACCTGCTAGATGTTCAGTTTGCCTGTGTTTGTGTCATGTTAATTTTATTTCTGCAACTCCCTCCTGGCTGGTCTACCTGCATGTGCCATCCGACCCTCTGCAGCTCATCCAGAATGCAGCGGCTCGTCTGGTCTTCAACCTTCCTAAATTCTCCCCACACCACGCCGCTCCTCCGCTGCCTTCACTGGCTTCCGGTAACTGCTAGAATCCACTTCAAGACAATGGTACTTGCATACCATGCTGCGAATGGATCTAGCCCTTCCTACATCCAGGACATGGTTAAACTGTACACCCCAGCACGTGCACTCCGCTCTGCATCAACCAAACGGCTCGCTGAGCCCTCGCTGCGAAGGGGACCCCAAGTTCCCATCAGCAAAAACAAGTGGGTTTGCTATCCTGGCTCCAAAATGGTGGAATGAGCTCCCCATTGACATCAGGACAGCAGAAAGCTTACACCACCTTCCGGCGCAGACTGAAAACTCATCTCTTTCGACTCCACTTCGAGCGATAGAACTATAACAAGCACTTATATACTAATAAAGGACTGGCTTACCTAAAGCAGCAGTTGAGTAAGCACTTGAAATGTGTTTGCTCTATGAAACCTGATGTACTTATATGATTCTGTTTTCTTCAAGTTTGTATTTTGTTGGTTGAACGCACTTTATTGTAAGTCGCTTTGGATAAAAGCATCAGCTAAATGCAATGTAATGTAATGTCAATGTAATTATCAGAGCTTTTTTTTCTAAAAACAACAAATCATGTTGATGAGGGTGCTGTGGCTGGACTAAAGCATTTTGGGTAATAACATCTGAACAATGAGCAGGAACACTCTTCCCACATGCATGTAGCCAATTGATTCTTAATAATATTGATACCATGAGCTTCAAAACATACAAATAATACAAATTAGAAGTTGGAGCTTACATGTTGCTTTTTTAAATTAACACTTAAAACTCACTTTTTCTCTCTGGCTTTTGTTTAATTATCTATTTATTCATTTATTTAGTTATTTATTTATTCATTTAGTTCTTTATTTTAATATTTATAACATAACATAGGATTTCATAAAGTATTTTTAAAATATTTTATACATTATTCGAATATAGGAATAGTAGATAGGATTACTTAAAATATAGTACCTTATATTTAATATTTTTTTCCCTTTAGACCCTTGCGGTTTATTCTTAAAAACCCCTTACCCTTACCCCACCCCCCATTTTCCCTCTGCTGGTCTATGGCCTTGTAGAGGGTAACGGGGGTACAGAGTCGCTTAGATAAGCGGGGGAGTGCATCTGACGAAGAGATAGGTTGTTGTGCTCCCTCTCTCTGTTTCTTATCCTATATCTAATAGAACTGCTCGGGTCTTGATAGATTGAGTGGGGAAGTTGATGAGATCTTTCTAGAGGGTTATCAAGAATAACTTTCATCCACTGACCTTTTCCCTCTCTGTCTGTGTCTGTGTATTCTCTTGTTCCGATTAACCCAGCCAAATCTTTTTTCTTGTTTTGTATCTATATCTACGCCGGGATCCGGAGTCGAGGCTGATCCTCTTGCTGTAGTCCTGTGTCTTGGATCCTCTATCCTGAGTTCTGGATTAAGTCGTGGACTTCGGGTCGTGGCTGAACCTGTCTCTGCGGTCCTGCCTTGGGTCTCGTCATGCTGCTTCCCTGATGGCTTCCACAGGATTGTAGCTGACATCCTCGTGGATTCATCTTCTTATTACAGACACATGCATTTTCCCTACATTCGGTCTATATGCTGTAAAATGTATTATCTCTTCGATTTACACACGGCATCTATTGCACGTCTGTCCGTCCTGGGAGAGGGATCCCTCCTCTGTTGCTCTCCCTGAGGTTTCTCCCATTTTTTTCCCCTTAAACTGTGGGTTTTCTCTGGAAGTTTTTCCTTGTACGACGTGAGGGTCTAAGGACAGAGGGTGTCGTTTTTCTCATACTGATATTCTGAACAATCTGTGCTGTTGTATTTGCTGTAAGTGTCTCTAATGCAGGCTATTTTTATCTATATGTACAGCACTTTGGCTCGACCAAAAATCGTTTATAAATGTGCTATATAAATAAAACTGATTTGATTTGATTTGATTTTAAATTAGGCCCCTAAATCCAGCTCAAGCATAAATAGAGTGGTGCAGAAAGCATTTTACCACTTCCAGTTCCCTTCGTCTTGAAGTCTATGACATGTGAGTGTGATTTTGGTTAGAAGCCATGAAATAAGTTATGTCGTTAACAGAAGCTTACACACGTTTCACCAATTGGTTCTTACAACATAAAATATGTCAGTGAATACTCCTCCTATGAATGTCTGAAAACTGTCACGTGTCATCAGTTGCTAAAAAGTGACTAAATAAGACTGTTTTATGTAGTCAACGCCGTCACAAGATCGCTTTTTAGCTTAGCGGTGGTGATGTGATGTAGTTCGCTTAAGGCCTGGCTTTAGCTTCTTTATGCCTTTTTATTACGCTTTAAAAGTGGCTGTTCAAATGTGGAGATTATCCTGCTGAACAAAACGTGGCAAGTATCACAAACGTGCGTTGACCACAAGGCTTATTTTCTGCAATTATAATTTTTTTTAAATGTTGTCGAGGGACCACTTGCAATGCTATCTTCAGGACTGGCCTACAAAATACGTCATCACTGCAACCACTCTTTTTACTCTTTGAAATTAAACAATAAATCACCCACCAATTGCACATAAATGGTAAATACAATCTATGAGTTAGCTCAAATTCTTTACTGAACAGCTGATGGCGAATAAAAAAAGCACACTGTTGTGTCTCTTCTGTAAACACCAGTCTTCAGTGTTTTTTTTTTAACTCCAGTCACTGTCAAATACATTGAATGCAGACGCAGCTCCATCTGTAAAAGACGAGCTTATGCCGCTGCCATTCCCAACTAAGCATCTCATCTTCCTGGGTATGTGGTACCTGGGGGTTTAACCTGCAACATGGCATATCATCGTTCTGCTCCCACGTGGAGGGAGTGGCCTGCCATGAGCCCACAGAGGGCCAACACTGCTCCTGGATCTAGGCAAGCTTCCAGCCCCCAGCACGCACACCAGCCCATCTTCCTACCCGCGGGGCATTCTCACTGATGGCTTAGACTGGCTTTTCACTGTGCCATGATGCTTTCATTAAGCTAGTTTATTCCCCGTTTTCCATTGCTGGGCATCTCTCCCATCTGCGTTCACTCACAGCGATCAGCCAAGCTGCTCAGGCTCTGCAAGACATGGAGGCTGTATTTCGGTGAGCATGCACACAGCGCTTTTACTACAAATCCCATTGCTTTCTCCATTATCCATTGCGGCAGTCGTTGTGGTTAGGGTGTCTGCCATGAAACCAGTGGGCTTGTGGCTTCTTCCTTCTATTCGAGCTCACATTTGCAAGGCAGGTCAAGGGTGTACCCGGGCCTGGATCATTGCAGCAGTTGGCCAAGTGGCTTATGCTAGCATTGAGTCACTAATTGTCCTTTTTTAATAACCAACATTGTTGATATCAAATGTTCCTCTCATGAGCACTTTGATAATCCCAAACAAAGTTATGTAATCAATTTTAACTGGCATTGGGAAAGCGAAACCCACACATTTAGCTCAAGCAGCTCAGATACATTAATCAGAGCAATGAAAGATAATTGATTAAAGCAACCGTTAATGGACAAACCGCTACATGCAGAGTCAGCTGCAGTGGGTGCAAGATTGCTTATTTTGGAGCCGCATGTTCCCTGTGTTCTGTTTCCAGCTCATTCGGGCCTAGTCATATTTGTAAAAAGTTTGTTTTGGCTTTTTGAATTCTTTGCTTAAGCTTAATTGTTTACCACAACCTCTTAGACGTTACAGTCTAATTACGCGTAATTTCTGTCGTAAGGTTGGTTTGATGTGTGGTTGCACTCATGCGGACAGAATTCCGATCTTTTAGACGCTGTTAAGATATTATGAAGAGGCTACGCACATCCAAATTCTATAAAATACATTCAATGACAATGTTTTTTTTATGCGAAAGCCAATGTTTTTACGATTATTGCTTTCTCTGACAAAACAAAAGTACACACTGTTTTCTTTGCCAGCATCTGATACAGCGCAGTAATAAATGTACATGATGCATATCACAGCTAACACCAAGTCCAATACTATAAACCGCTGGAGATGTTTTTGACCATAAGGATGCACAGGCCATGGAAAATGTGGCTGCAGCGAGAAACCAATGTTGTGTACACAGCAGCCCACAAAGCAACAACGCCATAAACATCCTGGCATCTGGCTTATATTCCCATCATAAGCTATGCTCAAATTCAATTACCCAGTCAACATTCTCTGAGCGATGTTGAAGGGCTCTTGATGGACTGCTATGTACATAACTCTGATTAGGGATTACGCATAGATGTGATGAATACCGCAAGACCATTGAGAAACACTCCAGCACCATAAATCAAAACCACAGCGATGCTCCAGATTTCAAGCTCTGTTCGGTTCTGGTCATTAGAATTACAGCCGAGTATAAAACACATTTAACAACATGGGAATTAGTGTAATGGTTAGACTCAAGGCTTGTTGGTGTTTAGACGTTATGCACGAGTTCTGCAAAACACACAAATACTCCAGCTCTTGTAGACAACTCGTTTTTTGCATTTTTGCCTATATTTGAGAATAAGGGGGCCAGGAAGCGAGAGGGTGAAGACACGAAACAAATTTCACGATGCGGGAATCGAACCCAGGACGTGGTGGTTATATGGACTGTTGCCACTCAAGGTGCTACTAACAAAAACATTTCAACTCATTAATTAAACAACTGTTTCTGAATGGAAATCAGTTTAATGCAGAGATACTAGGTGTATGCAGACAGGGTTCATATCGAAACGGCAGACTCTCTTGGTATTTTGAGAACATTTGAAGAACAGAGCAAAGCATTCATTTTTCTGAGAGATAATGACAAACCCAGAAGAGTGTTTTACTACCAATTTCTCAAAATGTTGATAGTCCGCAAATATTCCCCTAACTATCTGGATGAAAATATCTGCTGTTTTCTTAATGATTTTCAGAATAACTAAGTGTCGTTTAATTTGTATTTCCAGATCGAGAAATCACATCCACTGTTGATTGATTTGGATGGAACTTTGAGGCACACATTCATGGTCCAAAGATGATGGATCCTGGCTTTTAGGATCACCTGCCTTTCCTTCAGTGCCACCATGATGTTGAAATGTGTACCTTACAAACAACTCTTGGATAGAAAGCAGTGCTCATTTATGAAGACATACATGTTCCCCTCACGATGAATTGTAATACAGTTGATGATCTTGTTAGCCTCTTAAAAACAGGGCAAAAAGATATTGGCAAAAACTTTGGTTTTGTAGAAATACTTGCATGACTCATGACAATCCCATCAGCCTCAGCATTACTTTCTGGTTGCTAATAAAGGAATATTAGCTCAATTTAGATCGATTAGTTCAGCTCAACTGTTCCTAACTACAGCCTCACATATTCTCTAGCATTGCTGCAGACTTGTTTTAAAAAGAACCACATTTATTGTCGAGCAGTGGCTGCATTTTATCTATGGATAATCCAACCAGGGGAGTTTACTGTGCATCTAAGCCTTGTAAATGCTTAACAAGCCGATGCTTGTTTGTATTTCATTGGCCAACAAAGTGGATTGCTGGATGACATTGCACTTTGCTCACAAAAGTTGGGCCAAGATAAACTTTTGTTTGCCTGCATTACTCGGCATTTTTTGACATAGTGCTTGTGTCGTTCTGAATGAGGCCTTACAACATTGCTGCAGGACTAATAAGAAATATGTAAACGATGGGGATTGATGCATGATGGGGAATTTATATGAGGGCTACCACTGTGCCGCTCATGCCAGATTAAATCTGCAGTGGTATTAGCATGCAAATTGAAAAAAGGGGCAGTATTTCCTTTGGATTAACTGCCACTGCCTGCGACAATGTTGGAGTGCTACACCACAGACCTTATCACACAGCTGTGAAATACTGTAGCTCTATGAGTACATGCCCATGGGCATCATGAGGAAGATCGCACTGGCTTAGTCAGAGAAGTCATTAAATCGTGCTCTTGGTCACAATTTAAAATAGATTCAGGTACAAGCGTCACTCTGATACAGCAGAATGAATCAGGGTGGATTCATGTGTGAGGATGTGACGCACGTACTGTACACACACAAACACAACTCTTACAGAAATGGAAAAGTTATTTGTCAGTGGAAGAAAATGCAGCTGGCAAAGAATAACCTTTGGTTTGATGCATGTTAGTTTATTCGCTATCATTATCCTCTTCCCTTGTTGACAAAAGTGTAAGCCATATGAGAAAATACATGATGATATTGATGATTTGTATGAATGCAGCAGATTGGAATAATAAAGCTAATTGATAAAAACCTCAACTACACATAAAGCAAACGTGTTCCTTGAGTTGTGGGAGCATGTGGGATCATCCTGTCAGTTACATATGATGAGGTCTTTGCGTGGCTCTCATCACTTCTCTGCTCTCCAGTTGTTTCATGTCGTCTGGGAGAATATGTGTTATGATCTTGGAGTCTGTAAGATGCGGTTGTTCTTCGGCTTGCTGAGTTGAGCGTTGACAAGCTCCTGCCTGTCATCAAGGTGTAACTCAGTCCACTTTTGTGTCCAGGTCAAGCATTTTCTTTGAAGCAGCTCTTTTAAAGCAGTGTTTACCACCACTGCCGTCATAAAAAAAAAAAGCTCAATCACTTGGGTTTTTAGAGACATTTAAAATTGAGTAATTGAAAACACTTGTCTGTGTGAACGGATGTGGGCACCCCTCCAAAATGTATTCCTGAGATGCCTGAGCTGGAGACCGATCCAGATGGGTCTGAACTGAAACCAGATGGCTATGTGAAGGGAACGTAGCTAGGTACTACTGCAGATGCATACAGACAGACTAATTATGTGTGGGTGTGTGTGTGTGTTGTGTGTGTGTGTGTGTGTGTGTGTGTGTGTGTGTGTGTGTGGTGTGTGTGTGTGTGGTGTGTGTGTGTGTGTGTGTGTGTGTGTGGTGGTGTGTGTGTGTGTGTGTGTGTGGTGTGTGTGGTGTGTGTGTGTGTGTGTGTGGTGTGTGTGTGTTGTGTGGTGTGTGTGTGTGTGTGTGTGTGTGAGTGTTTGTGTGTAGTTAATGCCCATGCTATGCCAAGTGTGTGCTGCTTGGTCGGGGAATGTAAAGACGAATTACACTAATTATCTCAAATCCATTGGATAAACGTAATTTCAAAACATTTATAGAGGTATTACATGGTGTTTACTAAATGATTCAATCATTGTCTTAGTGTTGGCAAACTACGTGACAGAGCTATACAATTATGCATGGATGCTTTAAGTGGAAAAAGAAATAACCATCGGATCATTTTGGCTACAAGAGACACTTACACTTTGTACTGATCCACAAGCATTCAATGTTTAACGGAAGACCTATGACATCGTATTAAACAGGCCTGACACGAATAATAAATTACTTAAAAAGTTGCAGATCTCAAAATGTGCTTTTCATATTTTCCTGGTGCACATTCAAGAAGGTCCAGAAACATCTGTCTTGAACCGTGATACTAAAAGTTTCCTCAGATGTTCTGATCAAGAGGTCTGATCCAAAAGTTGTAAATGGCTATGAAGAATGTTGCCCAGGAAAACTTCAAATATAGTTTTCTGTTTTCAATTGGAAGTAGTGTTGCTGCTGTTGTAAATAGTAGACTGCAAACACACCTGTGCACCACGAGGATATTACACACAAAAACCTACCAGGCGGCAGATGTTACAAACAGGGTAAGAAAAAGTGTTACTGGGAGCGATGAAGCTCTGGGAATGATGTTGTGATGAGTAGTTCGTGTCTAATGAATTAATGCATTTCAAATGTATCTTCAACAGCAGGGCTCACACAAGTCAACAATACTTTCCACCATCTCACTTCAAAAGCATTCCCATTAAAACTGTTTCCAATACTTAGAAAGAAATCAATTGAAAACTGGAGCCAAACACAAACAACAAGCACACGATATCAAAATAGTTTTCTTTGAAAGATGTTCCATGCCACAACAATATGGCGGTCAAAGATGTATTTAAAGGATGTAATATTGAATGTAAGAGGAGGGATGAAGATATGTCGTCTCGGGTATTGAGGACAAACTGAAGCCCAGGCAGAGGGAGATGGTATGTTTCTGCCCAATATGAGCATGATACCCCAAAAGGTACCTAGAATGACACGAAGACTATGCACCAGATGAAATATTAAAGTAGACCTATCATGCTATATTTCAAACATATATTGTAGGGCCATACCTATATAAAACATGTCTGTGAAGTTTGTTTTTCAAAATTCCAAACAGATCACCCATTGTAGCCATCCCTCATACTGCTCAAACCCCTCTTTTGAAGCCCTGTCAGAGAAACTCAGATTTTGGGTCCTTAGCTTGAAAAAAAAAAAAGAGGAGGCAGAGCTAATGCCTGATCAGAAGAGATAAAGTTAAATTCTGCTGTGATAAAACGCCATCCTGTTTAAACCACATCAAGGATTATTTCTGAAACAGTATGGAGCTCAAATGCTTTTTCTCTTGCAGATTTATCACAAGGTGAGTTCTCTTTTTATTTCCTGCTTTTTAAACACATGTGCTCGACAGTACAGGTTAGCTCTGAGTGTTAGCGAGGCTTGCTAATCTGTATCCGCTCGTTGTACACCCGTTTTTAAAAGATTGGGTACGGAGGAAAAGAGAGAGGGTTTTATTTTCTGACGCTGCGTGAGTTCCCCGACGACCGGGCGGGGACACATTTATGTAAAAAGACATCACAAAGTGCATTTTGCATGATAGGTCCCCTTTAAGTAATAAGAGATATCAGGAAGAAGGGATGTAGGGAGGGAGGAAGGTAGCGATGATTGTTGAAAGGTCGAAGGGATGAATGGATGAAGGGATGAAGGGATGTAGGGAACGAGGGATGAAGGGAAGAGAAGAAAGTAGTGATGTCATGTTGAATGGTGGAAGGGATAACAGGTCGTAGTTATGTAGGAAGGATGGATGAAGGGAAGGAAGAAAGTAGTGATGACATGTTGAATGGTGGAAGGGATAACAGGTCGTAGTTATGTAGGAAGGATGGATGAAGGAAGGAAGGAAGAAAGTAGTGATGACATGTTGAATGGTGGAAGGGATAACAGGTCGTAGTTATGTAGGAAGGATGGATGAAGGGAAGGGAAGAAAGTAGTGATGACATGTTGAATGGTGGAAGGGATAACAGGTCGTAGTTATGTAGGAAGGATGGATGAAGGGATTTAGGGAGAGAGGAAAGAATGGATAAAGGGATGTAGGAACTGAGAGATAAAGGGTTGAATGGATGTGGGAGGAAGGGGAGAAATTAAGGAACGAAGAATGAAGGAAGGAAGGAATGAAGGATCGAAGGGATGTGGGAGGAAGGGCTGAGAGTTGAAGGGATGAATGGATGAATGCAAGGAATGAAGGGTCTGAGGGATGTAGGATTGTAGGATTGTGGGAAAGATGAGGTTGGAAGAGGAAGGGATGAATAGAAGGGAAAGGAGGATGGTTGTGAAATGGAGACAAGGCCTGGCGTTTTGACCGGTTATAAGCAGTTTAATAGGGGTGTGGTCGAGGTGTGGCCCCGCTCCTGACCCTTAGTTAACTTCCCACATGTATTTGTTTTTGGCTCTTTTGCATTCATTTGAACGGACCACCATAGGATAGACAGAAAAAGGGTGAGAGAGGGGACAGCATGCAGCA